>NC_090725.1:120930231-120967731 GCF_036898095.1 Palaemon carinicauda | reverse complement strand
GTAGAAAGAAATATATTGCATAATAACTATAAACTTTTCAAACCTGAATTTGGCCAAGAAAATTATGTTATGAATTTAGATATATCCTGCCAGAAAGAATTGCCCTTAGTAAATGTAGGTGTGGTACCCACAAACTTTCCGTAGCAACTGAAAAATATTCTGGGAGGAAAATCAGCACCCTTGCAAACAATGTAACAGCAATGAAGTTAGGGATGAATATCATTATGTTTTAGTTTGTCCTGTGATTAGAGAAATAAGAGATATATACCTAAAGTCCTACTATTGTAAAAGACCTACCACTTTTAAATTCAATCTGTTCCTCAATACAAGTAGAACTAGAGAATTGAAAAAAAACTACATAAGTTTATAAACCTTATAATGTCCTTATTTTAGATTAAGACTTTCTAAAATTTTCATTATTCTAATGTTATTTTCGATATCTATACATATTTTGTCATTATACATTTTATCCTTTAATATGTATTTGTTAAATATATGTGTACATGACTGTAGTTGTAATCTATGGATCTCTTCTATGTATTTTAGTGTAAAATATATGTGTACGATTGCAATTCTCATACCCCGGAAGGGGTCGATGAAATAAAATTTGCCTTTGCCTTTCCAGGAAGTTTCTTTTCATAGAAAAATGTTGAAAAAAGAATTAGCAATTTATCCAAAATAGTTCTAATCCTTGATACATTTCTAGGTTTTCCACAATCAAAATAAATATTCCATTGTCTTTCATACAAGTCATTAGTAGACTGTACTTTGTAAACTATTGTAGACAATCTAGAGGGCACCAAAAATCTTTTGTTCCAGAGAATATGGTGGATTGTCTCCATGAAGTTAGATATATGTACCACACATGGGTATGGATAAATCACCTTCAAAATTGGTGTCTGGGAAGGCACTGATTAAAGAGGCCTTAGATCAATGAACCTTGCTATTTGTGCCCAAATCGGAGGTAAGTGTCATCCTGCTGTTTGTAAAAATTCTGACATTGTTTATCCCGACTAATACTGGAAAATAGTGGGAAGGCATAAAGGTCCAGATTAGACAAGTCATGTAACAGGGCATCTACCTTCCATGCTAAAGGATCCAGAGCTGGTGAACAAAATATTCCATCTTTTTGTTCAGTGAGGTTGGAAACATGTGTATGCTTGATCGCCCCTACCAATTCCAAATTTCTAGACATATTACCAGATGCAGAAACCATTAATTGTGAAGAATTTGATTTTCCTGCTTAACTAATATGCTAAAACTTTCCTTTTTGCAAGAATAAAACAAGCAAGAAGGCTTATTCCTCTAAAATTTGTCCTTGTCCTGACCCAATGGGTCAGTATAAAGGTAAATTCTGCTGTATTGTCTGAAAACACAGTCATGGTTTTTACTAACATAGTGCTCCCTGATTGTGAAAGGTCTTGAATACCACTAGAAGATCCAAGAAATTGATGTGATGAGTTGATTCTTTCAATGTCCATATCCCTGACAGAATTAAAAAGGTCTAGAGTTCCTCCCCATCCTTCCTGTGAAGTATTTGTGAACAGAGAGAGGCCTGGGATATTAAATTCTACGATGGGCGAGATCCAGTCACCAGCATTGGTATATGCCTTAAAGATATCTGTCTATGATTATCCCACCAACTCAGCAGTTGAAGTTGGTACTTCATCACTGGAATTGAGATTGTCTAAATCAAATATTCTGTTCCAATTTAGACTGAGATGAAATAGGAAAAATCCAATCAAAGGAAGTCATGGTCCCTAAAAGTGTCATCCACACCAGAAATGACATAGAATTCATTCTTTTGAGCCTTTCCAACAAAATAAGAAAAAACTGATTACTCTTTTCAAATGAAGAAACCCTAAAATGAACTGACTCTATTATCATTCACAAATATATAGAATCTTCTGAGTTTGAACCAGAAGAAACTTCAAATTGACCGGGATTCCCATACATTCAAGAAACTTAAGCAGCTAAACTAATGGAACCCGAATCATTTCAAACAAATCACTCAAGAAATGACCAATAATCCAGTCAAAAAAAGAACTCAGCCCCAGAATCCTTAGCCATTTTGAAATGGACCCATCATCTTGGCGAACACTTGAGGGGTCGGCCTAAGACTGAAAAACGGGCACTTGAATTGCTAAACCTCTGACTTATTGATAAAATTAAGGTATTTCCTCAAACTTAAATGAATTGGAATTTGAAAACATGCATCAGTGAGGTCTACCAAAACATCTAATCTCCTTTCTTTACTGCCCTCAGAACTGCTGCGTATTTCCAACAAAAACTTTGTGAGAACTGTAAACTTGTTGAGGTTTGAGATATCTAGAACTGGTCTACAAACAGCTGACGATTTGAGAGCTAGGAAAAAAAAGTTGTGAAAAACTGGAGAAGGGTTCAAGACCTCTTCTATAACATCCTTTTCCAGAAGTTAATGGCTAGTTTCAAAATATGTTCCTTTGCTGTATTTGACAGATAAATCAGACATGGAATTAGTTCCTTGGACATGGGAGGATTGGAGGCTTGAGGAATCAGGTAACCTTCTTTGACTACAGTCAGCACCCATGGATTAGGATGAGGGCTCTTCCAAATATTATGAAAGTGAAAAATCATCCCTCTAAAGGAATATACAGGGAAAGACTGTTATTGGGATCTCCCATAACATCCAAGAATCCTATTAGCAACTCTCCCAGAACATCTATTAGAGCGGAATCCTGATATTCTACTACTAGAAAAGTTATCTCAAAGTGTAACTTTGTGTCCTGGTACCCATTTGAGTAAATAACTTATTAATCCTATTGACATCTAATACAGTACTCAAGATATGGAATAAATCAGTGAATGTTTTTTTGCCTCATACACTGTCCTAACCACAGAGACATATACCTGTTCCATTCTCTTGATTATAAAATGCATAAAGGGTAGTACAGCCTGCAAATTTCTATTCTATAAGAATATAAATAACTATTACTAAAGAATCTTCAAAGAAAAGTAATTTCAAGAATGCTTCCCACTTTATTACCCAAAAACAGTATCTCTTAAACCAGATTGCAAACCCTGCATTTAAAGATTACATCTGTTAGCATTAATGATGTATTCAAGGGGGGATATTAAATCTCAATCTAGAACAAGATTTGATAACTTATTAGTCATATATACAGTATATATATATATATATATATATATATATATATATATATATATATATATATATATATATATATATACATTACATTTGTTAGTCTTTCTCTGCATTTGAGGTAACAATTAATCAATTAAATCCAAAACAAGGAGAAAATTGATTAGTGTATAAAATGTCTTAAAAGTAACCCTTTCTGATAAATAAGAAAAAAGCAGCATCAGAACTTCCTTTAGGCAACTTACTTGGATACCCTTCAGAAATAAATTTCCTCTATAATTGAAAAGAAGATACCTCATTAATCGGGCTATTCCTCTGAGTTTTCTTCATTTTCATCTTCTTGGTCTGAAGGATGATTCAAAACATTGCATACTGCTCTTCCCGTTGGTTACATTACTTACTTTGTACGGGGACTGTTATGCAGTATTTTCATGGGACTCGCCTACATTTACACAATTAAAGATAACTTTTGATGAACTAGTGGGCGAGCTTGTAAGCAAACGATGCTCACTGAAACATGATGCAACGAATCAGCTTTTGACGAAACTATAACAGATTTATCTAAAATAAATACATTCTGTCTTAAGGGAATCATAGGATTTGATAAGCCATCCACCACAGAAATAAGAAGTTGCTTCACAGCAATTACTTCAACAAGTGGTGGAATAATAGAATCCAGGCTACCAGCCTGGTCTTCTGCCTCACAAGCTGGTTGTCTAAAAGAGTGGCTAAGATTGTGGAAAGGCAAGGGTTTCACAGAAAAAAAAAATGGAAATAAATATAGAACTTGAGAGGATCTCGAATCTATGCTGCATTGTGCACCATCAGAACCCTAGCAGAATGGAGCACTAGAACCAGTAGACACTACTTGAAGAGTTAATTTAGAGTTAAAAAAAAAAAAGAGGGCAGGTTAGTTCAGAATTATTTTCTTTAAACGAAGACTCTCTGGCCTTCTTAGATTTAAAAAAGACAAGCTAAAAAAGATAAGAGCTTTTGATGTTCATTACTACCAAAGCTAGACTCATTAGATGCAGTATTGGAGTTCAATGCTGGTGTGTCATTATTGTCAACATCACGGCTACAGTCAACTAACTAAGTCTTCTCCAGATTTCTAATGTACTAAAAGCAAGTTTTCTTTTATGTTTTGGACTTTTAATTTGGTCAGTAACCATAGAAACATGCTTTTCCTGAAGAGGAACAGTGAAGCCTTCACATTTCTCGAACAGTTATCTTAATCACAATACTACCGTTGACTCGAGACACAACGATAATGCCGATCATGATCATCTAGAAACAACTCCTTTAAACAATTTATGCAGTTATTACAAATATATTCACGAGAAAACATCTAGAAAGCACTAACACCTGGAGTATGGGGCCTGTCATTCAACAGCAATGAAGAGACATGAAATATAACAGTATAGCTTGATAGAGCCATTAGATGGTATATTGTCTCATTAATTTACAAGAGGCCCAAGTCTATTGGATGAAAAAATTGGCAAATATTTTAGGAATAAACACGGATATAACCGAGCTTCCAGAAAGAAGCAATATGAACATCAGGGGAGGTGTATAGAAACAACGTGGACTTAAAAATGGAAAAGTATGATTTTAACAAATATTGACAATTACTATATTTCAATTGAAATCATCTCTACTATACTCAGTGTAAACTGTTGCTCTCTGGTTTTGTGTTAGATAAAAAATAATATACATCTATTGCAATTAGAAAGCTGTTAATAAATACAAGATTTAAAAATACAGTACTAAAACAAATTTTCAAGCCTATGAATTAATAAACTCTGTACCACTACTTATACAGCATCTACTACTAAACTGTTATTTTCTTAAATAAAACTAACAGATACAAAAACATATTAAAAAATCATTTACCAGAAAACTTTAAATAAAATCAGTATACAGCAAATCCAGTCAGAGAAAATAAGCCATTTTTAAAAGTCACTATCATATAATTCAATATATATTGTACTAGGTATCAAAATTATATTAATTAAATGCCAATATTATCCACTACATTATTTACGGTCTATTTATTACAAAGAAATTCAATTCATTTTTTGAGTTCTTTTATATAGGTCAACAATACAAAAATCTATCTAAACAAAATTTGTCTACAACGAAAAGTTTTAGAATTTGAATAATGCAGTATTGGGAGCTTCACTCGAGACTGCAAAGGTTTTAGACTAGAACATTAAGCACCAAAAAATATTCCATATAATGTTGTTCACATCTAAACAATACAACTAAATATAATGCTTATACTATTGAATATTTTCATTATATACTGTAATGAAAACTTTCTCATGCATGTTAGTAGGTCTAACATTACCTCTCCTGACAAACTCGGCATAAGTTACCTACATTAGATTTACTCTGGCAAAAGATCATCACCAACATCATCATCTCCAAACTCATCATCATCTTGCTTTCTCCTCATGCTGGTTTTTGGTCTCTCTTGTAGAGGACCTAGGGGGTCAACATAACTACTATCTGTAGACAGAAAACCTCAAGTGAAAAATATATCTATTAGACCTAGATAGTAAAAAGTAATTTAAGACAAAAAAAATACATTATCATAGAGAACTATTGAATGCTGAAAAAAGGGAAACAGGTAAATGCTTTGGTTTTTACCAGTCCCTTTTCAGATACACAAAATGTCAGACTTATGATTAAACATCAAAAGAATTATTTTAAATAGTTAAAACTTGCTTTAATAATAATTATTCTGAAATAAATAAATTTGACATCTCTGCGGGAGGAAACCAAAGAGGACAATGAAAAGTACAAGAGTGAAGAAAGACAGAAGTCAAATAGATATTGAAATGAATTTCTCTTGTGCCATAAAAGGCATTGTAAATTATGGTAGCCTACTGGAGAAGCAAAGGAATTGTCCCTAGTATGCATATTAGTACAAGATGGTGATTTACAGCTAGGGTAAAATCAAGTAACAACTTAGATTGAGAAAGTTAATTCACCATGTTTTGGTGTGATCTATCATGCCATGAGATATGATCAGAAGAGGAATGGGAACGGCAAACATTTTAATCCGGAAATTCATTATTTCTCTACTCAATAAATGTTTACATTGCTTCACTTCCAAAGTGTTAATGCCAATGTCTATCCTAAATTAAATATTTATAATGTTTTTTCCCTTGCAAATTACCTCCCCTTCTTGTAATTATTAAGCTAATCTAGTGGTTGATAGCAACTTTATAGTTATGGGTGCGTTATAGTTCCTTTGTCTTACAGTCTCTAAGTCAAATCCAGATAATTAGTCCCTTCAAATCTAGTCAGTGGGGAGGAGTCGGGGTGTATATTATGAACATCAGGTGATTATAGAAATAAATCTTTCTGGGCTCAACCTGTGCCGCTCCGTGAAATGCTCCTTTAGCATCATTTCTAAGGTATATAACTGCTATATATTACCAGAGAAAAAAGTTGCATAGGAATGCCAGGGATGAACCCAGCTCGCTCACCTATATTAGGTGTCGGTATAGAACTGGGGCGTGTAAACCACTATCAGAGGTCTCGTGCCATTTAGATATCTCCTCTTCAAATATCCCCGTTACTACGAGGTGCCGTTCTACATCCACTACTGACTGCTACTACCACTACCTCCACCCACGCCAACATCTTCACTCCTTTCATAGCATCTCTGCTGTTTACACGCATGTTCTTTTGTTCTGTGATTTCGGTGTTTTGAGTGCTTTTCTGCGCAAGATGTCGGACATTCAAGCTTCTGCATCCAAGTTGAGTACTAAAACTACGAGTTCTGAAGTTCTGGAAGTAGTGATACCCATGTTATTAATAATATTATTATTATTATCCTTTAGTGTTTTGTTTGGGAGTCGGAGATGCCGCTCCCTGGCAGCCATGTTGGTTTCGCTACCTCCAAGAGCCTTTGTTTCTTGACGTATAACAATTGGTCCCCCATACTAATTGTAATTCGTCTTGACCCTCATCGCGCTTGCTCATTACCGTTTCACTTATGCGATGCTTTATATTCAAGTTTAATCGTTTTTCATTATTTTGGAACATTTAATTTAGGTTATGGTCTTGCTTGACTACCCTTCTGGGTCGTATCCGACCTCGAGGGTAACCTCCACTGATTATCTTAAGGATTTATTTACTCTTATTCTCTTAAGTTTTTACTTTTCTTATATAAGAGATGGGTCCTGTTTTTTATTTTGAGAGGAACTTCAGGTTAGCAGTTTATTATTATACGTTTTTTCCATCCCAATCGGTATCCTACCCGATTGAGCATTCGAGTGTTGTTGTCCCCCCGTCCAGGTCGGTAGCTACCTGATGAAATGCCCATGGTTCCCACATTCTGATGGATGTGGATTAGTGAAGGAAAGAGATAGGAAAGTAATGACCTTGATTAATAAACATTATCAATTACCTAAAACTCATCTAGTTCGATGATAAAAAAATATAAAAGGAAAGTAAACTCGTAACCAGTCAAGTTTTCACACTGGGTTCCAAACATATTCTTATTACCAAACCTTTGAAACTATATATATACTTATCATATTACCCACTACCTTGAACTATCTCATTGATATATCTAGTAGCATAACATAAACACAATATCACCCAGTTACCATTGCACCAAATTTCTAAAAAATTTTAAAGGAAAAACATTCCTGCAAAAAATTACTTCTACAGAAAGATTTTTACAGAAGTAGCTGCAGTACCAATTTTTGAATTTCAACCTTCACGTTGTCAAATATAATTCCCTGTATGTGACTGTTACTAAAATGCGTATCTAGAAACCGCATAGCATTTAGAAAAGAGGGCTCCCTGAAATCCTAAGATTACAAACCAATTTAGAACTTTTTCTTTATCAATTCAGCTTTGCCTAATCAAAACTTAACAACTTTCACAGGACAAAGAAACCTGTTTCCAGACTTAACAAGTCCTTTCCTTTCCAAATAGTGGAGCATATAACAGCATATTTTTCAGGAGAATCTTTCATTTTCGGAAGCAAGTACTAAGATTAGCACACATACGTCTTGGAGACTTCTTTAGATAAAACCAGTACGTCACCTATAGATTCAATATGGTGACCATTTTTCAAGATGGACACCACTGAATACATAAAAATATTGTATTTTACAATAAAATAACAAAAACTTGTCCAATTTGATAATCTTCGTGTTAAATCATAAATCTTTAATTTTGTAGAATCCGATTTTGGAGCCTTGGACTCACTAGTTTCCTCGTTCCAACAGAGTGGATGTCAACACATAACCAGGCCACATTGACTGGCCCTGCTGCTGTGAAACTCAGCATGGGGTTTAGTATCAGCTGAACAAGTTTTTAGTGTATGTCTCAACTTTGATGTGTTGCAACGAAAAGTTCTCATGCATTAAATTAGCCTATGATCTGTCCTTGCGGGGAATACACTGGGATGAGTTATAAACTTGTCTTCATGGGCAGAAAAAGTTGGAGCGCGTGATGATGTCATCACGCACTGAGATGGCGGTACGTATAGCTTTGTCTGGCTGAAGGATAGTTTCTGTCATTATCCTACTGGACTCCCCTACTCAAGTAGGTAAGGAAGGAGATGATAAGTTAAAAGGTATGCACAGTTTTGGGAAGCTTTTGAGTGTGGACGCAGCTGATACGATCCAACTACCCTTATCATAAGCCTCTAATGATCTCTTAAGACTCTGTAGAGGAGACCTAAGCTTAGGACCCCAAAGTTATAAGGCAAACCTAGTTTATGAGAACGGGTTAGAAATTGCAAACTTTTCTCTTCCAACACGGTTGCCTCATGACTAAGGGGGAAAGCTGTGTCTGTGCCAACTCTTAGAGTCCCTCCAACTAGACGTCTTGTTGGACATGCCCGTTCGATTTCCATAATCATAGTTGACGTGCTGGAACCAGGTTCAAGGCAAGAATTTTTGACAATTGCCGGCTAAGGTCTCGCTGAGCATAATCAACACTATTCTGGATATGTGTGTAGTTCATCGATAAAGGTTCAGGTAAATCTCGACATGAAAAACTACAGGGAAATTCTCGCTACATAGAATGAGATTCGTCTCTAACTCCCGTTGGAAAAAGACACAGTAATGAAAAAATCTCCTTACGTGTCCTGCAACGAGAAATATATCTCTCCAATTGGGAGGATGTGCACTCCCTACAATAATTACATGGAGATTCCCTTGAACATCTCTTGTCTAGGCAAGAAGGACAAAGAAAATGTATGTCTATGGCAGCCCGACTCATAAGCATGCCACAATAGTCGCTATCCCAGCCTGGGGAAAAATGCAAATACCGATATTTACTAGACATAAGCACTCACTCGTAACTCATAGATAACAAATAGTCACTCAATTGACATTGAATTAAGAAAAAACACAAGTCAAGAGAACTAAACACTAAAAGGGTAGGCGAGATGAAGGCAAAAGGCTCAATTGTAGAGAGGAAATGAGAGCACAACCTCTTCACTTCACCAGAAGTGCTGTGAAGGGACGTTGTGAGCAAGTGTCCTCTTGCTCCTTGCGCATGCACTGTGTTTACCCAGCAAGGGCACATGATGCAATCATTCAAATTTTTTATTAGCTGGTCGTAGAAGACATGATTAGTAGTTACCCCATATAAATGAATAATTGATGCTTTAGAAGAATCAGTATACAGTATTCCAGATGCAAGTCAACTGAATTTAAACTAGAGTATGGAAAATTACCACTTAAACTTGAAAAGAAAATTCTATACATGAATAAATACAAATTACTCTTAATCTAGAACCCAAATAATAAACCCTGTCAAATGAATGAAATTAAAGTAAAAATTGAAGATATAACAAGAGCAATCAAAGATTTCTGACCTCCACCAAAGGTTAATGGAGTCGCCCATGGCCTAAGATATACCTGTGGTGGAAATTTCGTCAAAATCCGTTGATTTGTTTTTAGGTTATCTTTAAAATGACGAAAAAGGAAAATCCGGATCATCTCCAAAATCTAATGGGGTCGTCCATGATCTACGATCTATTATTGGTGAAAATTTCGTCAAAAGTCAGTCAAGAAGTTTTGATATCTTTAAAATGGCAAAAAATGCACATCTGGATGTAGAATCCTGATCAAAATCGTCAAAATCTGTCGAGTAGTTTTGATGTAATCCTGTCCACTAAAATCCAGATCCGGATCATCTCCAAAATTTATTGGGGTTGTCCATGACCTAAGATCTATCTGTGGTGAAAATTTCGTCAAAATGCATCAAGTACTTTTGACATTTTCTTAAAAATGACGAAAAATGCAAATCTGTATCTAGAATCTGGATCCAGATCCGGATCATCTCCAAAATTTAATGGGGTCGTCCATGACCTAAAATCTATCTGTGGTGAACATTTCGTCAAAATGCGTCTAGTAGTTTTTAAAAAGGGCAAAAAATTTAAATCCGGATCTATAATCCTGATCCTTATCATCTTCGTAATTTAATGGGCTCATTTGTAACCTAAAATCTACCTATGGTGAAAATTTCGTCAAAATCCACCAAGTACTTTGACGTAATCCTGTCCACAGATATACAAAAAATGCAAATCTGAATCTAGAATCCAGATAGCTCCAAAATTCAATGGGGTCGCCCATGACCTACGGTCTCTTCAGTGAATATCTTACCAAAATCCGTCGAGTAGTTTTGACGTAATCCTGTCTACAGTCACACACAAAAATGTTCACAGACAAATAAATAAACCGACTCGATCGCATAACCTCCTTGGCGGAGGTAAATATGAATTCCTCACAATTAATCACAATGTCAGACATTTTGAGTGAGTGGCTCCCTTTAATAGATGTTGTGCACCGGAGAGGCTGACAATAGATTCTATTCATCTATTGATAGTTTTGATCCATAGGTAACTGTTCATTATAAAATAATGGAAATATTTTTTTTTACCTTGTACATTCACCGTTAAACTTCAAATAGATATGCAAGATTGCATAAGGATATAAAAATAATCAACATTAGCATCCTATATGTTTTACATAATCTTTTTCCTTTGAGGATTAAAGATTAAATATGTTTTCTTCAGTTTATTCTCTTTTAGAAATAACTTATGTACTTTAATTAGTACAGTTTCAGGAATGTTTGGGAAATTAGTAGCTAGTTTTGATAATTATCTAGTTTGGTGTTTACTGTCTCATGAGAAAATTATGTGTCGATATTAAGGGCTATGGGTCAAGACTTTTTGTCTTGTTACAATATTTTCTCTCTCTTGCCTAGCTTTGAGGCTTTGAATTTCAAGGTGAAAAATCTACCGCATTTTTACCACAGTTCATTAGGAGAAAGATGGGTTGCACATCATAAGATAGGTTTCTTTGTCCAATTTGGGTGTTTAAGTCTTATTTAGACAACGCTTAGCAATCTAGAGAAAAGGTTCCTAATTTGTTTTGCACAGTTTGGATGCTAAGGTATCCCTCTCCAAGAATAGTATCTTTTCGTTTTCAGTGCTTAAGACCGAAGCTCACATGGAGTTGAATTTCAGTTAAGTAGGGGGCTTAATGGTTTGGGGTCATGATTTTAAGTGTGACTAATGCCCTTCATATCTGTAGGAATCACTCTTTAGAAATAGCTTTTGCAGTAGCTCAGTGGCGACCAAATGGGTTTTTGCCAAGCATTCTCTAAAAGAAGCCTGGTTTTCTTATAAGAGTTACTGGGCCTTAGATGCTGTGGTAGCAGCACTTGATGTTCTAGAGCAAATTGTATCAAGGGTAATTTGAATTGATTAAAAAAAAATCATATAAAGCTATAGGCCCTCTTGGCTAAGCATTTATGTTAATTGAGTAGAATGTGTGCATTTAGGAATAATTCCTACTGAGGAAATTCCTTAAAATTCCAATCAATTTATAGGCCTTCATTGCTATTTATTATTTGACTTTTCTCCATCTGGATTCGTGCGCTATGGCGTAAAGCTTGCTAGTTTTTAGTGGGTACCGTTAAGCTTACTATCATTGGAGGGGAGTTTCAGATGATTGGGTGGTGTAAGTATCTAAGTTAGAGTATTGATTTAATTAGGCTCTATCCTTCACTTATCCACCTCCTAAGTGTGAAATTCAACCTTATGAACCTCAGGTGAGATTCATATAAATAAACAGAACTTTGATAATAAAATCAATTACATCTATACTTACCTTAAGTTCATATCATTCCCCGTGCCTCCCCATTGATTAGCAATGTAAAGTGATTATTAAATATGTTTTGACTTCCTAGACTGAAACTGGCATGCCCAAGCCATTATCATACCCATACATCACGTATATGAGTAATATAGTGCTAAAGGGAAAACGGGAGATTCTAAATTTTAGGATAGACATTGAGATCTAATTAGCTTCTAGTAGTAAGTGTTATGAACCTCAGGTAAGTATAGAAATAAATCTTTTTACATTAAAATCCTTTTCTTTAATCAGGAAATTTTCAGAGAAAAATCACATACCTTTGTTTTTTATAATGTATTATTAATTTAATATTTATTTTCACCACACTAAGGAGTCTCATATCTCAATCCTTGAAGGGCTATCTAGCGAGATGTATTCTTAAGTAATTCAAGTTACACTGGAGAAAGCTACAATGAATATACAGTATAGCAATGTATTAATTGAACATCAGGAAAAATAACGAGGACAGTATCCCTGCAGGGGCTACTTCTCATATGCATTATTACTTTATCACTCTTTAGTTCTTCATTCATAGTTGCGGATTGTAATTAAGTAGGCTTATGATCCCAGTTTGTTAGCTTATCATTCAGTTTAATGTATCCTGCTTCAATACTTTTATATGGTAACTATAAGAAGACCAGGGAGCCAGTGACTCCAAAGATGTCTAAAAGGTATGACGCACGTGCGTTTATTTACTTTTTTTCGTATGTACGCTGTTTGTAAAACATTCCTCGGGAACTTTATAGCAATGCCGAAGATCAAAGAAAGGACAAGAAGTAAACAGAGAACAACAAAAAAGAACCAAGAAGAGAGGGAAACATGAAGAAGAGTACAAAGCTGGACCACTCAAACTAAAACTTGGCAACAATGGGAGGGAGTTGGCAACTCATATTACACAGTGTGTATTAGTACACTTAGGGATTAAATACCTCGTCTATGGAGCCTGCATGCAGGAATGAACAATAAACAAAGTAAGGTTGTCATAATAATGTTATTTTGATTTTTCTAGAAAAAAAAAATAATAGCAAATCTTTGGGAGCTCATAACTCAAAAATACTTATTTGCATGTTGGTAGTCGTTACTCGGTTATTTATTGTTCAATTTTAGAAAGAAAGATATAAGTGAAAAGAGGAATAAAAATCCTGCAATTCTGAGCGACAGAATTTAGATTTTCCTTTTTCTTTTTTTCACGAATTTTTAGCTTCTAGACGAAAAGAAATAAAAAAATAGAAAAAAAATCATTAAAAAAAGAAAAAGGAAGATCAAAATTTTGTCACACAAAAATTATTCAGGTTATAAAGTAGTTTTTATGGTATGATTTTTAATACAATTGGTGTCATATTAGAGGGGAAATTGCTCCCATTTTTTTTAAATAATGATTTGTATTAATAAGAAAGTTTTTGCTCAAATGCCTTAAAAATTTTTTATGATGAAGGTATCATATACATCTAAAATATATAGATAGAAATTATGTATTTCGAACAATTAAAAAAAAAATACAAGACAAAAACAGAATGGAAATCTAAGAAAAGAAGATGGCATTTGCTCATCTCTATTTCCCTGCTAAATCTTCTCAAACCAGTTTATTATCTGATCGTACTATTCTATTCTTAATACCTTTGCCTTCTTCTATAAATTGTACATTCAAGGCCAGTATTATTGTTACTTATTTGAGGACCACAAATGTATGGAATTTTGAGGAAGATTCATTCTAGTATGTTTCATTATGAAGTTTAAGGACAAATTTGTGTTAACCCTGATTTACAGTATATACCACCCCATCCTTAATTCCACCGACTACTTAGAAACCCCAACTGGTCTTGTTTTCCATCAATAATGTTACTAGCCTCTTTTATCACTTACTTTCTGTTTTGACTTTCCACATGGATTCATTCTCCCTTAATTTCTTAGCCTTCCAATGGATCAACATACTTCCCACTTTCATATAAATCACTTCTTTAACAAAGTTTTCATTTCTAATTCCCAAAATCTAAACATTACAGTCTTTGAGATCTTGGTCTATTTTCCAGTCTCTGAATTTCTTACATCTCAGCTATTTTTCATATACTATACAGCATTCCAAATAAATACTCTACAGTAGTACCATGGTTTACGAGTAACCCAGATAATGAGGAAATTGGTATACGAGAATAAAAATTAAAATGAATTTACAAGTATTGTATTGTGAAGTACAGAATACCTCTGGTGTAATGAAATACTATCTGTAAGTCCCAAATTTAAACGCTTTAGATGTTTGATATGAGATGAGATATGTCTTAATGAATAACAGAACTTAATAACAAAATTTCTTATTTCTATACTCACTTGATGTTTATCAGGCTTTCCCAGAAGCTCGGTTTAATCTAACTTTACTACAAAATTTTAAATTTCCCCATTTTCTTTCCTCCAATTAATACATGGCTTTAATAAAGAATGGAGTATTCTAGCATTAAGTAGTAACTGATCAGCAAGTCTCTTTGTCCCTTCAGTTTCTTCAGTTGTCCAGTACTGATCAGAACTGGCCCAGATTGTATGCCTATTACTGTGCATTAAGATGTCTTCCCCTGATTTTCTTTGTAATTACTAAATGGTGTACAAGGGAATTGTTTTTGGAAATTCATTTTCCGTAGCATTCTCTTGGTATATTGTGTTAGGAGCAATACTGTGATTTAAATAAAGTTTTGAAATGTGTGTCCAATCAGTTTTGAAACTAGGCTTATGTCTATAAAAAAAAAAATCTGCATGGGTATTTGGTATCATTTCAATCTTTTATTATCAATTTTTTAGATGGGGCAGACAAAAGCCATTAGGTATTTCATAGAAGGGTAAATGGTTGAAAGCTTTTGAAGAAGGAAAATGAAAAATGACTGATAGGGGGATTCTGATTTGAGACTCAAAAATTACATGCATGTACAGGTAGGTTACATTAAATTAAGTCAGCTGGCAAGATCATCTGGAATATATACAATGGCAGCCCATTGGATGGGCACATTCTCAGGCAGAATTAATGCATTTGCAATGGGCGATCCAGAAAGCATTAATCTCCTCTCAATGTGCCATGCCGGGAAACTATATAAAGACGGTAGCCTCAACCCAGCCATCCATTACCACAGCAACAACAACATGCAAGTGGATCATGGGCGAGCATGAGAAATGACGTGCACATCCTTCAAGGCTTTGCATGAGACCAGGAGGGAGTTTGACGTGTAGAAATTTTCATTTTAATTTTCATGCCAATTTTTTTTAGATTTCATATTGTTTATTCTTATATTTTATTGTGCATTATTATTTTGTACTCATTTCTGATGTTAGGGGTTACAATTTGTTCATTAAATAATATTACAAACCTTTAAAAATGAGTGTATATGTGTATTCATGGATGTGTGACACGCACCGAGTGAATAAGGAAACCCCAGTTTTTAAGGTCACACCTTTCCTTTTCAGCCAAAGCAGAGTTCTTTACCATTCTTTTTTTTCCACTACTCTTCATAAACTTTCTAAACAAAAACATTTACTATTTCACATTAATCTTAATATACCTAGTATCTCATGTGGATTTGCCTTTTAAATAAATATAATGTAATAAGTTTATCCCAACAACTTTCCCTTAAGCATCTGCACAGTCACTTCCCTATCTGCCTTCTGCCATTGATTGAAGGCTCACAAGTACTAAGATATCTCTCTTTACATCATCACTTATCACGTACAAATAAATAATTCTAAACAAAGGCCAAAAACATAAAGTAAATCTGCAGGAAGTAGGGCGGATGTTGCCGACCTAAGACCTCATCTTCCCGATCCATGAGTAGTGTGGGAAGCAGTTCGAGCTGCTTTCTTCAATGTTTGGTATATGCTGACCAAAGCACACTCGAACTGAATCTGTTTCCATGTCAACAGGTACACCGGGAGAGGGGATGCAGAGTGAGAACCAGTCTGGTGTGGTTACATCACCTGCCACTACTACCCTTTGGCGAGACAAGCCCTCAGACACCCCCTTCCCCCAGCAATGTAGGGGAAATAAGGATACCCAGGGTCAGTCAGTCGAAGACCAGTTACGTTTGAGTCTGACTCGTCAGTGGGCAATGCTCACTATGCCCACCTGGCATGGTAAGCCTACCTCAACCATGGCGGGTGTCGATACGCCATGAGATGTCCAATAATTTCCTTTAGTTGTAATAATTTTAACCATATAACTGTCTCCCTGAGTGTCCGCTCTCCCCATGTGTGTGTCTTGAACTGATCAAATCATTTGAAAGTCAGCGAGAAACCTTTATGTCTTCTGTAATGTATTCCCAAGATTTAAAGTTCTATTTCACTCGCTTTGAAGAAGATTCATGCTTATTTTTGTTGTGAAAATTAACTTAGACAATAAATCCTCTTACGATGTAAAAATCGTCTAATTCACTGCCTCTGATCATTTATCTTTATGTAATTACCCACGCCATGTGACACACTTCATAATCTGTCTCTCACTCCATATATATATTTCTTCCTAGATGTTTGATTATACACTTCCAGCATAGCTACTTGTATTTTAACTTCCACTGGTTTTAAATTTAAGCTATTTAACTATAATTTTACTCGTACTGTACTTTTTGCAATTCTGCTTTGTAAAAACCAAATAATTTATATCTTACACAAAATTCTATTTTGATTGCCTTTTTATAAACCGCACTTCACTTCTTTCCTTCATTATCTACTCAGAACATACCAATACCTTAGTTCAGTACCTCAGTTTAAGTTTAATTTGAACTCGCAACTTAAAATGTTCGTATCCTAAAAAATTTTCCCATAAGTAATAAAGGAAACTCACTTGACGAGTTTCAAATGTTCATAAGATTTAAAGGTTTTTTTAATTAATGTACAAATTATAACCCCTAACATGAATGAATAAAAATGGAGTTTTTATGATAAAACAAAGTTTTATGAATACTTACCTGGCAGTTATATATACATAGCTAATAATCTCTATTTCGGCAGAATTTTTCTGAACGTGGCAACCGCCTTGTGGTGGTTGGGTGGTAACACCCGTTAAAGGGTGGTAGGAGGAATCATTCCCGTTTCCTGTTCTTCAGTTCATCTATGCCCGACCTGTCTCCTGAGGGGAGGTGGGTGGGCCTTCGAATGTATATATAACTGCCAGGTAAGTATTCATAAAACTTTGTTTTATCATAAAAACTCCATTTTTATGAATAGAACTTACCTGGCAGTTATATATACATAGCTGATTAACACACTTGGAGGAGGGTGATAGACAGTAAACATCGTTGGGGAAACAACCAAAAAAGCTGTAGGATAAATAAACACCTTGATTCCTTACCTGCTAAGGTAGCTGACTTCAAAGGTTCCTGCCTCTTGAGTCGCTTTCCCTTAGGAGTGTCAGCCAGGAGGTGACCTGCAGTGCTAAAAACACTCAATCGAGTCTGTCAACGGGGTGAGACCAACAATCTGACTAGACTTCAGGACTACCTATTGCCCCAAATAAAAACTGCAACCTTACCAAACCAACCACCTAACATTTGCAAAGTAGATAAAAATTATCTAACTAGACTGAGGTGACTGTACACAAGTCGAGGTCCTCAGACAACCAATAAAAAAAACACCAACCTATGCACAAGTATACAAAACTAAGGTTGAGGGGAGGTAGTAACTCCTTTGCCTAATACAGAAGCCGTAGCTACGTATGGGCTCAAGGTATAACATTTCTCATAATCCACTCTCACCTCTCTGAGGTAATGAGAAGCGAACACAGAGTTGCTCCTCCAGAATGTCGCATCCATAATTTGACGGAGCGACATGTTCTTGCGGTAAGCAAGCGAGGTCGCAATGGCCCTCACTTCGTGAGCTTGCACTTTTAAAAGTCCGAAGTGTTCCTCCTCACACAAGAGATGCGCTTCTCTTATCACTTCCCTCAGGAAAAAGGACAAAGCGTTCATGGAAAGGGGCTTCTGAGGATCTTTCACAGAACACCACAGGGAGCTAGAAGAGCCTCTCACACTTTTCGTGCGAGACAAGTAGGTCTTGAGGGCTCGTACTGGACAGAGAAGCCTCTCTTGCTCTTGACCCACTAGGTTGGTCAAGTTAGGAACCTCAAAGGTCCTCGGCCAGGGCTTAGAAGGGTTCTCATTCTTAGCGAGAAAGTCTAATCTTAAGGCACAAACTGCCCCATTCAGATTGAAGCCTACCTGTTTTTCAATTGCATGGACTTCACTAACTCTTTTAGCTGTTGCTAAGGCCAAAAGAAAGAGGGTCTTCTTGGTAACCTCCCTAAGGGGAGCCTGTGAGATGGGCTCAAATCTCTTGGTGCACAGAAATTTAAGAACCACATCAAGGTTCCAAGAAGGGGGCTTTAAATGGGTCTGCTTGGTCGTCTCAAAAGACTTCAAGAGGTCATGTAAGTCCTTATTGCGAGACAAGTCCAAGCCTCTATGCCGACAGACGGAAGAGAGCATACTTTTGTACCCCTTGATAGTGGACACAGCTAGCTTAGCGTCCTGCCTGAGGTACAACAAGAAATCCGCAATCTGGCTCACAGAGGTAGTGGATGAGGAAATCTTGTGCTTCCTACACCAAGCTCTAAAAGTCTCCCACTTGGACTGGTAGACCCTCTGCGAAGAGACCCTCCTCGCTCTGGCGATAGCTTTCGCAGCTTGCGCTGAAAAGCCTCTCGATCTGACGAGCTTCTCGATAGTCTGAAGGCAGTCAGATTGAGAGCGAGGGGGTTTTGATGATATCTCTCAAAGTGGGGTTGTCTGAGCAGATTTGGACTTGCAGGGAGGCTTCTTGGAAAGTCCATCAATAAGTCCACCACCTCCGTGAACCATTCCCTCATCGGCCAGAACGGAGCTATCAGGATCATCCGTCCCGAATCGAGGAGAGCGAATTTCCTGACTACCAGATTGATGATCTTGAACGGGGGAAAAGCATAAGTGTCCATCCCCGTCCAATCCATCAAAAAGGCGTCTACTGCTATTGCCTCCATGTCTGGAACTAGGGAGCAATAGATGGGGATCCTCTTGGATAAGTTGGAGGCGAAAAGATCGATGAGGGGTCTCCCCCACAACCTCCAGAGACTCTGACAGACTTGCTGGTTGAGGGTCCATTCTGTGGGAAGGACCTGCCCTTTCCTGCTGAGCATGTCCGCCCTCACATTCTTCTGTCCCTGAACAAACCTCGTCAGCAGGTTTATCCTGTTCTCCTTCGCCCAAAGAAGGAGCTCTCTTGCTGTCTCAAACAGAGACAGAGAGTGAGTCCCTCCTTGCTTCCTGATGTAAGCAAGAGCTGTGGTGTTGTCTGAGTTGACCTCTACAATCTTCCCAGACACCAAGTCCTTGAAGGCCTTTAGCCCCAGAAAAATGGCCATCAGCTCCTTGTTGTTGATGTGCCATCCCAGCTGAATTCCTTCCCAATAGCCTGAGACCTCCTTGCTTCCTAGTGTTGCCCCCCAGCCTGACTCTGATGCGTCTGAAAACAACACTAGGTCTGGGTTCTTCTTGTGTAAGGAGATCCCTTCCCCTAACAAGGTTGGGTCCAGCCACCACTTCAGAAGATTCTTGACTTCTGTTGGAATGGGGAAGGAAAAGGAGTCTTCCAGCATCTTTCTGTTCCACATCTTCGAAAGAAAGTGCTGAAGAGGCCTTAGGTGGAGTCTCCCCAGAGAGACAAACTGTTCGAGGGAGGATAGAGTCCCCAGCCAACTCATCCACTCCTTCGCTGTGCACCTCTTCTTGTCCAGGAAAGTTCTGACTTTTACGAGACACTTGGTCTGTCTTTCCTGAGAGGGAGAAGCCCGAAAAAGAACTGAATTCAGAACTATCCCAAAATAGAGAATAGTCTGATTCGGTCTGATCTGAGACTTCTCCCTGTTGATGACCAGGCCTAGATCTTGAGCCATCATAAAAGTCTTCCGTAAATCCTCCAGACATTTCTCCCTCGATCGTGAACGAATCAGCCAATCGTCCAGATAGAAGGATATCCTTATCCCCTCCTGATGCAGCCAACCTGACACATTCGCCATTATCCTGGTGAAGACTTGAGGAGCCGTGCTGAGAACGAAGCAAAGAGCCCTGAATTGGAAGCACTTGCCCTGCATTACAAATCTCAGGTACTTCCTTGAAGTCGGATGGATGGGGACACTGAAATATGCATCCTGCAAGTCGAGGGACACCATCCAGTCCCCTGGACGTACTGACGCCAGCACCGACTGAGTCGTCTCCATGGAGAACTTTGTCTTCTCCACAAAGACATTGAGAGAGCTGACATCCCGGACGGGTCTCCATCCGCCCGAGTTCTTGGGGACCAGAAACAGGCGATTGTAAAAGCCTGGGGAGGATAGATCCCGAACCGGTTCTATCGCTCCCTTGTCTAGCATTTGGTCGACAAGGTCTATTAGGGCCTTCTGTTTCCCCGGATCTGAGTACCGGGCTACTAAGGCCAGCGGAGCATCTGCGAGAGGAGGTTTTTTCAGAAAGGGGATCTTGTATCCTTCCTTGATGACTGAGAGGGACCAGGTGTCCGCCCCTCTCCTCTTCCAAGACTGCCAAAAACCTGACAGTCTTGCGCCTACTGTCTGGAGGAGACGAACTTCATTTTCTGGAGCGAAGTCTGAAAGAACCCCTGGTAGATCTTGGTCCTGATTCTTGCCTTCTCCCTCTAAAATCTGGTCTTGAAGTAGTCCTGCCCCGAAAGGGCTGCTGGAATCTCCTTACCTCCCGTTTCGAAGAAGAAGGAGGGGCTGCCAAGGGCTTACGAGCAGAACGAGATAAAAGGTCTTGGGTGGCTTTTTGGGCCAGAGAAAGCGTAATGTCATTAACCAGGGACTCGGGAAAAAGATGTTGAGAGAGGGGGGCGTAAAGAAGCTCAGACTTTTGTGCAGAGGTAACAGACCTAGAAGCAAAAGAGCAAAGCAGAGCTCTCTTCTTTAGGACCCCAGCTGAGAACAGCGCCGCCAACTCATTCGCCCCATCTCTGAGGGCCTTATCCATACAGGACATAATACTGGTAAGGTCCCTAGATCATTCCATCTGGTCAGTTTTCCTTGCGAGAGTCCCAAGCGACCAGTCTAGAAAACTAAAAACCTCAAAGGCTCTAAAAATACCTTTGACGAGATGATCCAGCTCCGACATCGACCACATGACCTTGGCTGAGTTGAGAGCATGCCTTCTAGCAGAGTCCACTAAACCAGAGAAGTCACCCTTGGAGGAGGAAGGCACTCCCAGACCCAAAGGTTCCCCAGTTGCATACCACATACCCGCTTTTGAAGCAAGACGAGCTGGTGGAAACGAGAAGGAAGTCTTAACTGCTTGTCTACGCTCCTTCATCCAGTCATCAATCTTCGTGAGCGCCTTCTTTGTGGAGATAGACAGTTTCATCTTGATGAAGGCCGCCTGTTTCTTGGCCTTCTTTCTGTTAAATTGGGACTGAGGAGATTGAGGGGCAGCAGGTTGGAATTCCTCTCCAAAAAGTTCAAGAAGGGAGCGAGAGAGAACTTTGTAATCTCCTGCAGCGTCAGCAGGATAATCATCGTCATCAGAAACATCCTCGAGGTCCTGATCCACATCTGCAATATCCTTCGAACGAGGAGAAGGATCCTTAGAACCCGACAAGGGCAAATCAAAGGCATCATCCTGCAAAAGACGGATTGCATCCTGGAGTCCAGCGCTAGAAGAATCCTTGGAACGAGAGGCAGTATCGTCCCGAAGAGGCAGGGTGGTATCGCCCTGGCACCGAGAACGAGAGGCAGAGTCGTTCTGATGTCGAGAGCGAGAGGCGGTATCGTCCTGGCGGCGAGAACGAGAGGCGGTGTCGTCGTGGCGTCGTGAACGAGAGCCGGTATCGTCGTGGCGTCGAGAACTAGGGTCGGTATCGTCGTGAACGAGAGGAGGTATCGTCGTGGCGAAGCGAACGAGAGGAGGTATCGTCGTGGCGAAGCGAACGAGAGGAGGTATCGTCGTGGCGAAGCGAACGAGAGGAGGTATCGTCGTGGCGAAGCGAACGAGAGGAGGTATCGTGCTGGTATCGTGAACGGGGGCGGTATCGTCTTGGCATCGAGAACGAGAAGCAGCATCGTTCGATAAAGCATCGTCTCGGTATCGAGAACGAGAAACCGTATCGTCCTGGTATCAAGAAGAAGTATCGCCTGGCGAAAGCACACATTCCTCATCCTGGCGTAGAGAGGGAGAAGTTTTCTTTAAAGAAGAACTCCGTTCTCTCTTAGAAGCAGACTTCTTAATCGGTAACGAGTCGTCTTTACGTCTGTCAGACTGGGCGTGAGGGCGGCTAAATGCTTGCACTAACGTCAAAAGTTGTTCCTGCATGACAGACATAAAGGATTTAGCAACATCAGCTGGGTCTTGCGGCCCCGAAGGGGAGGGCTGACGAATAACACTCGTAGAAGGGGGAGGATCTTCGGCAGTAGGCTTCACCCTTTTCACAGGCACGGAGTCGAAATCATCCTCCGACGGACAAGGTTCATAACTGCTAGAACCGGGAGAGAAAGAACGAGACCGTTCGTCGCGGTTCCATCTCCTCTTAGTAGGTCTTGAAGCTTCAAACTTCCATTTACGTCTGGACGAATTCGGAGAAGAAAACAACACATCCGACACGTCTTTCCCGTGACGGTCAAGAGCAGCCTGGTAATCGACAACAGGACTGTCTGAGGCGACAGCTGACAGAGGGTACGTACCTCTCACCCCCTTTCGGTCATCGACGTACCTTCTCCCTTGGTCCTGGGAGCTTGGTAGAGGTCTAGGCCTAGGGTAATGACAGGTTCGGTCAGTCGCCACCTCCACTGCACTAACACAAGCACTTTAACTTTCCTTACCTTTAAAGGCCTCCAGTTGTACTTTAATGGCCTTCAACTCGGCCGCCAGGCTAGCGTACCGAGGGTCATCCGTAGATACGGAACCTGTAGGAGGTGCAGGAGTTACTAACTCAAGGGAAGGATCAACTTCCAAAGAGGAATCAATTATAGGTTCAATAGATAAATCTACACTAAGTTCGTCTTCCTTACCACTAACAGACTTAGACTTAGACCTAGAAGCTCTCCTAACTCTATCGAGCTCTAGTTTACGCACATAGCGCTTCATAATCAACCAATCTTTCTCATCCAAAACTTTACATTCCCCGCACCTATTATCAAGGGCACAAACAAAACCCCTACAATTAGAACACACAGTGTGAGGGTCTACCACCATTTTCGGTAGTCTCAACTTACATTCCTCATTCGCACAGACACGGTAATGACTCTTTTCACTCATAATGAAAACAGCAAAAAAGCTAAGAGAAAACAAAAAACACGATCGCCAAAACCCCAAATCAGAGTACTTCACCAAAAAAGCAGACTGGTACACCGAGCAGGGAAAGTGAAGAAAAACTCTTAATGACGGACCAACGTGTTGTCGATCCGGCCGGCAGAGATGAACTGAAGAACAGAAAACGGGAATGATTCCTCCTACCACCCTTTAACGGGTGTTACCACCCAACCACCACAAGGCGGTTGCCACGTTTAGAAAAATTCTGCCGAAATAGAGATTATTAGCGATGTATATATAACTGCCAGGTAAGTTCTATTCATAAAAATGAAGAATTCACAATAAAAAATAGAAAAACCAATTGACTCACGCATTACCCAATGAAGAGTTGTGGCAGGAGTGAGGGTGGCAAAGAGGAAGAGGAGTAGTTCACTCCTTGGAAGGAGAATCTCCTTCCATGAGCAGTTCTGGTAAAATGGTGGGTGTTCTTTCTCTTGAACGATGTTAACTATCACTAACAGAATCTCTTAATTTATGCTTTTAAGATACTTAGTCTTCTTATTTTTACACTCATGACCAATTTTGATAAGGAACCTATCATATCTAGGGATGACTGCTTTTGCCTTTAAAATGGCATGAAAATGGTATAAAAATCCCGTGAACATGACATGAACGTTGCATGGGGGGTGTATGGTGTACTAGTCTTGTTAGTACTGGTCCACAAAAAATGCCCATATGGCAATATTCCTAAACCAATTCAAATTTGTATGCTAGTATCCAGAAAGTTACTCGCAACCCAAGGTATTACTCTATACGTTGTGTTCAATTACATGTCTTGCCTGGTATAACGGTGACATTCTCTATAATGTTATCCAATTTCATTATAAAATCTGTTTCAGGTTACCCAACTCATAGACATTTAACATCATCTAGGTTTGCAGCAAAAATATAAATGATTCAGGATAATCCAAATTATAGTGTCATCAATGTCTCCCTCGGATTCATTAACAATGCTTAACATAAAAAAATCTTTGGCTATGGTATCACTCTGGAAATGCCTTTCTCTTATAGTCTTTTTCCCAGTATCATATCCTCAAAATCAACTCAATGAGCTCCAAAGTCTCTATTTAGGTGTCCCTTAATTAGTCTGTAGCCTTACTGTCTCAACATTTGCTAGCCTTTCCAAAAATTCCTTTGCTTTCTATTATTTTTATTTGTTGAGTAGACTAAGAACACTGCATAACCATTTTTATACAATATCTTTTCCTAAAGAAATGAGTCTCAATCCTGTAATTAATGTTTTACTGAGGAAATAGTATACAGTACAGTATATTATGCAAATAAAGAATGACAATGGACCTTATTCCATATTACTGATATTTAGCCATCCTCTTCATTGACCTAGGAGAGATAATTTTTCATTGCTTTTGATGCATCAAAGGTATTAAATATGTATGTATGGAGGAGAAGTTATCCAAACTTTTTACAACTAGTTTTACTCCTCATCTGTAGAAATATCTCTAGCATTTTATCTAACATCTTATAATGCAACAAGTACTGAGGCACCCATATATCTTAGTGCTCAAATTCCTGCTCTCCTTTTTCTTGTAATACAAACCTTCATATCTCTTCAACTCTAGACTCCCAGGGATACTCTATGGTTCACACTCGGTTTCAAGTAGCTTTATTTTACCAAGCATCTCTCATCTATAGAGCATATACAAATTGCATGGAGAAATTGTTTGGTAAAATTCATGTTACAAACCAGATTATTTCTATTTACCTTTAAAATATACACTGCAGTCCCAAGAGTTTCTCCTTATCAGTGTTTCAGGTATACATATTTATTAAAATATTATCATAGATATACTGTACAGTCTCATCTATAGTATATGTACTGTTATGCTACTTTACCTAATAATTTAACAACTAAAGTTCAAAGACAAAATCCACTATAAGCATTGTCTATTTATGTTTATAATGTTCTTTTTAATGCCTTTACTTCACATTCAAGAATAATTGGATCAGAAATAATTCATCGGACTACTGGTTCTGTTGATTTTTATAACTGAAATGTCTCTTGTATGAAGCAGAAGAGGAGAGCTTGTACTCTATTAAAAGCGGTATAACCCATAGTTTCAATATATCAAATTTACCCCATTGTAACCACCAACCACATTCTTGCTGCACTCCATCAAAAATATTTCCTTATAAAACTCTGCTACCAAATCCTCTATCAGCTTTTATTCCCATTTAAAAAATGCGTATCTTTCTCTTATTTAATATGAGAAAACATCTAAGAATGAAGAATATTTTCCCAAAAATTAAAAATATTAACCCATTTCATACCAGACACTTTTAACAAATTCATAATTCTGTAACACATAAAAAAAAAAATAAACAAATTTACCTCACTGATAAAAATCGATCTATATAAGTACACTTATAGAGTTGCAAATTAAATCTAAATCTATCAAAAAAAAATCAAACAAATCAAATCTTCAATGAAAAAGTACATTAAAAATGAGCCTCCTCAATGGTAATGTAAATATTTTACCCGTATAGTACTTACCAATTTCTTTATTTGAAGTAATATATGGTTCATTCTCATCAAGGTCGTTAAGAGAAAGACGCGTAGCCCTTCCACTTATAGCTGATCCAGGTATACTACGCGCACTAAATGCACTGGCTCTGGAAGATGGAAATATGTTATTGAATACAGTAATTGATAAAATCAATTATGATGAAAAATTTATCTGTTTATGAGACCTTAACAGATACAAATCTTAAATGTTCAGTCAGCCCCGGATTTATGAGTAGATTGGGTTCCATCATGATTAAGAGTAAAGATAAATATTATTAATCCAACAACATTCATCGTGCATTTAAATATATGGTCATATTCTAAGTGATAGTAACCCATTCCATTAGCCTACATCAATAAATCTTAGCTGGAACTATGACTGAATACCACTACCCAACACAGAATATCAAACAAAAGACAAATGTGAATTAAAATGTTTTAAGAAAAAAAAGTAAACATCGATTATCTTGATACATGAAGGATTGGAGGGCGTTGGCTATCCAACTTTTAAAAGCTGGATGACCTTAGCTTCCCAAATCATAAGACACTGCACCTTGTGTTAATTATTTCTCAGTAAAGCTATAATAAGGATAGAATTAAAATAGGTATGAGAGAGAGAGAGAGAGAGAGAGAGAGAGAGAGAGAGAGAGAGAGAGAGAGAGAGAGAGAGAGAGAGAGAGAGAGAGAGAGAGAGAGACTGTTGCAAAAATTCTTTCCAAAGAAAGGTTTCTAGATAATTTTAGCGAATAGATGGCCAAATTATATCATGTACCTTCACTTTCAGGCCTATTATCATATTCAAGAACATAATTTAATACTTTGTGAGTTACTGTGGCCAAACTTCAAATTATGAATGAAATTGCATTTGTGGTTACAGGGTGATTAGGGACCTTAATCCCACAATACAAAATAAGGATGGTACCTCTAATAACTAAAATTCTGTCCAAATAATATTAAATGGCTCCTACTGGAAAAGTAAACACAATTTCTGCTGAAATGCTTCGTCCATTTTCAGAAAAGGTATGAACAAAAAAAATAAGTAAAACTCTCAGCCTTTGTAAAAATATTTTTTTTGCCCTGAAGGGGGACAAAAGTGACAAAATCATGTTGATATTGTGTTCCCTGAAGGTTACTTTGACAGATAGCATTTGTAGCCCACTTTAGTGTTTAGCTGAAGCTAATTCCAACATACATGAATAAAAAGTTATATAAAATGTTAGTATAAAGATAAGTAAAATACCTTTCAAATACTGTAAAACCACAACCATATTTCAGAAAATTTACTTAACTACTATACAGTAGGCCTTTCAATATGACATTTAGAACTATAACAAAGTCAAAAGAACCTCAGGAGACGATGAATGATCACCAAACATATGTGTATTGTATCGCTTAATGCCAATCACTTAATAATCCAAAATGTTATGATAAGCAATAAATACAATATAAAGGGGATAAATTCATGTGAACAAAAATGGCCGTTTACACTAATTCATTTCAATCTACCATCACCATAAAGAATATATTGTATGAAGGTAAATTTGACCGTTATGCTGTAAATTAGGGGAGAAAAGATGAAAACTGAACAACGAACAAGGGACAGGTTTTTCACCATAAAACGATACAACCAATGGGACTAGAAAAAACCCTCTTCCCTTTACCAGAAGTCAGATTATATTAATCTTAATTTTATCGACAAGATCTTTAATTATATGTAGCCACCCAACCAGATAATAAAATCACTAAATGAAATTAAGTGATCCAATTATCAAACAAGAGACGAAAAACTAAAAAGAAATTAAATTGGATTCTTTACATCCTAGGTAGCCACAGAACCTATGCAGTAGTAATACAATTGCAAGGTGAAACTATTATGATGGAAATAATAAAAAATCTAATATCAGGTAAGAGGACAAAACTTATCTGAATAGTCCCGACATTTCCAGTAATTAAAATAAACGAAATAGAGTATTGTCATCAGTTAACACATATTATAAGGAGAAATCACTAAAGCATTGTGAAAAACATTGTGTTGCTCTGATGACATACACATTGTAAGGACCAACAGGTAAAGAAACTAATCAGACACTTGGCAACACCTGAGGAGAGGCTCGGTAAAGAATTTCATCTTTTTTAAACAGCTAGTTTGCACTTTGAAGTATAAGCTATGTGATCTAAGGCATAAGATTCATCAAAATAATTCCTAAATGTTCTCAAGCCACATCTATATGTACAAAGCAACTTGGCCGGGCCAACCTACTATAATTCTTGTAAAGTAGCTCTACCTTTCTATGCTGCAGCATCCGGAACTGGTGACCCAAAACACACCTATCTTCTTGTTGAGTAATGTTGCAAACATGCTCACTTTTATCATTCTCACCCATTCCAAATCTTTAAATACAGTAATGATGCAAGAACCATTTATTGGGAGAATTTGCTGTTTCCTGGTTAACTGGTCTTTTAAGCTGTTCAATTTGCCTAAAATAAACCAAGATATAAGGATTATGCCTTTCATATATATCCAATATAAAAATATTTCCACTATCCAGAAATGGGATTCTGATGTGGCTTTCAGCTGCTTCTGAACATAAGCCCATGCTGTCATGTCTGAAAACACCACAACACACTTCCTCATTACCAGCGACTGATGAGCACGAAGGGTCTTGAACACTGCTAAGTGTTTCAGGCAATTGATTTGAAGAGTTGATTTATTTCTTTGCCACTTTTTTGAAGAGCTAGTGGATAAGCTTGCAAGTGAATGAAAATGCATTGTCATCTGAAACGTGATATAATCACCCAGCTTTAATTGATACATCACCAGCAACAAAAATATCTGAAAAGATTCAATCAAATAAAAATTTGAGAGTATCTACAATCTGAAATGCCAACTCCCCCCCCCCACCAAAAATAAAACAACGTCACTTAAGGCTGCTTACTTTACCTTGAGGAAGGATATGGGGATCCAGTTTACCTATTTGGTCTTCTGGTTCACAATCTCAACACCATTTGTTTCCAGTAGTGTCTGCAACCTCACCATCATTGTGAGCTATGGACTGGTGGTTTGGGGGAGCCTATTAGTCTACTTAGGCACTGATCATAAGTATGTAGGATCAGTCTCTAAGGTATTGTCCTGTCCCTTGCCCCTGCCCTGTCATTCATGAGCGGCCTTAAACCTTTAAGAGAGGATTCACTTTACTTCTGAACTTTAACAAAGGAAATTAGGAAAATATGGAGCTTATAAATTTCAACACCGTCGAAAATGGGCTGATCACGTGAATTGTCTAAAGGTGAAGAGGTGGCATTATAATCACCATTTCCGCTACAATCAACTAGCCTAACCTTCCCTGGCTTTTCCCCTGAACTAACTACAAGCTTCCTTTAGGGCTTACACTGTTAACCTGATTAGCAGCCACTGAAACATAATTTTCTATGATATGTACCACGAAGGAAACACATTTTTCACAAGGGTTAAGTATATTTGAATCACATTATTGCCTGACACAATACAACAAAAGAATGCACATATAGAACTTCCAGAAACAATTAGGATACACACTCCATGCAGTAATTACTAAGAAACCAGGGGAAGACATTTTTAATAAGCAAACAATTTGGATGTCAGATCAGTGGTGCACAATGGAAGAAATAAAAGAGGTAGAGACTGGTGCATCAATTACCACTTACCACTAGAATATTCTATGTATTTATTGAAGGGAAAGAAAATGTGAAAATTATTTTTTTTTTAGATTTTACAGGTAAAGGTCAATACAACCAAGCTTCTTGAAAGAAGCAATAGGCACATCAGGGGAGGTTCATAGAAATAAAGGGCCTTTGGTGAATTGTTTAGATAAATTGGTAAAGGTACTGGTTCCTTAGACAAGCTGGGTTGGAGGACAAAAGAAATTCAATAGCCCTCTCTGACCACAGATAGCATATATGACTCTGGCTGAGGGTTTTCCCAAATTTGATGAATGAGAAAGCCTTCCTCCTGCAGGGACCTGCAAAGAACATCTATTGTAGTGTTTTCCTATTAGTCTGACAAGTCCTACTGGCATTTCAGCCAGAACTCCAGTTAGGGTGAAGTCCCAAAGGTTTATCACAGTTTTCCAAGGACTCCCTTGAAAGCCCCAAAGAAAAAGCTTATAGCTTAGTTGTTACAGGATGATAGGTAGAAGAGGGTTTACAAAAAAGAAACCTCACAGCATTTCTGCATTCTGACCACGGACAGGATCTACGGATTGGACAGAAGATTTTCCCAAACTTGATGAAAGTAGGAAAGCCTTTCATCTTGCAGGGATCTGCAAAGAAATACCGGCATAGTGTTCTCCATTAAGTCTGATGAGTTCTGTTGGCATTTCCAAAGAAATCCCTTGAAGGCCCTGAAGAAGAAGCTTATGGCATAGCTGTTACAAGAGGATAGGAAGAAGAGGGTTTACAAGAAAGAAATCTCAAAGCATCTTTACATTCTTTAGGTCACTAGTGCTACCACATCATCAAATTCTGATCTAATATGGGACCCAAGTTGGGGATGTAATCAAAGTATTTCTGTGCATCAGACACTACCTTAACCATAAGGAAAAAAAACTTGTTCCTCACGCATAATCACAAAATTCACAAAACCTGCTGCAACCTCTTGAGACCCATCTAAAATACTTTGAACTAAAGTTAGGTAATCCAAAATATGAAGATCCTGATGACATGTAAATTTTCCATCTAAAAGAGTAGAAATAACCCTTACTCCTCATGGTCATTTTCATGGCCAGGCGAATCTTCTAAAAAGGAAATTTCAGGCTTTCCATTTTGTTTATTTCTAACAGTAACCTCTTACACCTACGTTAGGCAGGAGACTCGTTCAGACAGTTCAGCTCATGCTAAAACTTTTAAAGCTCTATCTAAATTCTACCATGCCTTTTCCACAGGAACCATATGATATGCCATGCCATCAATATAAGTATAAAAAAGCTGCTCATGTCCACTCTATTTGACGTGTGGAAGTATATCAGGATCCAGACTACTAGCCTGATCTTTTATCTTGGAATCCTTTGGTCATATAGGTAGTAGGTTGGCCACGGCACCAGCCACCCATTGAGACACTACCACTAGAGAGTTATGGGGTCTTTTGACTGGCCAGATAGTACTACATTGGATCCTTCTCTCCGGTTACGGTTCATTTTCCCTTTGCCTATAGACTCACACACTGAATAGTCTGGCCTATTCTTTACATATTCTCCTCTGTCCTCATACACCTGACAACACTGAGATAATCAAACAACTCTTCTTACTGTACTGTAATTGTTCAGTGGCCACTTTCCTCTTTGTAAGGGCAGAAGAGACTCTTTAGCTATGGTAAGCAGGTCTTCTAGGAGAAGGACACTCCAAAATCAAATCCATTGTTCTCTAATCTTGGGTAGTGCCATAGCCTCTGTACCATGGTCTTCCACTGTCTTGGGTTAGAGTTCTCTTGCTTGAGGGTACACTCAGGCATACTGATATATCTTATATCTTATTTCTTCCTCTTGTTTTGTTAAAGTTTTTATAGTTTATAAGGTGATATTTATTTTAGTATTGTTGCTCTTCTTAAAATATTTTATCTTTCCTTGTTCCCTTTCCTCACTGAGCTATTTTCCCTGTTGGAGTCCCTGGGCTTATAGCATCCTGCTTTTCCAGCTAGGGTTGTAGCTTAGCAAGTAGTAATAACAATAGTAATAATAATAATAATAATAATAATAATAGAACTGCAAGGTTTCGCAACAGATGGACCTAAAGTAATTCAAGATTGAGCAGTTCTCGGGGAGGCAGTCAACACTTACATTGCACTGTGCACCATCAGAAAACTTACTAATAGGTACACCAGAGCTGTATACCTAAGTTTGAGAAGTTAGCCTAGGGTAAGAAACAGGCTACGTTAGAATCTTTGATTTTGCATTAAGACTCAATGGTGTTCTTAGATATAAAATACAAAGCAAATAAAGATAAGAGCTCATGAAGTCCATTGGTATCAATCCAAGAAAGCAATCAACTAGCCTAGCTTTCTCAGGATTTTCTCATGAGCTAAACATTAATTTCCTTTCACATTTGGAACTCTTTAACTAGTCAGCCATCAGATGCACACACCCCTTCATAGGAGGAACTTAGAAATTCCCATTCTTCATAATAATTGCTGCAATCATAACCGTACCACAGGCACACAACACAGAGAGAATGAGGACCAGGAATCCCAAGCAATAACTCGCCTGAACAAACCTCACAGGTATTAATAGGAATTCTACCATGTCTCCCTTTATAAACCACTAATAACCCAAAGCATACAAATGAACCACATCTGAAGCTGGAAAAACAACAGTCAATCCTGCGTAAGTGTGACGAGAGAACTGAAACTACTAAGGAATTTCATACTTATGCTGAGGTAATTGCAATTACCAACCAAACTCCTCAAGAGTACCTCACTTGAAGGATAGTCTTATTATCCTACAAGGAAAGAAAACGGGATTTAAAAAAAGTTTTAGGGTAAACATCAGCATTCAACAAAGTTTCTTAGAAATAATTATAATTGAATTAATAGATTTTACCATAAAAGTATGGGTAGGGGTATATACAAGGTTAAAGAATATATAAGAGTCAGTAACTTAGGTTAGCATTGGTTAGGTTATTCAAAAATTGTGACCTACCAATATCTAATCTAGGTAAAATACACTAAGCTAATATTAATGTACAGAATAAAAAAAAAAAAAAAAAATTAAAATTATCTATCACTTGAGTCACTACAAACAAAATTATTTAAAAGTATCAAGAAAACCACTCGGGATCCAATTGCTGATCACCAGTAAGTCTGCTCATACTAGTGCTTTTCCCATTTAGTGTGGGTACAGACAAATACAGAGGCTTGCACTCGAAGTATGGGGTTATGGGCAAGTGTGGATAGGTGAAGTGAAGATATGCGAGGAATTACTGTATTTACTTCACACATTCAACTGTCCACAATTCTTAGAAAATCTTCCCATATGCCAGGTAGTGAAAAATATCACATGATATCCTACCAATGATAGCTCAAGACTAAGAGAGGCACTGCATTACCGTACACAACATTAGGTGACAGCATGCAATGATTGATCAATGCCAGCAGAGGTCTTACACTAATGTACCCACAATTAGGTGACAGTACACAAGAACTATGTAAATGATGTTCTACACCTCTCCCTGAATACTGCCCAGCCAAATAAACTAAATTTGCAACTTATGACCTAATTCTCAAAACTATTACAGTATACATTATTAATGTGAATTTACTGTCTTAAAAAATCATTACATCAATTACACAGCATAGTACTGTACCAGCCAAATATTGAAGTATCATATACTCTGGGTGGCATACATCATTTCTGCTACATAAACTTCAAATGTTCTTCAGAAATACCTTACGTATGAAATTCTTCAAATACTGTAGTCTATAACTCCCTAACACAACTGACTTTAAGATACACATCAAAATATTATAAATCAATTCCATTAGAAATACAATTAGTTTAATGACATTTTAGTACACAAAATTTATCAAAATAAATGGCAAATACACAAAGCATAAACAATCTGAAAGTAGCTCCATCTAAATTTACAAAAATGAAAAATTACAGAAATCTACTCAAACATGTTTAAAATTACTAGTTATAATTCTCTTTAAAAGTAAAAGTTTATAGATTCTATCTATATTGCAAATTAAATATTCGGGGAGAAAATTTTTTAAAGATTATAGCTTATATAGTGAAAGTTATTACCTTGTTCCAGGACTCTTGGGGGGCAAAATACCTGCCTCTTCATAGCCAGATGTTGCTGAACCACTACGTGATGCACGTGACGAGGATCTGACAAGTGCAGGAAATAAAAGGAACTAAGGTGATTTAAAAAGCAAATATAGTCTAAGGCAATAGAGTAGGATAGATTTTCTACACATGTAATATCTAAGAGTGTATATCAATATGCAAATGGACTTTACGAAGATTATATTTTACTTATTAAAGTGCCAAGACACTTAACATGCAATTTTTTACAGTAAGACTCCAACGTAACAGCTAAATTACAGGCTACTTATTCTACAATACAAAGATATTACAGTTTGAATTCAATTAAGTACAGTCAAATGATAAACTATATAAAAAAGATTAGGTAAATTTCAGAACCATAACCATTAAACGACTTATTAGCTTCTACATCATTAAACATCAAAGAATTATGTTTAATAAACCATTCCAATGATATATAATTCAACATCAAAATCTACTCCACAGTATACTTTAAATATACTTTAAATATAAAGTTCCACCACATCAAAGAATTTTGCTTTGATCACATGTAAGTTAAAATAATCAAAAGGGAGAATTTTAACAGAGTATGTTATTGTTCAACCTAATTCCTAACAGTCAACTTTAAAACAGTTTCAAATCTAATGTGAAAATTGCTGCAGCAATAATCAACCATATAAAATACACCGTAATTACAGTCTACGTTTCTGACATAGTACAGTATTGGTAGTATGTTTTTGAGAATACAATAACACGAGTTTCCCACTAACTGAAAGAGCATTTCTATGTAACCTTTCATAAGCCAAAGTCAGGTAAATTAAAGAAGCAATTGCCATTCATTTACATTAATATTTTATGTTTGACGACCATAACTGCATCCAATTTATCATTCACTTGAGGGTCTGATTCTGACAACCTTATTGTATGTAAAATTTGTTTTAAGGCAAATTTAGTATCAGATAACCAAGATAGTTTAAGTAACTTTATTATACTTACAATTATATGAAGTTATTATCTTACCAAATCTTTTCCAGTGCAATACTTACTCAATGTAAGACAGTTTACACGAATCAAACACTGACTAATTGAACTTTTTGATTATATTAATTGCAAAATAAGTATTAAATCTTTTAAGTTTAAGTATAGAAAATGCGGTGTCCAGTTTCTACCCTAATACGAATAGCATACGAATCAAACTGATGAAACGTCCCATATATTACAATATACTAGGCTTTTTTCATATTACAAAGTTCTAACATTCTTTTTTCTTTTGGCATAAAGAGTGCCTTTGTGGTTTTTTATGATTGGTGAGAATAGGTGTGAGGAGAAAGCCTTGACCAGCCAGGGGACCCAATTTGGCTAAAGGAGTTTTATTCCATTGATTTCCCAATGTTTTACGCAAAACTATTTATCAATTTTCTTTCTATTACCATTTCACATTATCAAGTTTACAATTACGTAATGATCCAAATATTTCCACTATCTGTCATTTATCCATTAGAATGCAAATGTTCATCCATAGACTTTTACAAGACTTTGTCCTTTTATTTTCTATAAATATGATTTAGGTTTATCAGTCAGTACGTACACATACACTGTATAGACAGTATATAATCTTTCAGTACTAGTGCAAAATGTACAGTAAGTATTGAAGTGGTGAATCATGTTATAAAAGGTCTCGTAAATAAAAACGCGATATAAAAGAATGGATAAGGTAGTCAAGAACAAAGAAGAGAAAATATGACTAGTAACAAAAAAAAAAAGTATGGAAAAGATGACTAAGACCTTTAAGGACATTGTTTTACAGGGAAGTAAATGGAAATGAAAAGGTTAATGAACAAATTCATATAAAAAAATATACAAGTTCAGAGATGTTGAGTGAAAGCAGTCCTGGGTTGATAGAGTGAGTATTTTTAAGACGTTCAAATCATTGTAATGGCTTAAATACTTGTGTAAGGAACAGTTATAAGTGTAAGAGCAGAATTAGGAGGGTGAAGAAATGAGACACATCTGTAGTTAATATGAAATATTGTAGTGGTGGTGATATTTTGACATTGGCCGACCAGGGTTTGTAAGGTTAGTCTAAGATAATGAGTGATAGCAATAATTGTTATGTTGTATAAAAATAGAAGTGCTAAAGGTAGAAGTAAAAACTATGTGGCAAAAAATTATCTAGAATATCTGGGAAGGTTTATGGTAGGATTTTGACTAATATACTAGTGCAGGTGATAGAAGGCCTGATACGGTAAGCAGTGTGGGTGTACGTAAAGAGGAAAAAGTGTTTTGAAACAGTTACGGTAGAAATTTCAAAGTAAAGTGAAAGTGCTGTGTGTTAATTACATGGATCTAGAGTTTTCTAGACGAAGTTTGACAGCATTAAGCATGGCGTTGAGAACATAATAGATAAATGATAAGCATAAAGTGTTTGTGGTGGAAGTGAAGCGTGCGCTGAAGTATTTAAGAAAAGTGACTGATTCAGTGTAAAGGTTGGTTTATGACAAAGGTGTTTTACTCCATGACCATTCAACACCTTTATGCATAGAGTTGTACAAGAAGTAAAACACAGTGGATATAGGTGGAAAAGAAAGTGTTGTGAAAGAGATGTGTAATGGTTGATGCTTGAAGATGAAACTGTTTTGATTAAGGACTGAAAAAAATTGCATAAACATGTAAGAGAGCTTGAAAAAGTTTGCATGAGACTCAAGTTAAGAGTAAATGTGTGAAAAAGGAAGGTTATAAGAATATATTGAAATGAGGAAGGAGTAATAAATCTTAGTTTGAAAGTGAAAAAATGGAAATGACTGATTCATAAAAGTACTTTTAATTAAACAAAGCAGATGATGGCAAGATAAGAAATGTGTGAATCATAAAAGAGACAGGATATATGGAACTGAGTGGTAATAAACTTAAGTTGTTGATATATGCCAACGTTGGGGGTGTTATGAAGGGAACTTTAAGCTGGCTCTCCTGCATGAGAGTAGAAAATGGATGCTGGAAAAAAAGATTGAATCTGTTAAGGTAAATCAGTTTTATAGTATGCGTGGTGTAAGAAAACATGCCAATGTGAGATATAAGGAGATAGTGGAAATAGTAGCGAGACTAGTTCGAATTGTTTCCCTAATGTAATAAAAAGATGACAAAAGATCAGTGAAAATTCTACAATTAAGATTTTATAGGAGGAATGAGAGGAAGAACTACAGTAGTAAAGGATGGAATTAGGGGTTGAAATATGTACTGGAAAGGAAGGCCTTGATAGCCAGGAAGCAAATGAGTGCATGAACGTTAGGGGTGAATGGCGCAATGTGTGTAAGGGTGTTTATGTGCTGCTGATGGGATTTCCATTTTGTTTAAAGTGATATTGTGAAGATTTTACTGCAAAACGTGTTCATTCAAGATTCAGCAGTATAAAGAGGTGTGGCAGTGACATGTGTTGTTCTTTTCTGGAACATATCGATGATTATTTTATCATTACGCCTATTATTACTACCTGAGCTATAACCCTAGTTGGAAAAGTAGGATGCTTAGAAGGAACTACCTAATGTTG
>NC_090725.1:120900231-120927731 GCF_036898095.1 Palaemon carinicauda | reverse complement strand
AAAAGCTGATGATTTAATGCCGAGAAAAGAAAGCTGATAGAGCGTCTTAACCCCGGAATATTCTTATTCGCTCGTGAGACAATCTAGTGTACAGGTGCTCATGCTACATCTGCTGTGGTAGCATTAAATCCTGGTACACCCCTGGACACCACCTCATGAAATGAAACTCAAAAGCGTAGGAGAGGAAGGAGAAGCTCCACCGAGTTAAGGAGGTCACCCTTGAGAAGACGGAGAAACATTACAATTTCCTTGACCATGGGTGGCCAAGAACTTTCGGGGTAGGCTTGTTGTAAAGCGTTATCTTACAACACTGCCACCTATCGGGACACAAGGCTTCCATTTCTGGATGGAATTTCAAGAATCATTTGTAGCCTAATTTTTTTGGAAACATAACATCTCTAATTAAATTTTGTGATACAAAACTAGTCGACTTATTTTAGCGAGGCAGATTTGCACCGACTCGCAAGGGTGCCCTTTCAGCTCGGAAAAGTTTCCTAATAGGTGATTGGTCGTAAGTTGTCCGAATACCATCATTGTTTTCAAATAATTACCAAGTAATTGTGAAGAATTTTTCTTCACTCTTCTTCTTCCTTTTGTATTTTAAGCTCTCTCCTAATACTGTAGCTACCCCTTGAAAATCAACTAAACTAGTTGACAATAGCGTACGCCATGCTCGTGACGTCATAACATAGATACGCACAGCAAAACCTTTAGCTGGCGTAAGGTGGTTCTTTCCTCATACTACGTGTCAAAAGATAAATTATTAAATTGATTTTGAATATAATTTTAATACTGCTGACTTGAATTCAGCTTTTATTTCTCAGCACCAATTAAGGTTTGTTAATTTTAAGATGTACGCCCATCGCACCAGGCCCTTGCTACTTTCTTAGTTCAGTTCCTAACTTTTAGCAAGCCTGAATAGGTATGATAATTGTATATTCCCTTAAAGCAGCAAGATTTCTCCAAGTATTTTGTGCAAAATCCTGCCTCCTATGCACTCCTTACAACAATAAATTCCCCTGTCCTAAAGTCCCAATATGGAACCTCCACCGGGTTACCCTCTGCCCAACGACCGTCACCTGTTTTGGAAGATGAAGCCAGGTGAACCCTCAAGACCCTAGCGTCGCCCCATTCATTCGGAAGCTATTGCTGTGACCGGTTGACAGACCTGGTCAGTGAATCTGTGCACCTCTGTCTCAACCCCCCCCCCCCCCAACTCTACTCAGACCAAGAGTCCTGCCAGCTCAAGATAGGGAAGGAGACAAGCCTGGGAAACCCTACTACCACAAGCAAAGATTCCAGGGGTGGGACAGCCAAAAGTGCATTGTGCAACTATTCGGTCAGCAGCCATTTGAGGACAAGGGCTGACTTCTGTGAGGAGCGTATGTAAAAACACGTGGCCACTTAGTTTTCCCCCATTTTTTAGCTTAGATTAATTTTTACTTAATTTAGGTTTAACTGGCTATTACATATTTTGGGCTGTGTGCAGTGGGATTGTGTGTACAGCTTTGTATATAATTTTTGCTTTCGAGATGCACAGTCACGGGGTCACCGGGCTATGTGTCTGACTCTATCTCAATTATTAACCATTGCAGAAGACCACTTGTCTAAGCAACCATATTTTTTATTTTTTATATCTTTTTATCACATTACATTTTGTTTTGATACTTTTACCTTTTGTTCAGATGTCCGTTTCTCTTAATGCAAGTTTGTGCAATAAGTCAAGATTAGGTTAATTAAACCTTGTATTTTTACTTCTTCATTTATTTCATTATGCCTACTTTGAATATCTAATCTTGGGACTGTATACCCGATATTTTGAAAGGAGTAAGTAACTTAAAATAAGTGTGTTAGCAAGTGACTTAGTATTAAATCTATGCTTCAAAGGTAAAGATCCATATTTTCAACTTTTACTTTACTTTATATCACTGCTCCCATTTTTGCCATTGTCTCAATAATTACTTACCATAAGATTCCTGTCCAGCATCTCACTGGGGTCCCTGGGACGGAGCCGAAACAGAGCTTAAGAGTGTAGATGACCTTAGACCTGACAAAGCTAGAGTAGGCCATCAAATTACCTTAATTTCACGTGTGGAGTTTCTAGGCCTCTGGACAGAGTACAATTTCCTTTTTTTGCATTTAAAAGTGATGGTTAGTGAACTACATCAGTAATGTTATTAACGGTGTTTGTGCCCTGAGCGACTGTGCTCCTTATCCTCCCCTGTTGATCTTTTAGGAACTGATGTAGGGAGACTTTTCCAGAACGATAAGTTCTCATTCAACAATTTAAACAAAAACACAAAATTCTCCACACGAGTGGTCCTTCGAACCGGATCTTTTACCTTTGACTTGTGAAGCATTAACGTAATTAAACAGCTTGAGTAAGCATACAGTACCTCGCTATATCACTTAAATCCACCCGCACCAGCCAGTTTGTCGAATGTGTAAAGCCCACACTAATTGGGAAGAGAGATTTGTAGTCATCATGATCTTTTTGTATCCACCACGAGTTTAAGGAAAGAACTCCGTAACCAGGTTAATTTGTTGCTTGAATATTCTCTACAATTTGTCGTAGGAACTTTGTTTTGTCTCGAATCCGTTCACCCACGTGTTGTGGCGGGTTCCTCTTATAACTAGAAGGTTTTAAACTGTTGAATTAAGGTTTTCATGTTGTTCAGATGTCTGTGTTTATTGCTCAATGAGAGCACCGGTGTACTAGTTCTGTCAACTAATTTTGGTATTCTAACATCTAATTTGTAACATTTTGTACCTTGGTCTACCTTCCTTTGTATCGTTTACCTTTCCTAACTTTTCTAACTAACGTTCCCCCTATACCTAGCACGTGTCCTTGTCCTACAGAGTGAATTGGCGCACCATAAGATTAAGCTTTCTTACAAGTAGCGTAGAAACTTAATTTCACCAAGTCCGTTTCATTCCACGTGTTTGTTCCGAGATGGCGGATCTTGTTCACAACCCAAACTAGAGGGTACCGATTTCCTTTAGCAAGGAGATTTTGTTTTACCTCTGCGTGAGGGAAATTTTATATTTGTTTAGCCTCTACGAGAGTGCACTTTAACAGTTAAGTTGTTGCCTCGTTCGCCTATTTACCTTTTGAATAGTTCAGTGGTCGCCTCAGTGCACCCGCAATTGTGAAACCGTAACAACAAGTGTCAGCCTCGACCTGTTATTTTATCTTTAACTTAAATTTTTGCATTCATATGCCCATGCGCTTTCCAACATGTTTTACTTATAAGTAATTTAAATCAGTAAGTCATCACCATGCGCGTATATAATTCATTTTTGTAAAGTTTTTGTCACGTGACCGAGCATCGTCTGCTTTGTTGGGCCCAGTCAGTTTGAATTTTAAAGTAATTTCGTGATTTACATTTGTTTTTCCAATTAAAAAATTTTCTCCCATCATGAGTAACTTTAAATATTCAACTATCTTGTAAATTTGTAACGTTTCATGTTCACGTTCTTTTGAATATTCAGATTTACTCTGTTTACTTTAATGAATCCGTTCACCAAACGTGGTCAGTCCAAGATGGCGGACTTCACTTGTAACGTAAACATCCCTCCACCGCCTAAGGCGGAAACGCTCAGCCCAGAGGAGATTAACGCTCAGCTTAGAGAACAGGAGTTAACATTCAACTTTGTTTGTGAGGATGCAGACTTACCACTTCATGCTCTTGCTTCAGTAGATTTCCCTAACATGGGACCTGAAGCCGTAGGTCATTTTAAAACTAAAGTTGGTAATGTAAGAGATGAACTTTGCAATTACAAGAATTTTTGGAGATGTCATTATGACTATCCTATTGTTAAATTAAATTATCCCGTGCTTGTTGCCTATTCAGGGAAAATTGAGATTGCTTTCAATAGCCTCATGGCTAATCCTAATTTAATCATTAAACCTAGTCAGTCTTGTTCTTCTTGGAGGGCAACACCTTTAGTGACACGTCCCTTTGTAAATGCCATTAATGGTCCCGTAGTTGATACTTCTAATGTCTCTGCAGTCAAGCACAATGCTCATACTTTTGCATCAGTTGCCCCACCTGTTCAATCATCACATTTCAATACTATGTTGCCAGCACAGCACGCGATTAGTAATTTTATGTCAGTCCCTCCTGCCCTGACCTCATTTCCAAACCTTAAGCCAGCGTTTGATTGACCTTAAACCCCTTTGGCCGTACCGCTCATGACACCATTCATTGTCTCACCATGGATCCCCCTAGTGGTAGCGCAAATACCACCCAACCTGACCGTGTGCGTGAAGGCCAGCAGAGGCCTACACCGGTAAATTCACTCATTAAACTCGTACCATCCCACGGACCAGTGCTCACGTTGCCTGATTGTCCTATCCTTGAGCCCGTAACTTCCGCTCCAACCCGCATCGATGCTAAAACATCCACATCAGAATTTGAAATCCGCTTTCAGAACGAGCCGCGTGATTGCAACCTTAAGATTTTAGCAGTCAGAAAGGAACCTTTTGCACTGAAGATGGATTTAGCGAAGGTCACACATGCAGGTCTAGCACCAGAGCTTAGAGCTTGTTTTTGATTAACCTTGCTTGAGGATCACGGTACCATGAACATCATTTACTATTTTCATTCAGTTGTATTAGTCGCCACCTTAAACTTTTATCATTTTTGCCAAGTCATACAGCCGTATTTTCCCAGCCAATCCCATGCTTTAACATCAAAGCGTAAATTTAATTTTTGCCTTGACAATTTGTCATGTTACTACAATCCCCCTGACATCCTTCAGCTCATGCTTAATATAACTTTTACTTTTAATGCTCCACTTTCAAATGTTTTCCTTCAAGACGACATCAAAGACTATCGCGGTCAGAATTGCAATGTCCTTATGGACCTAGTTTGTCTCGGTTTGTCATTCAAACTGGTGTCAGAAAATTTTTCACCTTTTCACGCCGAGAAGTAAGTGGTTTTTCTCCCTTTATCACTTGTCGAACGCGAAATATTCATCACGCCAGTCACTTTCTTTGTAAAAGCATTTCATGTAAAATGTTGGATGTCAGACTGGGACTGGGATTCACCGCCATAATTTTGAATTTGACATTGGCCCAACTTGTTGCTGAACTCGACTTTTATTGGCTCACGTTTTGTTTGCTCTATCCTTACCCCTTGATTGGCTTGGGTGGGAAGAATTGTGAACTTTACTTTTAATCATTTGATTACCTTTGCATCGTATGTTTAAAGTTAACACTGCTTATTTACTTATCTTAATGTTTCTGTGAAGCATTGCTTGGGGTATCAGTTTTCCCCATATTCATACATAACTTTAACTTCATTGAACTTAATCAACGCATGCAGCGTTTTGTTAACTTTAAACGGACATTGATGTGAAGAATGACTTCACTCACTTGTTCATCCAGTAGGTTTATCTTGCGCGTACTAATAAGAAGTTGAATCATTTGCCGGAACTAACCCTTCTCTCCTTTCTTTCTCCCTTTATCCCTTGGGTGTGAAGAATTTTTCTTCACGCTTCTTCTCCCTTTTGTATTTTAGGCTCTCTCCTAATACTGTAGCTACCCCTTAAATGTTCTCTCCTACATTAAGTTTTCTTTACCGAAACATGGGGAGAACTATTTTAAATCAACTAAACTTGTTGACAATAGCGTACGCCATGCTCGTGACGTCATAACATAGATACGCACAGCAAAAGCTTTAGCTGGCGTAAGGTGGTTCTTTCCTCATACTAAGTGTCGAAAGATAAATTATTAAACTGATTTTGAATATAATTTTAATACTGCTGACTTGAATGCAGCTTGTAATCTCAGTATCAATTCAGGTTTGTTAATTTTAAGATGTATGCCCATTGCACCAAGCCCTTGCTACTTTCTTATTTTAGTTCCTAACTTTTAGCAAGCCAGAATAGGTATGATTATTGTATATGTATATTCCCTTAGAGCAGCAAGATTTCTCTAAGTATTTTGTGCAAAATCCTGCCTCCTATGCACTCCTTGCAACAATATATTCCCCTGTCCTAAAGTCCTAATACGGCACCTCCACTGGGTTACTCTCTGCCCAACGACCGTCATCTGTTTTGGAAGGTGAAGCCAGGTGAACCCTCACGACCCTAACGTCGCACCATTCGTTCGGAAGCTATTGTTGTGACCGGCTGACCGACCTGGTTAGTGAATCTGTGCACCTCTGGCTCACCCTCCCCCCTCCCAAAACTCTACTCACACCAAGAGTCCTGCCGGCTCGAGATAGGGAAGGAGACAAGCCTGGGAAACCCTACTACCACAAGCAAGGATTCCATGGGTGGGACAGTCAAAGGTGCATTGTGCAACTATTTGGTCAACAGCCATTTGAGGACAAGGGCTGGCTTCTGTGAGGAGTGCACATAAAAAGACGTGGCCACTTAGTTTTCCCCCATTTTTTAGCTTAGATTAATTTTTACTTAATTTAGATTTAACTGGCTATTACCTATTTCGGGCTGTGTGCAGTGAGATTGTGTGTACAGCTTTGTATATAATTTTTGCTTTCGAGACAAGCATTGTCTCGGGGTAACCGGGCTACGTGTCCGACCCTATTTTTATTATTAACCATTGCAAAAGACCACGTGTCTAGGCAACCATATCCTTTATTTTTCATTTCTTTTTATCACATTACATTTTGTTTTGATACTTTTACTTCTTGTTCAGATGCCCGTTTCTCTTAATGCAAATTTGTGTAATAAATCAAGATTAGGTTAATTAAACCTCGTCATATTTTTACTCCTTCATTTATTTCATTATGCCTATTATGACTACTTGATCTCAGGACAGTATACTGATATTTTGAAAGGAGTAAGTAACTTAAAATAGGTGTGTTAGTGAGTGACTTAGTATTGAATCTATCTGCTTCGAAGGTAAAGTTCCATATCTTTAACTTTTACTTCACTTTACATCACTGCTCACATTTTTGCCATTGTCTCAATAATTACTAAACGTAATATTCCTGTCCAGCATCTCACTGGGGTCCCTGGAATGGCGCTGAAACAGAGCCTAAGAGTGTAGATGACCTTAGACCTGACAAAGGTAGAGTAGGCCATCAAATTACCTTAATTTCACGTGTGGAGTTTCTAGGCCTCTGGACAAAGTACAATTTACATTTTTGTATTTAAGAGTGATGGTTAGTGAACTACGTCAGTAAAGTTATTAACAGGGTGTTTGTGCCCTGAGCGATAGTGCTCCTTTTCCTCCCTGTTTATCTTTTAGGAACTGACGTAGGGAGACTTTCCCGGAACGACAAGTTCTCATTCAACAATTTAAATAAAAATACATAATTCCCCACAGTGATGTGATTCGGAACTTATTTACTAACCTTAATTTCTTCCTCAGATGTAGGTTTTGTCAATGAATAATGTTGACGAATAGAGATATAAAGTATCGTGATGGTAAATCTAAATTCAATAAAAACCCCCGCCGAAGTCAACGACAGGAGCTTGTTTTCGGATGCACGCTGTATAATTTGTAACTGTTCACATATTTTAACACAAACGTGAATAAATTACATAGAGCAAAGGAATACATGTTATTATAAACTTTCTCTGAATACCAGAATCTACTAAAAATGTGGAAATAATAAAACTCGCTATTGGTGAAAATAGCAGTCAGGTAAAAGCAGGACTCACTTAGAGTGGGGTTCTGGTTAAAATGAGCATTCTTGTCAAACACCAAAGAAGGAATGGAAGGGCAATTGTAACTCGGCGGTGAAATTATGAATTCGTTTAATTGGGATTTTTATGCAATCTATGCAACACTACTGTATCCTTAAAAACGAAAATATTGTTATTAATAAAATCTAAACCTTTACGAAAAAAATAACAACCCCTTTCTATACAGACTTACATCATAGGTCTATGATGTAAGTCCCTACAGACAGGGTTTATTATTATTTTCCCTAAAGGTTTAGATTCTAGTGTAATGTGTAAAATATGTAGCTTATACACATGTTAAATTAATCATTGATGTACATACACTAATGCATATGTGTGTGTTCCAAGGTCTCAGCTGACGTCTCCTATTCCTTTTTTATGTGGACTTACATCAAAGGCCTATGGTGTAAGGCCATATAGAAAGGGTTTGTTATTTTTTTCGTAAAGGTTTAGATTTTATTAATAGCAATATTTTCGAGTTGAGGATACTGTAGCTTTCCATGAAAATCACAATCAAACGAATTCATAATTTACAATCCCGTCTTCGGTGTTTAACAGTAGAATGCTTGTTTTACCGAGGACCCACTCAAGTGGGTCCTACTTTTATCTAACCGCTTTTTTCACCAATAGTGAGTTTTATTAATTCCACGTTTTTAGTATCCTGGTATTCAAAAAAAGTTTATTACATGTTTTTCTTAGGCTTAATGTAATTTATCCCAATTTGTGTTAGAATTTGTGAAAAGTTACAAAATTATACAGCATGCATCTGAAAACAACCTCTTGTTGTTGACTTCGGCGGATGTTATTATTAAATTTAGATTTACCATCACATACTTTATAATATATCTATTCGCCAATGTTATTTATTGACAAAACCTATATCTGAGGGAGAAATTTAGGTTAGTAAATAAGTTTCGATTCAGATTACCCGGTAATATTTGAAAAGTGATGGTATTCGTAAAAAAAAAAAAAATACTTCCAACCAATTAGCTATAAGGAAACTTTTCCGAGCTAAAAGGACACCCCTGCGAGTCAGTGCAAATTTCTTTTCCATTTTTTCTTCATCACTTTGATCTTCACCTTGGAACAGTAATGGCCTCTTTAAAAAATAACAATCAAAGGAAGCTTGTTTTTTCCCACTTTTTAAAATGTTCCTGAAAACGACTGTGTGAACCTTTTCGTGGTGTTTCTTTTCTATAAAATCGGCCAGTTTATGATAAGATTGCATCTTCTTAATTTCTACCGTTATTGTAGTCTTATCTCTGTCCTCTTCCTCCTCGCCACCAAAGAACTGTTCTGAACTACGTTTAGTTGCTTGGCCTCCAACTCCTTCAGTTCGTCCATTGTAAACTCCTCTTAGTGCTCCTTGAAAAGCTCATTAATGTCATCCTCATCAAAGACCAGCCCATGGAACTCAAGAGTGAAACTCTTTCCTCAACCTCAGGTTGCAGAACAGGAACATCTCTTGAAGAGATGTTTTGTATAGAGCTTCTTGAAGTTCGAAATCAGTTCCTGGTCAATGGGTTGGAGGAGAGGGATAGTGTTAGGTGGAAGGTAAGAGAACCTTGATAAATGAATATTCAAAAAAGATATCATCCTCGAGGCTAGGAGGGTGAGCAAGGGCATTGTCCAACACCAACAGACATTTCAAGAGGGAATTGGTTCTCTTCCAAATAATTTTTCACAGTCTGACCAAAACAAAGATTTACCCACTCAATGAAAAAGTCTTGTTACCCAGACATTCGCATTAACCCACCACATGACCAGAAGCCACTGTTTGCCTTGAAGGCTGGAGGAGTCTGCAAATAATACACTAGTAGGGGCTTGATCTTACAATCCCCAATGGCATTGGCACTGTGCTAAGGTAAGCCTGTCCCTCATAAGCTTATGCCCAGCCAGCTTCATCTATTCAGCCGTGATGTACTGTAGGTCTGACGAGGCATTATTTTCCAGAAAAGCCCAGTTTTGTCACAGCTGAAGACTTCTTAGGGACTGTAGCCTTCCTGAAGAGTAAACTTCTCGAAATTTTCAACAAAGGTATCGGCCGCTTTCGTGTCCAAGCTGGCAGCCGACCCATACCGCACTACCGAACGAATGCCACTCCGTCTCTTGAATTTCTCAAACCACTTGCGTGAAGCCTTGTACTCTGTGAGTGCCTGCTGCGATGTCCCTTCTCTTGTGTCGTCTTCAGCCTCAGTATGCACAAGATCACCTAAAATGGTGCTGGCTTTGTGGTAGATTATCGTCTCGTGTCTCCAGCTATTTCCATGTCCTTACTCCAGAGGAGAAGTCTATCCATCTCATCATGGATGTGGCTCCTCTTACTTGAAAGGAGAGTCACGCCCTCAAAAGATGTTGTAGCTTTGATGGCTTATTTCTGCTTAACCACTTCACTACAAGGTCATGGGCCGTGGATCCGCTAATCAACTTATAAACGAGATTTGTCGCCATTAGATATACTTGCTCACTTACTCTAAAATAACTTATATTTCCATGTTTAACTGTTTTACTGATGATTACAGAGAACATTTTTCCAAAGTTTTCTTTATTTTCCATTGTATTTCACTTTAAACCACTGAAATATTTTTTCCATTCATTGTGAAGTGATTACAGAATAATTTTTTTTTCAGAAATTTGTTTTATATAATTTTCTCTAAAGTAATGGTAAAGCACTGTGATTTTATTTGTAAAAAAAAAGTTATATTTGTTATAGTGACTAAATTATTCAATAATTTCACGATAGATATCAAACTACTCATCAGTAATAATGGACTTTGCATTGTACAGAAATGTAATGCAAATATCCATTTGTATCCTATGACACATCAAGTATTCCATAATGTATAATTTATAAGGTATACGATAAATAAAAAACATGAGAAAAGAAACAAATTTATTTCTGGCCGAGAGAGAGAGAGAGAGAGAGAGAGAGAGAGAGAGAGAGAGAGAGAGAGAGAGAGAGAGAGAGAGAGAGAGAGAGAGTTTGGATGTCTCAAAAACTTTATAGTACATCCGCAAACACTCCATATGCTCTTTGGTAGAGCAATTTAGCTTAAGCATTTAGAAAGTTCTTATGACCTTGTCTAACTTATTCTTTAACTTGTTTACCGTGTTACTATTTACTACATCTGTTAGCACTCTATACCAAGTATTTGGTATTCTCTATGTAAAGAAATTGCCACATTGAGTGGTGCTGTATCTTTTCAATTCCAGTTTGTATCCGTTACCTCTGGGATGATTTGTGCTAAGCATGAATAGAATGTTGTAATCTACATTTATTATTCCTTTAAGAATTTTGAATGCCTCCATTAACTGTCCCATTGGTCGTCGAGTTTGTTGATCAAATAAGTTCAAATACTTCATCCTCCTTCTATATCCAAAATGCCTTAGTGTTGGGGCTTGTTTAGTGGCCCTAGCTTGTACTGCCTCCAGTCTTTCTATATCCTTTTGAATACTTGGAGCCTAGAATTGGACTCCATATTCTAGACGTGGTCTTACTAGTGATGTGTACAGCTGTAGTACAGTGTCTGTGTTTCTGTATTTGAATTGTCTCTTTATGTAACCTATTAGTTTTTGTGCTTTATTTTCAGCTTTTATGCTCTATTTGGTGAACTTCAAATCCTTGCTGATAATAATACTGAGATCTTCCTCCTGGTCCACACTTTCTATTTCATTACCCAGCAGTGAGTAATCTGATTGTGGGTTACTATAACCTATGTGCATGACTTCACATTTCCCACAGGTGAAAGGCATTTGCCCTTTTCTAATAATTCTCCTAACTTCATTTAATCTTCTCTTAAGGCTTCTACATCTTCCGAGTTCACAGAATTTATGCCTAGTTTAGCATCATTGGCAAATTTGGCTATTTTATCGCCCTGTTTTTGTCATAAATGCTACACATATGGAAAAATTCCAAAAGATTTGTCACACATGATCTCTTGTCTAAAACCATATTGGCTGTCTATCAAAAGACTTTTTCTCTATGATTTCCACTATTGAATCTACTATAATTAATTAAAAAAAATTGCAAGGCACTGAAGTTGGCCATACTGGTCTGTAGTTGCCAGGTTCTTCTTTTGGTCCCTTCTTGTAGATTGGAGACACATTGTCTAGTTTCCATCATTGTGGTGCGTTTATTTTGTTGGTTATCTTTCGGAACATTTTGTAAAAGTGTGGGGTTATCTTTTCTTCTAGTTCTATAATCTCTCTTGGATGAATATCATTCGGACCTGGTGCCTTAGACTTACTGAGTCCTTTTATTTTCTTTATGACATCATCCATTGTAAAAGTGATTTTATTCAATGGTTGGGGCCTTCATATTTGATAGCTGGTTCGGGGAGGGTCATTGATTCTTCCCTAGTGAATGCAGTTGTGAAATATGCATTCATCAGTTCAGCTTTTTCCAAATAATTTGTTATTAGATTACTTTCCGAATCTCTTAAAGGACTAATGTTGTTTTTGATTGGTTTTCTACTGATTAAATACGCAAAAAATTCTTTTGGTTTTTCTTTACTAGCTGAAGCTACTCTTTTCTCTTCAATGATTTTGGCCTTTCTAACTAGTTTATCTACTTTTCGCATCTTCTTGTGCTCAGAAATTTCATGAATTGAAGGCTTTGGACCCTTTGATTTGTGTTTGCTGCCTATACTTCTTATTGCATTGGCTATTTCTCTGTTGAACCACTTAGGTTGTGGAGTTCCATTTGGTAAAATTTTTATTTGCAGTATACATTTGGCCCTTTTTTCTTTTTATATTTCTACAAAGTCCCATAGTGTATCTTTGTTCACTGTTTTTTCGTATTCTGAATTCTTGGTGTATTCCTTCAGTTTTATCCAGTTGCTACGTCTATAGTCTCAACTTTTTTTTAATAATTTTCCTTTCTTGTAGGTGAGGAATATTCACCTGAAACCTAACTATTTTGTGGTCATTTTTCGCCAATACGTTTGCTGACTGAAACACTGGATACTAAATTTTCTTCAGCTGTTAGCACAATATCTAGTATGTTGTTTCCCTTGGTTGGTTTATTAACCCCCTGATGGAGGAATTCATTGTTGAAAAATTCTAGTAGTCTATGTCCCTCTGTGTTTGATGTAGAATTCATAGTGTCCCAGTTCACTTCAGCATTGAAGTCTCCCATTAGGATTGCTAACTTATTGTTAACTTCTTGTCCAAGTTGTCTGTACAGCTCTTCTTCCTGTTTTTGTGTATGATGTGGTGGTCTGTAAATTACTAGTATGTACATATTTTTTCTATGGTGTTAATATTTGCCCCTGTCACTTCACATTCGGTTTGTAATTTAATTTCTATGAGGTTTAAGTGATTTTTAACATAGAGCATTACCCCTCCACCCTTTTTGGTAAGGCAATACTTCTTGAAAAGTTTGAAACTTGGGATTTTGTATTCTCCGATAAAATCTTTGTTTTTTCTTGAATCCTGGTCTCAGAAATGCCTGACATCTAGTTCTTTACTAGCTATCCTTGCCCTGAAGTTTTAAATTTTGTTTCTAACTGAGCATTGAATTGTGCCAAATTTTGATAGTTTTCATGATTTACTAGTGTTTTAGTTTTACATTTATCTGTATTATCCAAGTTTTTAGAGAATTTTCTTAAAATTGAATTTTCTAAGTTTAGTTTGTTCTTGGTCTATTGTGTTTAAGTACAGTAACGCCTCACAACACGAAATTAATTCGTTCTGGAGTGGCTTTAGTTTCGTGAAAGTTTCGTGTTATGAGTCACATTTTACACGTAAATCGCCTAATTTGTTCCAAACCCTACAAAAAAAAGTACATTAAATTTTATAACAAAGATACAGTATATGCAATAATAAATGAAAAATAATACTGTATATAAAGTCCAATACTGAATTTATATAAAATATACAGTACCATATCTACTGTACATTATTGTTACCCTTACTATGAAGAGATACATTTTCTATTGTGTGAACAACCCATTTTCTTTCTATCTTTTTAATGGGTAAATATTTCATTCTCGGCCTAGCTGGCAAATGTGAGTCTGAAAAATCTTTGTATCTCGTTTCCCAGCGTGAAAATTTTATAAGCAGATTCTTTCGTGAAGAGAGTTATGACTGTATATGCATATATGTATGTATGTATGTATGTATGTATATATATACAGGTATATATATATATATATATATATATATATATATATATATATATATATATATATATATATATATATATATACGTGTATGTATGTATATATATATATATATATATATATATATATATGGATATAAATATATAAATATATATATAAATATACATATATTTATATATATACATATATATGTATATTTATATATATATATATTATATACATATATATATATAATTATATATACATATATTTTATATATATATATGTATATATATTATATATATGCATATATATAGTATATACCATATATATATATGTATATATATATTACACACATATAATATATATATATATATATATATATATATATATATATATATATATATATATATATATATGTATTATAAATAAATACATACATATATATTAATATACATATATATATACAGTATATATATATATATATATATATATATATATATATATATATATATATATATATATATATACAGTATATATGTATATATACATATATATATTATACCTCAACAGCTAAACTAGAAACTTTTTCATAAACTAATAAAAGTAAAAATTTAGCAATATTATCCAAAAAGAAGGATGCTACAATCCCAAGGGCTACAAAAAAGAAAGCAGCACAGTGAAGAAATGAATTGAATAAACTATCTATGAGATGTAATAAAAAAAAATATAAATCACCCCAGTAGCAATACCGTTAGAATAATGTAGATCCGTCATATATAATCTATGAAAAGAGACTTATTCAACCTGCTCAATAGAAAAGCATTTGCAACAAGTTTGAACTTCTGAAATTCCACCGATTCTACTGCCAGATTATGAAGAACATTTCACAACTTAGTCACAAGAGGGGTAAAACTTCTCGAAGACTGTAACATTAATATCTATGACTGAATGTAAAGGATGTTCTTAATTATGAAAAATCTAATGCAACATGCACAAAAAAATAGCCAAGTAACGGTGCCAGAGATTAACATCTAGATTGAAATAAGGAACTAATTTCTATCCATCAAATTTAAGATGAGAGTGCAGCTAAAGACCTGACAGGAGAATAATACTTAAAACAAGGTAGAATGAAATTATTAAAACATTTCTTCAGGATAGATAGATTACTGAAAATCTTAAAAGACTCACTTAATAAACCGATGTTTTGCATAATTGAAGAAGGTACCGACCAAAAGTGTTTCATAACCTTTCTATTAACCCTGTCCAACACCAATAAAAGAGGAAGAGAAAACAGATAGAAGAGTGTGCCTGAGTGTACTATCAAGCAAGAGAACTCTAACGCAAGAAAGTGGAAGACCATGACACTACCCAGCCTGAGTGAAATGGCCTTTGAATCGCTCACAATTGTATGAAAGTGTGAAGCCTGTGGTTCCTTTGAATGAGAATCTGGTCAACATAATTGATAGGTATATCCCTTTTCGTGTGCTAAATACCGAGTGAAAGACAAATCATGGTTCAATGATGATTACAGACATGTTTATTTGGAGAAACAGGAGGTCTATAATTTTTGAAAGTGTAACAAGTCAAATTTGACTTGGAATAACTATATTCAGCTTAGAGCTGTTGCTCAAAGAATTTATGCTTTACCAAAAAAGGAATACAATTTAACCATAAAAGCAAATCTTTCTTATACAACTCAGAAACTTCAGTGGTAGGCTACCCTCAAGTCTGCATTCTTCAGCGTAGACTTCGTAGTTCCCCATTTACTTAAACCAGATGGCTTTATCACTCACTGTCCAAAGGAAAAAGACAACTCTTTTGGCTGACGTGTTTGACAATAAAATCAATAATGAGAAACTCGATCTACCTCATTCTTGTTTTCCTGAGGCTAAACTAACTAGTCTAGCTTTTTGGTGATGTGAAATTAAAACTCTCTTGGTGGACCTTGATGCTTATGGATATGTAAACCCAAAGGGTCTTTTTTCTTTATGAAGAATGCTGATTTCTTACCTCCTAAGTACTCCATTATTTTCCATAACTTGGCAAGATGTTCTTGTAGCACCTGTCTGAGTATTGGTAATGTTACTCCCTTAGGTAAACGTGTTTGTGGTAGCTCTAGCCCAGATGATTATCGCAGAATTTCCATAACTCCCACATTATCTAAAGTTTTTTTAATGTCTTTTGGAAAAAACGTTCAAATATGTATGCTGAGAGCAGTCACCTGTTCCTTATTTTGCAATTTGGCTTTTATAAAGGCATTGGAGCATGGAAAGGTAAAGGTGTCTGCTTTCAGTTCCAGTTTTATCAGAATAGATGCTACCAGAACGTCAGCCGGGCAAGCCTAATCCCCCACTGTGTTACCCAACCACAGAATTGGCCTCCCCAGTAAACGGCTTAAACTCATGGTCCCCGGCTGGGATCGATCTGCTGCCATGTGAAAGTTAAGCACATGCTGTGCACCATAAAGACCTTTAGTAACTCCTGCATTAAAATGCCTATGGAAAACTTTAAGGTTTAGGTTAAGGTCTAAAACTGGGGAGGTTAGGCTAGAATCTTAATGACTCACTGACCTTAAATTTAACAAATGGCACATGAATTGAGGAACGGCCCAACTGATGAGGTATATCATTTTCAATCATTAACTAATGAGAGGTGATAAATGATTTTGAAACTCATTACTATAAAAGCCCGAGAACTTGTTAAAGGCCGGAGTGGTATTATCATTATCATCCCCACTCTAGCATACTAGCCTCGGCTTATCTGGATTTTCCCCTGAACTAAAACTTAGTTTTTTTTTACGCTTGGGGCTCTTAATCTAGATTGGTCAGCTACCATGTGAACATACTTTTCCATAAGAGGAGCACTGAGGCCTTCATATTTCTCACATGATTATCTAAATACCATTATTGTCCCCAACAAAAGACACAAAGAAAATGATGATCATGATAATCAAGGAGTAACTCCCTTAAACAACCTACACAGGAATTGCAAGCAAATCCAGATGAAATCTCTTACATTCACTAATAACCTAAATGATTCTTAAACAACGCTTACCACTACTAATGGAGGTAAAAAGTGTCACTTATCAAGATATGTCAATGAGAAGACTGTAAGACAAGGCATTTATGGCATACTCAAGTTTAGGTCATTGCAATTAACCACTTGATTTATGATCTCAGTATTGTACTAGACTAACTAGAGCCTAAGGCTACTGGAAATAAAGACGGAAAATTTTTATATTTCTGGTAAACGTCGATATAAGCCGACCTTCGAGAAGCAATACAAATATCAGGGGAGGTTCATAGAAATAAGGTTTTCATACCTTACAAGGCTGGTTACCTTAAAAAAATATGGATCCACCTACTTTTTGTCATTCTAGAAATCTTCATCACTTTCAGCTATAAAAAAAACTTTTACTATCAAACATCAAAATACTAGACTTACTACCACTACATTCCCTTATTTTGTACTATCAAACAAGTAAAATAACATTTATCTAAAATCCAGTAAAACTGAACATTAAATTGGTGTTCCTAAAAAATCAATATATTGTACAGTATTATTATACAACAAACCTTCGTGAACCAGGGCGTGACCCACTAGCAGCCCGACTTTCTCTCTGCTCTTGGGTTCTTTCTACTTTCTTCAGTTCTTGCGCATATTCAGCAGCTTCCTTTAGACCAAGATCACTGCTGAGCCGAATCAAGAGTTTGAGGCCTAAGAAGTATAAAGCAAAAATGAAATTACATCAGTATTATTTTCAAGCAATAACTATTCTTAAAACATTGAAAACTATGCTACCACACATCATATGAATGTAGCTTCAAACAAAAAAAAGTTATTATTCTAATTTATGAAAATTTAAATACTGTAAACCAGTTTTAAGCTAACATTCTAGAATATATGAATTTAAACCAACCATTCTATTATACAGTAAAAATTAATAAAATCCTGGTAAAATAAAATAAAAATTAAAAGCAGGTGATTGATTGATTGATTGATTTAAAGTTTTCTGGCATTACAAGGATGTGAGGGATAGAAATATTAGAATTTGTTGCCAGTTACCTACACCAATACAGGGGTATTTTAAATTCAAGTAATAAACAGAATTGTAGTAATAATATGTTACTTCTATACTCACCTGATTTGCATACTGATTCTCTCTGAAAGCTTACTCATATCAACAATGTCTAATATATAACTGCAAAGGCTGCATAATTGAAAACTTCTACTATAAACGCTAAGGGAGGCATAACCAACAATTAAATAGAATGCTTATTATCATTTATGATAAAAAGGCAGATGCATAAACAAATTCCTATGAAAAACATCCCAATAAAAATCATGACTCCATTTGCCATGAGTTATGGATGGTTTAATTAGTTTAAGAAGCGCTTTAGTTTACAAAATATCCAAATTCAAGGAAAATCTGCTACTGATACTGCTGCTCGTGAGGGATTTTCAGAATCTCCGGAAAAAAATCATCAATGAAAAGAAAATTCTTCTAGAATTCACATTCAATGTCAACAATACGGGATTATTTTAGAAGAAAATGTCCGATCATTAATTTTTTTTTTTCAAAGGAAAAGAAACCTATGACCGGGTAAAAGGTAGCCAAAAATATTCTAATATTACTAGCAGTCTTAAACTTTACCCTTTGTTAGTCTACCATGTATTTAATCCCTTGCCATGATACTCTGTGTGCGTGTGTGTGTATATATATACATACACACATATACAACACACACACACACACACACACACATATATATATATATATATATATATATATATATATATATATATATATATGTGTGTGTGTGTGTGTGTGTGTATGTATGTATGTACGTGTATATGTATATACACAATATATATATATATATATATATATATATATATATATATATATATATATAATGTATATACATGCATTTATACACACAGATATATAACGGATTTTGAGCGAAGCGAAAAATCTATTTTTGGGTGAGATAGCCATGGCGTCCTGATGGAAGGTTCCTTTTTGGTACCTTCCTTGGGTAAATAACTACTAAGATATTCCCAGAGAATTTAACCACAGGTTATCACAGAATTCTAACTTCTGGAGCGAGTATCCTAAAGGTTTCCCTTTTAAGACATCGTATATCAACAGGGGACGCATGTATTAACGCGCCACATAGCTATCTACACGCCGAACAGAGTTAACACTTCGGTGTGTAAGGGCGGAGAATAGCTGGGAGCCGTTCCACAGCTAATCTCGTCCGTGGCTACTTTTGGTACTCGAGACGTAAACAAACGGGCGCCATTGCTAAATGACGTCACGTCCGTCCTCATCCTGAAGCCAGTTGCTTGCCGATCACCATGATACAGCAGAGCAGGATGGGACCTAAAAAACTGGACGAAGTAGCCGGGAGGGTCCATCAGGACGCCGTGGCTATCTCACCCAAAAATAGATTTTTCGCTTCGCTCAAAATCCGTTTTTTGGGCTCAAGCCATGGCGTCCTGATGGAAGAATACCAGAGAATCAATGTATCGTGGTAGATTTTCCCCTATTAGGTAAGTGCCAAGGGCTTTGAACAATGTAGCATAGTAATCTTAATAAAAGAACCGTAGGGAAGAATCTTCCTGCCCCCCTTGGCAGTGAAGTTCCCACGGGCCATGCCGAGATCAAAGTGGTTATCGAAGGGCTATTCACCTTGCTAGAAGAACCTGAAGAACTTGGAGACGAGACTGAATGGTTGGCATTCATATCGGAACATTCTCGAAGGCAGACAAGTGGTGGTTGGACACTGTGTGTCGAGAAGGAGAGTTTCGTCTCTAGGGTATGAAGAGTAAGTATTCGTATTGGAATATTACATTGCGAAGGTGAATATATAATAAGGGTTAGGACCTTAGTATCTCCATGAACCATAGGGAAGGGATAATAAAACTATGACAGGCATGTATTTCATAGTATAAGTAGGAGCGGATTGAGACGCACAAGTAATAAAATAGGAATTTTATTTCACAATTGCAGAAAATTAAATGAATTGCAGTAATAAGTAAAGTTAATTTACAGTAAATTATAATGTACATAGTAATAAAGACTTGCTCTTGAATCTGAAAGGGAATTTCAAATTTATTAGTAGGCACTCGTTCTCGAGGAACGTCAGTCTTTAATAAAAACACAACATGCTCTAGGCATGCGGCACTTGTGTGACGACTATGACATTTCACCTGGGATAAGAACAGTTATAAGAAAGCACAAAGTGTTTTCGACATCACTACGTATCGCTCGAGGGTCAACATAGGCACCCGAAGAGTTAGAGTCCCAAGTAACTCGCTGTTCTATGCAGTTAGGTGCAGGTTTCATAACACTACCTGCGGCTACCACAAAATGTTTGACTTCGTGCACTTGTTTCGCATAATGTTTGAAGAAAACACGCGAGGACTTCCAGCCTGTGAAGCTTTTAAGGCTTTCGAAGTCCATACTCTGAAAGAAATTCAGAGACGATGCAACTTTTCTAGGATCGTGACCGGCAGGTGTACTGTCAGGATCCGCTCTGCGAATGAAGTAGGTGATTTTCGCTCTTAGTTGTTTCAGTGACAGGTCGCTGCCCGATGTTTCTCCTTTGAAGAGTTGGCCTCCACCAAAGTTCGAAGTTCTGCGAAGATAGACCTTGAGGCTCTCTACTGGGCATAGAGAGGCATCTTCCTTCAGGGGGCATATTCTCCAGGGGCCCCATCTTTTGGTGGGTAATTCGTTTTTGGCGAGAAACGTCGGATCCGGGGAGAGGGTAATGTCTCCTGAATCAGTAAACAGGATGTGACCCTCTTCTCTTGACAATGCCACTATTTCGCTGACTCGGGCTCCTGAAGCAAGAGCAAAGAGAAATATAACTTTCTGAGTCAGATCCTTGAGAGGGCATGAATCATTATCCAAGTTGGAGGCGAAATGGAGCACCTTGTCCAATGACCAGGAGATCGGTTTCGGTGGGGGTGCTGGGCGTAGACGAGCGCATGCTTTCGGCAGTTTATTGAAGATGTCGCTGGACAGATCAATTTGGAAGGCATACAACAGTGGTCTAGTCAAGGCCGATTTGCAAGTCGAGATCGTATTGGCTGCTAATCCCTGTCCATGAAGGTGAATGAAGAAGGACATGTAGAAATCAATGGTGATTTCCTTAGGATTTTTTGCCTTGACGAAAGAGACCCATTTTCTCCAAGATGATTCGTATTGCCGTCTTGTGGATTCGGTCTTGTACTCCTCGAGGAAGTCTAGACTTTTCTTCGAGATCCCAAACCTCTTCTTTGCGGCTAGGGAGAGAAAATCATGAGATGAAGGTCCTTGATTTTCGATGATGAAGGGAAGACAGTCGACTTCTGTACTTGTTGGGAGAGAACTGGGCCCGGGACAGGGATCAGCTTGGGCTGCAGCTCCAGGACCAGTTGCTCCGGGGCCACTTGGGAGCCACTAGGGCCGCTGTCCCTTTGAAGGTTCTCAGCTTGGAGAGGACTTTCAGCAGAAGGTTGGTGGGAGGGAACAGGTAGATCTTGGACCATCTGTTCCAGTCCAGTGACATGGCATCCACTGCTTCTGCCTTGGGGTCCTCGTACGGGGCCACATACCGAGGAAGTTGATTGTTGTCGCTCGTTGCGAAGAGATCGATCTGAAGTTCTGGGACTTGGTGAGAGATGAAGAAGAATGATCTTGCGTCTAGAGACCATTCCGACTCTATCGGGCTTGTCCGAGATAGAGCGTCCACCGTCACGTTGCGGAATCCTTGTAGGTGAACATCAGACAGGTGCCATTTCTTCTTCTCTGCCAGACGGAAGATTGTCAGAAGCACCTGATTTATCTGGGGCGATCTTGAGCCTTGGCGATTGAGACATCGAACTACCACCGAGTTGTCTAGGGTTAGACGAATATGGATCGAGGGAGGCGGGGAGAGTTTCTTCAGAGTTAGAAGGACCGCCATGGCCTCCAAGACGTTGATGTGAAACGTCTTGAACAGGGGAGACCATGTGCCTTGAGCCTGTTTTTGGTGGGAGTGACCTCCCCAACCCTCCAGCGAAGCGTCCGTGTAGATGTTGAGAGATGGAGGTGGGTGTTGAAGAGGAATGGACCTTTTCAGGGCCTTTGCTTCCGACCACGGCTTGAGGAGAAGTCGAAGTCTGTTTGGGAGCCGTCTCTTGAGGTCTCTTCGAGCGATGGATGCAGAACGTCTCCAGACTCCCGCGGCATCCTTTAGCTGTGCACGAAGCACCGGGTTTGTTACTGAGGCGAATTGTAGAGAGCCTAGAACTCGTTCCTGCTGGCGTCTTGAGATCCGCTTGGATTTCAGTAGTCGCTTGACAGACCCTGCTATTTCCTTCCTTTTCTTCTGGGGGATGGAAAGGCGGTGTGACTGAAGGTTCTATTGGATTCCTAACCATTGGAACTTCTGAGCTGGAGAGAGGCGAGATTTCTTCACGTTTATCTTGAATCCCAGGTGTTCTAGATACTGGGTGACTTTGCTGCAGGATTTTAAACAATCCTCGGGCGATGGAGCCCAGACTAGCCAATCGTCGAGGTAGGCCATCACCTGGACGTCTCGGAGGCGGAGCTGTTGTACTATGGCGTCCGCCAGCTTTGTGAAGATCCGAGGGGCCACATTGAGGCCGAAGGGCATGGCCCTGAAGGCGTAGCATTTCCTTTGGAGTCAAAATCCTAGGTAGGAGGAAGCGTGATGGTTCATTGGAACGTGCCAGTAGGCATCCGCCAGGTCTATGGAGACCGTGTAAGAACCTCGAGGCAGAAGGGTCCTTATCTGTTGAAGAGTCAGCATCTTGAACTTGTCGTTCGCTATGAACTTGTTGAGGGGGGATAAGTCCAGAATGACTCTGAGTTTGTCGGAGTCTTTCTTGGGGACGCAAAACAGTCTCCCTTGGAACCTGGTGGACTTTACCTTCCTTATCACCTTCTTGTTCAAGAGATCTAGGACATATTCTTCCAGAAGGGGGGTTGATTGTTGGAAGAATTGCTGGAAGGTTGGGGGTGGTTGAGTCCAACTCCAGCCTAGACCCTTCTTGACGATGCTGTGTGCCCAGGGATCGAAGGTCCAACGATCCTGGAATTGGCGGAGTCTTCCTCCCACCGGAAGCACTTCATTGCTTCTGGTGTCCTGAGGGCTTACTGCCTCGGCCGCTAGCTCCCCTTCCTCCTCTGCCTCTGGAGGGACGGCGAGACGCGTCTCTGCCTGCACCTCTGCTTGAGCCTCTACCTTTGGGACGAAAGGTAGTCGTCTGTTGCTCGAAAGCAGGGGTGAAAACCGGTGACTGTGACACGACCGGTTGGGTGACCAGCTGAAAGGTCTGCTGTGGTTGAGCTGCCACTTGGGGAGTAGCGGGTCCCGGAAACTGCCGTCTCTGTTGACGTTGCTGGGGTTTCTGCTTGGAGGATTTCCTCTTAGGTTGAGGTCCGTCGTCCTGGGAGGATTTCCTCTTCTTTGACATGCCCCACTTGTGGAGAAGGTTCCTGTTCTCCGTGGCGGCCTTGTCGGTGATCTCTTTCACGAGGTCAGAGGGAAAGAGGTGCTTACCCCAGATGTTGGAGGAAATCAGCCTCCGGGGATCGTGTTTCACAGTGGCACCTGAGAACACGAATTCTCGACAGGCTCTCCGAGCCTTCATGTAGTGGTCTGGGACTCTGGTGTCACAAGCCATGATGTCAAGTTGGACCTGGTGGGACATGGATGCTGCAAGCCTCTCCTTCGTATCTTGTTCCCGACGAAGGAGGTGGTCGTTGAGTTTCGGGAGGTCTTCGTTAAACTGACGTCCGGCTACGTCAGGATCTAGCTTTCCCACCACGAAAGTATGCTGGATATCCTTCCAGTGTCGAGCGTCGGGGGGAGTTACTATGGAGAAGGGTCTGCACTCCTCCAGTGCAGGGCAGGGTTTTCCTTCTTCCACAGCCTTGAGGCACGCAGCGAAGGCCTTTTCCATGAAGGGAAGGACTGCATCGTCGGGTGCGACGTAAGTAGGGTGCTTCTTGCTCAGGGCCGGAAGCTTAGAGCAGGTAAAACCCCTACTTTTAAATGCGGTGGCTAGCATAGCTTGGGCCTTCGAGAGATCGAACACTATCTCCTCCTTGGGTTCGGTCTCTTCTTTAGAGGCAGGTTCAGAACGAAGCCGGACGTAACAGTCCGGGTAAGCCTCAAAGTTTGGGAAGCACTCCACATCTTCCAGGGGGACCGTGCCGATCTTATCGCTGACAAAGATCCTGCCGGTCGCGATAACCATATGCTCGGCATACCTCCAGGGGTTGGCATGTGAGCATGCAGGGAGATCCTTAACCGAGATCTTCTTCGGTTCTTTGGACCCCTTCATGGACCTGATGAACTCATGAGTTTCTTTCAGCCTGTCGTCCATAATGGCTTTGATCATCCGGAACATCTCTTGGGCGGATGGAATGGGTTCCGGGGTAGCGGAGGTAGACGGGAGAGACACTTCCGTCGGTGTAGGAGTAGGGGCGGTGATGGAAGGAGGAGCGACCTCTTGCTCCGACTCGGTGTATTCCACCTGGTCTTCTTCATCTTCCGCACCTTGGGCCATAAGGGTCTTCTCCGTGCCCTCCGAAATATCCGACATATGTTCGTCGTTCTCGGAATCCAGGTGGCACTCGTGCATGGACTGGGCCATGACTACGTCTGGTTCCACCGTAATCTGGACAGTGGGGATCAGTTCTTTGGGCACCACAGAATCGGGGGAGGCCTTTGGGAACAGAAGGGACCTCATTTCTTCAGTGGCCAGGTAGGGTCCAGTGGCATTCTTCTGGAAGCCACGCACCCACTTGCGTAGCTTATCCCGAGAAGTATCCCTGACCTCCGCTGAGGGAGGATTATGAAAGGCATCGACTAGGCGATCCTGGCAGACCATACAGTTCTGCGGGTCCCAGAACTTCAAATCCCCTTTCTTGTTGGCACAAGGGGCGTGGGTCCTACACGCCGTATGCCGGTAGAAGTGGGCGTTTCACAGCGCAGAAGTCGTAATCACACTTCATCTGCTCCTCCTGTAAAAGAAAGAGAAAATGAGTATGGGGGGGTCATAAGAATGACTCTTAAACTAAGTTAATATTAATCATTAATTTTAACTTGATAAAGGGTGTGATGCACAGAAGAAGGATTGAGATAGGATAGGAACATACCCCGTGCATCTCGCCCGGCTGGTTACCGTAACCTTCATCCTTGGACAATCCGAGGTGACCGAAGGCACAGGATATAATTCAAGTAGAAGTCCGTAGGGCAGATAGAATTCTATGGGAATTGTCAAGGATATAAGGTTGGGACTGAGGCCACTCAGTTCCAAATTAGGGGACTAAAAGATCCCATAGGGTAACGGCTTCCGGCAACCAGCCGCACTAAGATACACGCAGCATGCTGGAAATCTGTGATATGCAAGAAGACAGCATGATTACCAATAGAACAGTAATAAGATACTGATCCATTTATGTAAACAAGCCATCTGGTTGCAGTGTAGGGCTATCAATATCAGATGATAGCTAGTAGAAGGGGGTGCAAGTCGCCTTGACGCCTCCGGAAGGTTCCGGCAGACCGCCGGCACGCCGGAGGCCGCTCCAGCAGAGTTTCTGGCATTAGGACAGACAATATAGAAGTCAAGAGTAATACCAGGGTGGCGGCCGCCGGCACAGCGGCGGCACGCCGGAGGAGCGAGCGGCGGCTCCGGCAGCCGGAGGTTGCCCGCTTGGTGACAAGAACAAGGATGGTTATAGCAGAACCGGACTTCCGGCAGTGGATGCCGGCACTCCGGGGGCCGGCCGGCGGGCGGACGACCAAGCTATGAGGAAAGAGGGAAGGCCATCGGCTGGAAGCCGGCGGCAGGCGGCAGTCCCCCGGCACACGGAGGACTGGCGGCCGAGAGGATAGGGGATGAGTCACCAAGGTAGGAGGTGGGTATCACCGACAGTGGAGGCGGCAAGGGACCGGCACCCGGATAGTGAAAGAGACAGAAGGAGGGATGTAGGGGTCCGGCCACGGACCCCCAGACATCCCGCCTGAGTGGGTGTACCCATGATAGAGGCTGACTCTATCACCCAGAAGCAGGGGCCGCAGAGGACCGGGAGCTAAGGTAGCCCAAGGGAGGGCTAGGGGACACCCAAGAGTGGGGGGGGGAAAACCCCTGCATACAGAACACATCCAGTGGCTAACCCCATAGGACACTATGAAGGGTATATGTACCAGAGCGGACTGCACACAGAAGCTCAAGGTAGCCCTATCACTCCACCCTAAGGAGGAGTTGTAGGACAGGGGACAGATGGGTATAGACTAACCTAAGTATAGGCTAGGCCATACAAGAGATAGGTGGGGAGGGGAGAAGGGAAGGGTCTTCCATGGAGGGGGTTCTGTACCAGAGCGGCCACTGAGGAAGGGAGGACACTCCCTAGCCTAAGGTAAGGCAGCTTGACTGAAAACGGTGCATGGGTATAGTTTCAGCAAGGAACAGAACTAACCCCTCCAAAATCTAACCTAGAGCAGGGATGTACGTCCTGAACTAGGAAGGATGGAAGACATATCGCTATTGCAGGAAAAGTCGGAGACCTAGCCCCAGCAATAGAGGAAGGACTAGCCGTTCCTCACTCTCGGACGCAACCCTAAGGGGGGATCATTCCCTTAGGGAGGACAGAGAGGCGATAATATACTCTGATATGAGCTTGATCCCCTTACGTGGTAGGGGGAGCAAGGCTACACAGAGGGGATGCCCTAAGGCAGGGGATGAAGGAAGCATATAGGGGTCCTACATGTAGGTTAGGTTAGAAAGACACACTATCTAACCTGTCCCCTATATGGTCCCTGAAGGCGAAAACACTTGCATCACAGTCAATAGTATTGTAAAATAATGCCACTATCTTCATAAATAAGCCTAGGATCACTGATAAATATCATGCATGAACACTGATATAGGCGCTCTGGCCTGGGGGCTATAGTAGCCAACTGGTATGGGGTCAATCGATGACCGATAAAAAAGCGTCAAAACACGATATAAAAGTTCCTAGCTATGAAGACTAAATAAACTAATAGTATCGATTAGTTAATAAGGCCGGAAGCGTTGTTGAGGCTAACTAAATAAGGCATGCAGAACAACAACGACGCCATAAAATGGCGGGTCCGGTTGAGGCACAGCTCTGCCATAAAACATCCAATATCTCGAAAAGTAAAATTTACTTTACGGTCAGAGCTTAACTAAACAATACTGGAACCTTGTACTCAACTTTCCAGAAGAAGGCGAGGCCGAAGGTAGCGACATGACGAAGATGCAGTGAGATAAAAAGAGCGTAGGGAAAATCCGTCTAAGATAGGCGAGCTACTAGCAGAAGGATGAGGACGGACGTGATGTCATTTAGCAATGGCGCCCGTTTGTTTACGTCTCGAGTACCAAAAGTAGCCACGGACGAGATTAGCTGTGGAACGGCTCCCAGCTATTCTCCGCCCTTACACACCGAAGTGTTAACTCTGTTCGGCGTGTAGATAGCTATGTGGCGCGTTAATACATGCGTCCCCTGTTGATATACGATGTCTTAAAAGGGAAACCTTTAGGATACTCGCTCCAGAAGTTAGAATTCTGTGATAACCTGTGGTTCAATTCTCTGGGAATATCTTAGTAGTTATTTACCCAAGGAAGCTACCAAAAAGGAACCTTCCATCAGGACGCCATGGCTTGAGCCCAAAAAAATATATATATATATATATATATATATAT
>NC_090725.1:120892731-120895231 GCF_036898095.1 Palaemon carinicauda | reverse complement strand
GTCTTACATGGTGTTTGTATTTTCCTCTCATTATGTTATTACTTTATTGGGCTTGGAAGGCATTCTCTGGTACATTTTCACCGGCCGTCACAGGTCAACCCAGAAGAGGGATTTTGACGAAGGAAAAACCTATTTCTGGGGAGAGACCTGTGACGCCCGGTGAAACCCTTCCCAGTTATTTTTGTACGGACCCACCCTTTCCTTGCCAAGCCATATGTTCTTGCAGAAGGATGACCTAGAGGGCGCTCATGTTGGGTGACAGGGCGTGGTCCAAGTGTGGTTTCTGGGGCCTTTGTTACGGCCCTTCCCTTTGATGAAGGAATTATCTAAATGGAAGACAGCCTGTGAATAGTGGTTTTCATACGCCCCTGATGTATACACGACACCCACGAGGTGCTCGCGCGAGGGTAGTAACCTCTGCATTCCATGCTTTTATCTTTCTCTGGTATATTTGGAAGATTTATATCAGAAAAGTGTAAAGAAGGACTCTTTTCATCGGGCATCACAGGTCTCTCCCCAGAAATAGATTTTTCCTTCGTCAAAATCCCTTATATACTGTATATATATATTTTATATATATATATATATATATATATATATATATATTATGCATGTATGTATGTATTTATGTAAAATTATATATATATATATATATATATATATATATATATATATATATATATATATATATATATATATATATATATATATATATATATATATTATTATTATTATTTATTGCTATGCTACAACCCTAGTTGGAAAAGCAGAATGCTATAAGCACAGGGGCTCCAACGGGGAAAATAGCCGAGTAAGGAAAGGAAACAAGGAAAAAATAAATATTTTAGAATAACATTAAAATACATATTTCCTATATAAACTATAAAAACTTTAACAAATCATGAGGAAGAGAAATTAGATAGAACAGTGTGCCCGAGTGTACCCTCGCGCATATATATATATATATATATATATATATATATATATATATATATATATATATATATATATATATATATATATATATTTAGATATATATATATATATATATATATATATATATATATATATATATATATATATATATATATGTATGTTTATGTGTGTTAGTGTGTCTTACTTATAAATGTTATCGAACAGTTTAACATGTTTCTTCAAAAAGGCCCATAAAAGAAACAAAAGAAATATAAATAAATCACTATATTTTGACCAATACACATTCCTCATTTTTACTTTACACCTTGAAGAGGACCAGTGTGCAAAATATAAAGTTTTATTTGTTTTCTTTGTTCCTTTAATGGGTCTTTATGAAGAAACTATATATATATATATATATATATATATATATATATATATATATATATATATACTGTATATATAAATATATATATATATATATGTATATATATATATATATAAATATATATATATATATATGTATATATATATATATATATATATATATATATATATGTATATATATATATATATATATATATATATATATATATATATATATATATATATATATATATATATATATATATATATATATATATATATACAGTACATATATAATAATAATAAATAATAATAAATAATAATTATAATAATAGTCATAGTAATAATAATTAAAATAATGATATTGATAATGATGATGATGAAAGTGTAATCAATGCTACGCATACCTAGTCATCCATAAATCAATCCATACAGTGCAACGAGGGAAAAATATTAACACAGGTCTAGTTATAGTTTGGTTGTTCCTAGCACCATACAAACCTTCCACTACAACAAAGTGCTATACCATTATATGGAGGGCATAATTAAAATAAGAGGTTTCTACGTTCTACATTCAAACCTACTGTGAGTTTTAGTATTTTTTTCCTAAAACCAATATTAGGTAATTGATCAATACTTCTATAATGTCGCATCTCCGAACTTACATTCAACATTCTCTGGGAACCTTCGGTTGATCTGTTTATATGTCTGCAATGCTTGTTGATAATTTCCAGATCTTCGATGACAGGCTGCGACCATGAGATGCCACTTTGGTTCATCTGGTTGCATTAAAGCAGCTCGCTCAAAATAGCTGATTGCTTTCTCAGCTACCTGATGCTCAATGAAGTATGATCCAAGCCAATCAATGACTTCAAGATTACTTGGAAAGTAGCGATATGACTGAAAGAAAGATTCATCACTATAAAGAACAGAATATTGATAATATCAATAAAATTATCAAGGGCTTTATCCTACTTTACCCTCTCATAGCAAATAATAAAAAAAATGGATATCACATAATTATTTTGGAAAAGAAAGTCAAATAAACATTAAAGAATTGATTTGACAACAATCCCTCCATAAGAAATGCTGGTAAAAAAGAACAACACTGCAACAAGTATTTTATTCAAAACTAATTAAACACAGTAAGATATACAAACAAGTATTATTATCAGGTTACTTCAAGAAGTTATTCCTGTATAAACTTGATTACGTTCTC
>NC_090725.1:120872731-120887731 GCF_036898095.1 Palaemon carinicauda | reverse complement strand
TCCACATTGTGTGCCTTAAAGGCCCTAGGGTTCTCCGAATGGTAAACCAGTAAGGGCTTGACTTTAAAGTCCTCGCTAGAGTTGGCACATAGGGCAAGAGTCAACCGATCCTTCATTGGCTTATGCCCAGGCAATTTCTTCTCTTTGGCGGTGATGTAGGTTCGACTGGGCATCTTCTTCCAAAACAGCCCGGTTTCATCACAATTAAACACCTGCTGCTCTACGTAGCCTTCTTCCAGCACGATCCTTTCAAAGTTCTTCACAAAGTCAGCTGCAGCCTTTGTCTCCGCACTAGCAGCCTCTCCGTGGCGAACAACTGAATGAATCCCGGACCGTTTCTTAAATTTCTCAAACCAGCCACGAGATGCCTTGAAATCGTCTGAGGAAGGTTCGGTTGAACTCTCCCCAGCATCACCCCCAGAGCTCTCCTCCTTCAAGTCCGTGAAGATGGCGTGCGCCTTCTCGCAGATGATAGTTTCGGTGATGGTGTCGCCAACAATCTCTCTGTCCTTGATCCAGATTAGCAGAAGTCGTTCCATCTCTTCTATGATAGGGCTACGACGTTTTGAAATGATGGTGATCCCCTTAGAAGGTTTCACTGCTTTAATGGCTTCCTTCTGTTTCAAGATTGTCGAGATGGTCGACATATTACAGCCATATTCTTTAGCAAGTTCACTCACGCGGACGCCACGCTCATGTTTTTCAATAATTTCTTGCTTTACGTCTAAAGAAAGCATTTCCTTCTTCCTTTTCTCACCACTACCACTACCACTTGCAAAACTAAGCCTTTTAGGACCCATGCTTTACGTAAATTACCGTAAAAGGATGCATGTAAAAAAATCACGATTAAAACAGTAATAGCAGAACGCACAGGGCACAACCACACGAAGCCGACGAGAACAGAGGACTGACCCAAGCCACGCTAATTGAGGGTCCCTCCGAGGTTGAAGTGCTGCCTTCTATCGGCAGAAATAAAAAATACATCCGGCGCTATGAGTACCACCTACGCGTACGGGTATTGTTTACTTCGGGTGTCGAAAAAAAATTTGGGTGTAGAGTAGGAACGTGTTCGAATTGTACTTCACGTGTCGAAAAATTCGGATACAACCGGTACGACGAAAATTGCTTACTTCGTGTGTCGAAATAAAATTCAGGTGTAGTCAAAAAATTGCTCAAATTTTACTTCGGATGTTGGAAAATTCGAATGTAGATACGTTCATATGTAGAGGTTCCACTGTATATATATATAATATATATATACATATATATATATATATATATATATATATATATATATATTATATATATATATATATATATATATATATATATATATAGAGAGAGAGAGAGAGAGAGAGAGAGAGAGAGAGAGAGAGAGAGAGAGAGAGACTGACTTATAAATGTTTCATCATCACCCATTACTGCAAGACAAAGGCCTCAGACATGTCCTTCCACTCGTCTGTTCATGGTCTTTCAACGACAGTTTATACGAGCAAATTTTCTTAATTCATCAATCGATCATCATCTCTTACATTTCTTGCTGCATTTGTAAACTCTAGGGATCCATCCTGTTATTCCTAATGTCCATCTATTTATTATCTCTCATTCTCATTATATGCCTGACCATGTCCATTTCTTTTTCTTACATGTTAGAATATCCTCTACTTTAGTTTGTTCTCCTATCCATGTTGCTGTTTTTCTATTACTTAGTGTTAATCCCATCATTATTCTTTCCATAAATCTTTGAGTTATAACTAGCTTAAATTCTAAGGCTTTAGTAAGGCGCCAAGTTTCTGATGCATAAGTTAATACTTGTTGGACCATCTGATTAAATCATCTTTCTTTTTAGAACTTACAGTTCTTTATTTTTCATAATCTCCTTTTGTTTATCAAAAGCTCTCCGTCCCATGCTTATCCTTCTTTTAATTTCGGTCTCAGGTCACTTACTGCCTGTCCCAAGAACGTATATTAATCAATATTCTATAGAGGTTCATCCATAACCCTTATTTGTTGTCTCTTTACATTTTCATTGAACATTATCTTAGTTTTACTCATATTCATTTTCAGTCCTATTTTTCTGTTTTCTCTATTCTAATTCTCTATCATCTTTTGCAATTCCTCCCATGATTCACTAAACACAACTACATCATCTGAAAATCATAAGTTGCTAAAGTATTCCCATTAATGTTAACGTCTACATTTTCCCAATATAATTTTTTTTAAACTTCTTCTAGGTCTGCTGTGAATAATTTAGGAGAGATAGGGTCTCCCCTTCTAACTCCTTTCTCACTATCTTTATGTAGTTTTAAGATTTATGTACTACATACTTGTACAGATATCTTCAAGTGTTCTAACATAAGATTCATAAACCCCTTGATGGCATCCTTTCTTACTCTCTCATGTGCATTTGCCTCCTCTTGGCAGTTTCATACAATTCCCCTTATCGGTCAGTATGACACAGATCAACGCCATTTTCAGCTACTAATATATAATATTCTCTTCAACATCAACTTGATAATGCTATTCATCAGCTCAATAAAGCTAGCAAACAACGAATCATACAGTATTACAATGTATGTACAAATATACAGATGACAGACTGGGCTGGCTGTGTTTGGATATATTTAGTGATACTCACAAAGGGAAAGTGGAAACCGTATTTTGAAAGATTTCTAAATGAAGAAAATCCAAGATCTATAATTGCAGATGGAAATCAAAATTTAGGAATGGTAAGAGATACAGATAGAGAAGAAATTAAGGTTGCCCTCAGCAAGATGAACAATGGAAAAGCCACAGAACCTTATGAGATCCCAGTGTAAGTCTGGAAATGCTTGGGGGAATTTAGAGTGGATATGCTGTGGGATCTGATGAAAAAGATACATCGGAAAGAAAAGATGCCCAGAATGTAGAAAAATATTTTTTTAATCCCCATATTCAAAGAAAAAGGGGACATACAAAATTGTAATAATTATAGGGCAATTAAACTCCTCCCACATACTATGAAGCTTTGGGCAAGGATTAGAGAGTGTAGGATAAGGGAAGAGACCAAGATTGGAGAAGAGCAGTTTAGATTTATGCCAGGCAGAAGCACGACGGATGCAATGTTTGCACTAAGCAGTTGATGGAAAAATATAGAGAAAGCCAAAAGGAATTACATATAGTATTTATTGACTAAGAGAAGTCTTATGATAGAGTTCAACGGCAGGAGATATGGAGATGTCTGAGAGAGAGGGGAACACCAGAAAAATATGTTAGACTGATCAGAGCTATGTATGAAGGAGCACCACACAAATAAAAACGAGTGTTGGTTTAACTGAGATGTTCGAAATAGGGGTTGGGTTACACCAAGGGTCGTCATTAAGCCCCTACTTGTTTAATATAGTAATGGATGTAATTACAGAAAGAGTGAGGAAAAAGTCACCATGGACTATGCTGTTTACAGATGATATAGTTCTGTGTGATGAAACCAGCGAAGGATTGGAGCGGAAGCTGAAGAGATGGAGAGAGGAATTGGAGAGCAGAGGGCTAAAGATTAGTAGAACAAAAAAAAAGTGTGTATGTGTTGCAACCCGCAGAACCAATTGAATAACATACATTTGCTGGGTAAAATAGTAAACAACACAGAAATATCCAAGTACCTAGGGCCATATGTGGAGGAAAGAGCAGAGCTCCAAATGAAAGTGAACAGTAAAATTCAAGCTGGATGGAATAATTGGAAAAGTGTGTTGGGAGTGCTGTGTGATCGAAAGATAAACTTAAAGTTTAAGGGAACGGTACATCAAACTGTAGTGAGACTTGTCATGACATATGGTGCAGAGACCTAACCCATGAAAAAGATCTTTTAGAAGAAAATGGATGTTGCAGAGAAGAAAATGCTAAGATGGATGGCTGGGATCATGAGACTGAACAAGGTTAGGAATGACTTGGTAAGGAGAACAACAAAGGTTACAGAGGTCTCAAAGAAAATCCAAAAAAGGAAACTTCACTGACTTGGGCACGTATTGAGGAGAAACCAGGAGTATGTTGGGAGGAAATTGTTGGAGATGGATGTTCAGGCAGGAGGAGGAGGGGGAGACCAAAGAGAAGGTGGATGAATTGTGTAACAGCAGATATGAAGGAGAAAGATCTCACAGTGGAGGACATCGAAGACAGAAGAAATTGGAAATGGCTTTCAAGAAATAGCGACCCTGCATAGCGGGAAAAGCTTTAGTCGAAGAAGAAGAAGTGATACTTACAAACTTTATCTGAATGAGAGCAAGAATGTGGGGCTGCCAATTAGTAGATCAAATCCTGTTGTTGTCATATACACCGTAAACATTATTTTCTGCCCCGTGGTTCATAGAGATTTCACATAAGTCAATAGATACCAGCCATGAACCATTGTAACAATTTAGTTAATAGACATACTCTGCCAAGTAAAGGTAACCTCTGACAAGTGAAATAAAACCCACTAATGTTAATTCCTTTTTTCATTTTTTAAGGGCAACTTCTGCATGGTTTTAAATCATAATAACTTTTTGTCTTAAGAGAAGCAGTGTGGTGTGGTGCAAACCCAGTAAGTTAATGCCCAAAATACTTAAAATAGGTTTTACTTTCATTTTGCTTTCCCCAGGGTGTATGAGGGTGTCAGGGGTTGTAGAACCTTTGATGACGAATCTAAGCACCACACTGTGACACACCAGTTCATCTGATAAGCTAAACCAACTGAGTAGTCCCAGTGTCTTACAAGTTAGTCTCTTGAAGACTTTAGGTGCTTTCCCGAGTATAGAGCAAGAGCTGAGGAAAGGCATTGAGACAAGAGGCTCAATATTCACATCCTTGGCCCTACAGCAGTTGCCTGTAAGGTCATCAAGGCTTCTCCTTGCCATCGAATAAGTCAAGTTCTTGTGTTAGACCCCTATATAAGATTCTATATTATCCTAATAATTTCATTGGATAAACAAATTTTTCCTCATTTGAGGAACATAGATTTTTATCATCAGCTATAATGGATTGCCCTCAGTAAAGAAGTACAGTATACTGTATATATTTAACCCTTTTTCTACAAGTCAGATCTAGCTCTAGTCAGCCTGTAGAGACCTCTTTATTTCAACTTAACAAATACTGACTATACATGGTTTAACCTGTATCAATTTAATCAAGTTTCAGTATTTTACTTCCTGTACCCATCTTCTGCATACAAATACATAGGTTTCTCTTTTTACAATATCATTATTTAGAATTCTTATAAATTTTATGTTACAATATAGGTACTGTATCATATAATATACAAATAGTCTCTATCTACCTACCAAGACCCTTCCCCAAATTTTTGGGGGTAGCAAACATAAAAGGGGGGGAGAGTTTTCTTCTCTTAGGTCCTCCCAGCCTGATGAGGGATTCAGCTGAGTTTGGTTCGCAATGCTAGGGTGCCACAGCCCACCCTCCCCAGTTATCCATCACATTGAAGCTTTATATGCCTAATCCCTTACTGCTGCTACTGCGTCACAATCGCTTGCCACCATTCATTCCTATTTCTAGCACACTCTTTTGCCTCTCTCACATCTATCCTCCTATAACCCAGAGCTTTCTTCATTCTGTCCATTCACTCAAACCTTGGCCTTCCTCTTGTACTTCTCCCATCAAATCTCGCATTCACCACCTTATTCAGCAGATGGCCATTTTCCTTTCTCTCTACATGCCCAAACCACCTCAATACATTCATATTCACTCTAGCTGCTAATTCATTTCTTACACCCATTCTCACCCTTACTACTCTGTTCCTAACCCTATCTAATCAATATACACAAACAATAATCCTCAGACACTTCATCTCGAACACATTAAATTTCTGTCTCACAGTCATTTTCATTCCCCACAATTCCGATCCATACATCACAGTTAGTACAATCACATTTTCATACAGAAATCTCTTTACTTTCCTTTCTAACCCACTATTTTTTACCAATCCCTTCACGGTCCCTAACATATTACATCCTTCATTCAATCTCTGACATACATCTGCTTTCATTCCTCCATTTGCAGCAACAACAGACCCCAAGAACTTAAACTGATCTACTTCAAGTAACTCTCCATTCAACATGACATTCAACTTAGTACCACCCTCCCTTCCCGTGCATCTCATAACCTTACTCTTACCAACAATAACTATCAACTTCCTTCTCTCACACACACCCTCCCAAACTCTGTCGCTAATCGGCCCAGTTTCTACTCCGAGTCTGCAATCAATACTGTTTTATTCGCAAACATAAACTGATTCACCTTCCACTCATGATCATTCTCATCTATCAGTTTCAATCCTCGACCAAGCATTCGAGCATTCACCTCTCTCACAACTCCATCAACATTCAAATTGAATAACCATACCGACATTACACATCCCTGTCTCAGTCCCACTCTCATTGGACACCACTAACTCACTTCATTTCCTATCATAACACACGCTTTACTGCCGATGCTCACTGCTTTCAACAACCTTCCATCAATTCCATATAACCCCATCACATTCCACATCCCTTCCCCATCTACTCTATTGTAAGCTTTCTCCAGATCCATAAATGCAATGTGCACCTCCTTACCCTTGGCTAAATATTTCTTGAATATCTGCCTAACTGTAAAAATCTGATCCATACATCCCCTACCTCTTCTAAAAACCCCAATTACTTCTAAGATTGCATCCTCTGTTTTATCCTTAATCCTGTTCATTAACAATCTACCATACCCTTCTCCAACCACACTCCACAAATAATACACTTTAAATTAGAACACTCATGCACATCTCCCTTCACTTTGTATAGCGCAACAATATACACACATACCCAGTCCATTGGTACCATTGACAACATAAATCATATATTAGATAATCTCACCTACCATTCAAGTACAGTCCGACCCCCTGCCTTTAAAATCTCAGCCCTCACAGCCTTTCCTGCTCTCGTTTCATCTAGCGCTCTCTTCATTTTTTCTCTTATAATCTCTCTCTCATTCTCATCTCCCATCACTGGCACCTCACACCTGCAACAGCAATTATATATGCCTCCCTATTATCTTCAACAATCAGCAACTTTTCAAAATATTCAGCCCACCTTTTCCTTGCCTCCTCTCCTTTCAATAACCTTCCATCTTCATCTTTCACTGTCTCTTCACTTCTTGATCCACCCCTCCTTACTCTCTTCACCTCTTTCCAAAACTTCTTATTCTCTTTATAAAAAAGAACCAATCAATGGCCCCACCTGACGGTCAGCCTCCCTCTTTACCTCAGCTACCTTACGTTTTACTTCCACATTTTTTTTTAACATCTTTTATACTTCTCTACACTATTACTCTGCAGCCATTCTTCAAATGTCCTCTATTTCTATTCCACTTTCATCTTCACTCCATTCCCCCATTCACTACCCTTCCTTGAGGTGCCTCCCACAATCCTATTGTAATCCTAACAAAATTTTCTTTTACTAACTTTCATTACTCCTCTAGATCACCAGTTTCACTTAGTTTTACCCTGTCATATGCAACTTCCAACCTTTCTTGATGTTCACTTTTTACCTCTGGGTTTTCCAGCTCTTCAACCTTCACTACCTCCTTTTTTCATCCTCACACTCTATTTCCCCACTCTTTTACTACAACTAATCTTCCTTCAACCAAAAAAATGATCAGACATACCATTAACCATACCCGTTTTAACCTTCCAAACATCCTTCATGTTATCAACACATAACCCATTAATGCCCTTTCTACCACTTCCATTTGCCACTCTTACCCATGTTTACTGTTCATTATCTCTCTCCTTGAAAAAACTACTACTTATCACCAGCTCTTATTCAAAACACATATCCACCACTCTTTCTCCACTCTCATTTTTACCTGGTATGCCATACTTCCCAATGATAACTTCTACCTCTCCAGCATTCACTTTGGCATATAAATAGTAAAGTGAACCATCTTAAGCAGTAAAACCATGCTTCAGGATATGCTCGAGCAATCTCATGTTTGCCACTAACGCATACAGTAGCACCACTCATTGGTTACTTACCTTGGATGGCCCTCAAAAAATTAAGTTTCCAGAGTAGAGGAATCAATCAATCATAAGAGAACAGAATCCACTGACATAATTTTCTTTATGCTTTATATAACCTGACTTTCCTGTCCATACAAAATAACTGGTCTTGCAAATCTTTTGTGAAAGATGTGTAGAAGAAAAAATACTGGAAATGTCCTAATGATATTCATACAGCTAAAACCAAGTAGCCACCAATATTATAAATGAACATTATTTAGACAGAAATATTGATAAAAAAAGCTTCTAGAATTGAGATAGTAAACTTCTTTAATATTACAGTATTAAAAGAACATCAGCATCCTGATAATCCTCACCATCATCTACTGATACAGTGATTTAGAATGTTGTTCCAGGGGAAAAGAACCTATTCACCCAAGAGAAGAACTCAAAATTCTTTTTTTAATTGAAGCATGTGCATAGGTAGCTAAACTTGTTCAGGCACTAATAACAACTAAAATGAGAGCTTCATGCAAATCCCTTATGAAACTAAACCTTTTCATGCATTAATAAAAAGTAACATGAGAGCTTCATGCAAATCCCTTAATTAACTAAATTTATGTTATAACAAAACATGAATTATAGAACTCACATCAAAATAGTATTGATATGCTTGCTGTTTATCTCCTTCAGAATCAAATATTTGCCCCAAACGTTGATGTATATGTGGATCCGTTGGAACAAGTCCAAGCAACTGAAGATACCTGTAATCAAAGCATAGATCTGTTACTAATTATTTCAAGTAATATTAAGTTATGATTGGAAGATATTCTATAATCCTGAGAGTATAGTAACTCTTAATTATAGGAAAATATATTCTTAGCCCCTCTGAATCATTAAAAGATAAGGATTATTGTTAAAATCTATTCTCTAGACATCATAAGATAAATCAATACAATATAGTTTTTTCTATATAATATACAAGCACATGTTGAAGGTAATACTCTGTTCCCTAGTTGGTAATTTGACTTTTGCAAGGCCGTGGAGAATGTGATCCCCTTCTTACAATTTCAAATACTGTACAAAAATCCCTATTTGCGGTCAGGAAATGTGTATAATTGGCCTTGAATTTAGTGCTGCCTTTGACTGTGTTAAAATCAGGAAACCTTTGTTTTCAAACTCAAGCAGTTTGGAGTAGATGGATCTTCTCTTAGAATCATCATTGAATTTCTAAGTAATAGAACACAAAGAGTGGTTGTTGATGGGCATCATAGTGAGTATAGGAATGGGATATCTGGTGTTCCTCAGAGGAGTGATCTTGGCTCACTACTTTTCATATAATACACATATATATGGTTTAGTCTAGAAAAACAAGCTCGTTAAATATAAAGATGATGATACTCTGATTGCTTAAATTCCATCTCATGAATGTATATTTTGGGTTGCTGAATCTAGCAGAAATTACTGCATGGTGCACATTGAGAGGCATGAAGTTGAACCCTAATAAAACTCAAAGTATGATTGTATGTCAAAGGCAGTGGTTCCTCAACATCCAAATCTCTAAATTGAAAATGTTTCTTGAACTAAATTACTCTAAAATTTTAACTGAATTTCTTGATTGCAAATTTACTTTTGAGAAACACATCTGGTCTGTTGCTTTTTCACTTGCACAAAAAAATTATTTTATGATTTCTGGTGATCAATATATTCTGAAAAATTTTTTTATTTTTTTTTATTCTAACATGTTTTGAGTAGTGTTCTGCTTCCTGGCCTTCAGCTGTTGCCTCATCTTAATTTGTTGGACAAAAACTCAAAGTCTATTAAATTTCTTTTCCCTGATCTGGATATTATCTGACACCGTCGTTCAGTTAGTTCTTTATGCATGTTGATCAGTTTTTCATAATTCTGACTATCCTTTGCATTTCGATCTTCCCAGACTGTACCATCCTGTAAATAGTACTAGGTATGCAACTAGTTTTAACAGTCTTGTCTTCTCCATCAAATTGGAGTCTAGCACCTAACAGGCAGTTAAATTTGAGATGTCTAAGAAAAAGATGAAAGGAAAGGTAGCAATTTCTCATCAAGAAAATATATCCAAAGGAGGTGCAAAGACTTTGCCTTTCAGCACTTAATAGACAAAAATAATGAAGTAAGGTATCAGGGCTAGGTCATATCAAATTTCATAATTTCAAAAGGAATAGAGATAATGCATGAGATGGTATTGTAAAAAGAAACTCATATCAATCACAGAAAAAAAGGCTTTCATTTACTTACCATTCTGATGCCTGATCATAATCACGGAGAAGCTGATATAAACTTGCTATCTGGTAAACTACGGGGGGATAATTTCTAACAATAGCATGCATCTTCAATAATGAATCCAAGGCCTCCCCAAAGTGTCCAAGCTTTTTGTTGGTCAGAGCTGAAAAGAAAAGTTTCATTACAATCTATTTCCAAAAACTAAATTTTAATAAAAATATTCATTTCTATACTCACCTGAAATTTAAATTCCATTTCTTTCAAATTTGGTTAAATATCAAAGCCTATCTTTAAACTAAAATAATATCAGTCTTCTTCTCTAGTACAGTAATTACCTTGCATCTCCATTGTATTTTGTTCCAACTGAAAAATCTCTCTCTCTCTCTCTCTCTCTCTCTCTCTCTCTCTCTCTCTCTCTCTCTCTCTAATATATATATTTTATATATATATATATATATATATATATATATATATATATATATATATATAAATATATATATATATATATATATATATATATATATACATATATATATATATATATATATATATATATATATATATATATATATGCAGAAGAACCACAGGGAAAATGAAAATACGAAATATACGCTTAAGTCCTGACTAGTTTCGTGATACTTCTTCAGAGGACTGATTTATTGAGAGAGGTTTCTTTACATTTTTATAGGGAAAGCAAACGTACGAACATACATATAGAGATTTAAAGAACAATGACACTCCCTTACCAGCTACCTGGGCTTGAGTCAGGTGTTAAGTGGGCGGAGTCCCCAAGCTCATTAGACACCTGCCAAAAAGGGTAATTTCTAGTGGCGGGTAAATTTTTGTTTTTCAGTACAGTTCATCTATATGAAAACACGGTAGCCTTATCTATATAAATACATAAGCAAAACATACACATACATACATACATATACACATACATATACATATATATATACATACATATACACATACATATACATATATACACACATACATACATATATATATAAATATATATATATATATATATATATATATATATATATATATAAATTATATATATATATATATATATATATATATATATATATATACACACATACATATATACACATACATACATACACATACATACATATGTACATATACATTTATATACATACAACATTAATATCATAAACATATAATCATGTATATATCAATACTTATATCTAGCATAACACTATATAGTGCCAACATACTTATGCATACTATATAAAATAATTGTACCCTTTAATGAATGGTAGCTTAGGTCTAAATATTAATTTCACAGCGACATTAATTATTCACAATACATTCAATTCTACATTAAGTGGTTAATGTATATATGTATATATGTATATGTATGTGTATATGTATGTATATATATATGTATGTATGTGTATGTTTTGCTTATGTATTTATATAGATAAGGCTACCGTGTTTTCATATAAATAAACTGTAACATTACTAGATGCGATGAAAACTGTACCAACCGTGTGTCACACGATCGTACATAGTAACATTTAATTTTTTGTATGTATTATCCTTGTATCTTCGCTCTCCCCTTGCACTGATAGGAACCTGATATAACATGTCTGTTTTTCTCACCATTAACTGTTAACCGGTGAGCTTGTCGGTTGAACATGAAATTGGCTGTTATGTTTTGTATTCCCCTTTTGCCTGGAGTTTATGCATATATAAACAAATGTTCTGTAATAAAGTTTACTCAGTTGCTTTCATCCTGCCTTTGAGTCACAACCTTCTCTCAGCCCGTCGCAAAACAAAAAAAAATGAAATGAAATGTCGTTACTATGTACGATCGTGTGACACACGGTTGGTACAAAACCAAGACTGACTCTCTAATATATTAGTGTCCAAGTGTTCATCTACACAGGGACTAAACAACTGATAAAGAATGAGAAATTGCCTTGGAAATGTGTCTTACCAGTCTCATTTTAAGAGATATTGAATTTAATCAAGAATCATGGATAGAGGATGGTGATGAGATTTTTTAATTAACTGAAACAAAAATTGAATGAAATACCTGCAAGTACATTTAGTTCTGTAACAGAGGGGGAATCTTTGAGGTATATAGGAGGTTATATAGTTAAAAAATTTTATTGAAATATCCTGAATTAGGAAAACAAAGGTCAGGTGTTGTTGCAGATGAAAAATGTTGGATAGATGTAATGAACAGGTGGTCGTATTCATGTACCCTCAGGTTCTTTCTTTTCCTAATTAAGTAAAATGAGAGAAATCTTTTTAGCTGTCAATGGTAAAAAATTAAGAGAGGGAAATAATTGTATGGAACTCTTGCTGACGAGATGAAACTTGCTGGAATGGCCTTACCGGTTGATATTATTTATTTCTTTCCAAAAATATCTGTATTCTACAGAATTAGGCAGTTAAACGGAAAAATTAATTTTAATAAAAAAAAAATCAAGAGATTGCAGAAGTATAAATAGGAAATATATGGAAATTGTTAAATAGAGATTTTGCAAATAAATCATTAAATTATTCATGAACCTGCAAATTATATTTCATTTATATTTGAAAATCATATAATAGAAACATTGTAAATAAATTGATAAATTATTTGTGAACCTGCAAATTATAATTCATTTATATCAGAATTTGTGTAGTGGAAACAGTGTAAATAAATTGTCAACTTATTTATGAAGCTGAAAATCCTATTCCATTTATATATGGAAATTTTTTAATGGAAACATTATTAATAAATTGATAACTTATTTACGAAACTGCAAATTATATTTCCTTTATATATGAAAATTGTAAAATAGAAATATCGTAAATAGAGAAATTATTCATGGAATTGTAAATTATATCTTATTTATACTTTTATACAAGAAATGAACTGAAATTATTTTATTTCATGTTTTCTCTAATGATGCGACAATGCTGAAGAGTAATTTAGTAAAAAAAAAAACTCTCCAATTTCTACGAGAGAGAGAGAGAGAGAGAGAGAGAGAGAGAGAGAGAGAGAGAGAGAGAGAGAGAGAGATACTATAGGAAAATCATTTGATTAGAAAAGGGTAAAAAGTGAATAAACAAAGGTAAATACGCAAGGGTTCCTTTAAGGCTAAGGCGTTGATGACGTCATGCGCAGAAGTGGCTTAAATCGTATCGCTGTCCGACCAACCTTATAAATGTAGATCTTGGATTCAATAGTAGAACACATACATAAAAACAATCATCTGATAGACAGCCAACATGGATTTAGACAAGAGAGATCATGTTGTGAAATTTTTCCACAACATGTTTAGCATTTACCACATAAGCAGGGCAATAGACATCATATACCTAGACTTTCAAAAGGCTTTTGATAAAGTTCCTCATAAAAAATTAATGGTAAAAAATAGAGCACTGGGCATCATTGACAAGCCAGCTGAATAGATCGAAGATTGGCTAACAAAAAGAAAAAAAGAGAGTTGTAATCAATGGAGAAGCTTCAAAATGGACAGCTGTTACAAGCGTAGTACCTCAAGGATCCACCCTTGGATCATTGCTATTTCTGATCTACATTAACGACATAGATTTAGGATTAACTAGTAGAATAGTGAAATTTGACGACGGTACTAAATTAGGCATAAATGCTGTGAACTCAGAAGACATAGAAGCCTTAAGAGAGGATCTAATGAAGCTAGTAGAATGGTCCAGAAAATGGCAAATGCCTTTACAATGTGGGAAATGTAACGTCATGCACAATCAGATTACCCAGCAGTAGAAAGTGTGACCAGGAGGAAGATCTCGGTATTATTATCAGCAAAGATTTGAAGTTCACCAAACAAAGCATAAAAGCTGAAAAGAAAGCACAGAAACTAATAGAGACAATTCAAATACAAAAACAAAGACTGTACTACTGCTGTAGACCCCATCTAGAATACGGAGTCCAGTTCTGGGCTCTAAGTATTCAGAGGGATATACCTGTGGATAGATATTAAGCAGTACAAGCTAGGGTTACCAAACTAGTTCCAACACTAAGGCAATTTGGATATAAACGAAGGATGGAATGTCTGAACTTAACTGATCTTCAAACTCGACGACTAAGGAGACAGTTTATAGAGGCATTCAAAATTCTCTATGGAATAATAAATGTAGATTACAACAATCTATTCATGCTTAGCACAAATCAGTCCAGAGGTAACGGATACAAACTGGAATTGAAAAGATACAACACCACTCCATGTGGCAGTTTCTTTACATATAAAATAACAAATACTTGGAATCGACTTACAGTGGATGTAGTACACAGTAACATGGTAAACGAGTTCAAGAATAAGTTACACAAGATCATAAGAACTCTCTAAATGCTCAAACTAAATTGCTCTACCAAAGAGCAAATGGAGTCTCCGTGGATGGAGTAAAAAGACTTTGACATCAAAAATCCTTGTAACACACTCTCTCTCTCTCAAATATAAAGATTAAATATATATATATATATATATATATATATATATATATATATATATATATATGTGTGTGTGTGTGTGTGTGTGTGTGTGTATATATATATATATATATATATATATATATATATATATATATATATATATATATATATATATATATTGGAAGACTATGATTCTAAGTGTGAACTGTAGGGGAGGGCATAGTAGGTGGTGGAGCTGTTAGGAGGAAGGAGACATTATGTTTGAAAGTGATTCAATATCGATTCATCAGAATTACGTGTTGTGTTATTTGAT
>NC_090725.1:120820231-120865231 GCF_036898095.1 Palaemon carinicauda | reverse complement strand
GGAGAGAGTGAAAGTGATTAAAATCAATCATCAGAAAGAAAAAAAGAAAATGTTAATTGTTAGACTACAACCCTAGTTGGAAAAGCAGGATGCTATAAGCCCAGGGGCTCCAATAGAGAAAATAGCCCAGTGAGGAAAGAAAACCAGGAAAAATAAAATATTCTAAGAATAGTAACATTAAAATAAATATTTCCTATATAAACTATAAAAACCTTAGCAAACCAAGAGGAAGAGTAATAAGATAGAATAGCGTGCCTGAGTGTACCCACAAGCAAGAGAACTCTAACCTAAGATAGTTGAAGACCATGGTACAGAGGCTATGGCCCTACCCATGACTAGAGAACAATGCTTTAATTTTGGAGTGTCCTCCTAGATGAGTTGCTTACCAAAGCTAAAGAGTCTCTTCTACCCTTAACAAGAGGAAAGTGGCCACTGAACAATTACAGTGCAGTAGTTAACCCCTTCAAAAAAATATTATTTTGGTGATCTTTGTGTTGTCAAGTGTATGAGGACAGAGGAGAATATGTAAAGAATAGGCCAGACTATTCTATGTATGTGTAGGCGAAAGGAAAATGAACCGTAACCATAGAGAAAGATCCAATGTACAGTTAGAATCAAAAGAACGCCGACACTCGGGGGAAATCTTTCATTAGATGTCTCTATTGTTCCCATGACAAAACAGACGAGGTGTTGGTCTTCTTACTACTTCTACGAAATGGGCGGAGCCTTCTCCAACCTTGGCGAACCAAAGACAGTGAAGGGCTATCTTTGTTAGCAAAAGCAAACAAACGTTACAAATTGAATTTCCATATTTAAATTCTTTATTATCATGTGACGTCAATTATCCACTGCAAATACAGACACACACATTATATATGTAAATATATATATATATATATATATATATATATATATATATATATATATATATATATATATATATATATATATATATATATATTTTTTGGGCTCAAGCCATGGCGTCCTGATGGAAGGTTCCTTTTTGGTAGCTTCCTTGGGTATATAACTACTAAGATATTCCCAGAGAATTTAACCACAGGTTATCACAGAATTCTAACTTCTGCAGCGAGTATCCTAAAGGTTTCCCTTTAAGACATCGTATATCAACAGGGGACGCATGTATTAACGCGCCACATAGCTATCTGCACCCCATACAGAGTTAACACTTCGATATGGAGGGACGGAGAATAGCTGGGGAGCTGTTCCACAGCTAATCTCGTCCGTGGCTACTTTTTGTACTCAAGACGTAAACAAACGGGCGCCATTGCTAAATGACGTCACGTCCGTCCTCATCCTTCGTTTAGTAGCTTGCCTTACTAGTCGGACTTTTCCCTGTGTGATCTTTATCGACTTGCATCTTAGCCATGTCTCTACCCTCGGCCTCGCCTTCTTCTGGAAAGTTGAGTACAAGGTTCCAGTATTGTTTAAATAAGCTCTGACCGTAAAGTAACTTTTACTTTTCGAGATATTTGATGTTATGTGGCAGAGCTGTGCCTCGACCGGACCGGCCATTTTATGGCGTCGCTGTTGTTTTGCATGCCTTATTTAGATAGCCTCAACAGCGTTTTCCGGCCTCATTAACTAATCGATACTATTAGTTATTTAGTCTTCATAGCTAGGAACTTTTATATCGTGTTTTGACGCTTTATTGTCGGTCATCAACTGACCCCATACCAGTTGGCTAGTCTAGCCCCTAGGCCAGAGCGCCTATATCAGTGTTCATGCATGATATTTATCAGTGATCCTAGGTTTATTTATGAAGATAGTGGCATTATTTTACAATACTGTTGACTGTGATGCAAGTGTTTTCGCCTTCAGGGACCATATAGGGGATAGGTTAGTTAGTGTGCCTTTCTAACCTAACCTACAAGTAGGACCCCTATATGCTTCCTTCATCCCCTGCCTTAGGGCATCCCCTCTGTGCAGCCTTGCTCCCCCTACCACGTAAGGGGATCAGGCTCTTATCAGAGTATATATCGCTTCTCTGTCCCCCCCTAAGGGAATGATCCCCCCTTAAGGTGGCGTCCGGGAATGAGGAACGGCTAGTCCGTCCTCTATTGCTGGGGCTAGGTCTCCGACCTTCCCTGCAATAGCGATATGTCTTCCATCCTTCCTGGTTCAGGGTGTAACCTCCCTGCTCTAGGTTAGGTTTTGGGGGAGTTAGCTCTGTACCTTGCTGAAACGATACCCATGCACCGTTTCAGACAGGCTGCCTTACCTTAGGCTAGGGAGTGTCCTCCCTTCCTCGGTGGCCGCTCTGGTACAGAACTTCCTCCACAGAAGACCCTTCTCTTCTCCCCTCCCCACCTATCTCTTGTATGGCCTAGCCTATACAGGTACTTAGGTTAGTCTATACCCATCTGTCCCCTGTCCTACAACTCCTCCTTAGGGTGGAGTGATAGGGCTACCTTGAGCTCCTGTGTGCAGTCCGCTCTAGTACATATACCCTTCATAGTGTCCTATGGGGTTAGCCACTGGATGCGTTCTGTCTGCAGGGGTTCTCCCCCCCTCTTGGGTGTTCCCTGCCCTCCCTTGGGCTCCCTTAGCTCCCGGTCCTCTGCGGCCCCTGCTTCTGGGTGATAGGGCTAGCCTCTATCATGGGTACACCCACTCAGGTGGGATGTCTTGGGGTCCGTGGCTGGACCCCTACATCCCTCCTTCTGTCTCTTTCACTATCCTGGTGCCGGTCCCTTTCCGCCTCCACTGTCGGTGATACCCACCTCCTACCTTGGTGACTTATCCCTTGCCCTCTGGGCCGCCAGTCCTCCGTGTGCCGGGGGACTGCCGCCTGCCGCCGGCGCCTAGCCGATGGCCTTCCCTCTTTCCTCATAGCTTCAGTCGTCCGTCCACCGGCCGGCCCCCGGAGTGCCGGCATCCGCTGCCGGCAGTCCGGTTCTGCTATAACCATCCTTGTTCCTGTCACCAAGCCGGCAACCTCCGGCTGCCGGAGCCGCCGCTCCCCGCCGGCGTGCCGCCGCTGTGCCGGGGACCGCCACCCTGGTATTACTCTTGACTTCTATATTGTCTTCCCTAATGCCAGAAACTCTGCTGGAGCGGCCTCCGGCGTGCCGGCGGTCTGCCGGAGCCTTCCGGAGGCGTCAAGGCGACTTGCACCCCCTTCTACTAGCTATCATCTGATGTTGATAGCCCTACATCGCAACCAGATGGTTTGATTACATAATGGATAGGTATTGCCTTACCGTTCTATTAGTAACCATGCTGTCTTCTTGCATATCACAGATTTCCAGCATGCTACGTGTATCTTAGCACGGCCGGTTACCGGAAACCGTTACCCTATGGGATCTTCTACGTTCCCAATCCTAGGTTCTGAGTGGCCTCAGTCCCAGTTCTATATCCTTGGCAATCCCCACTAGAATTCCCACTGCCTTCACGGCATGCTATGTTGAATTCTGCCCTGTGTCCTCGGTCACAACAAATTGCCTACGGATAAGGTTACGGTAACCGGCCGGGCGGGTTACACGGAGGATGTGTCTATCTCCTTCTTTTCCGCCCACTCTCTGAACGTCACAGTGTTTCTACCACTTAATATTAGGTTAAAGATTAATCATTTAATACTTAACCTTAAAATAGAAGTCATCCTTATGACTCCCCCATACTCACGTCCTCTTTCTCTTACAGGAGGAGTACGTGAAGTGCGACCATGGCTTCTGTGGAGTGAAGCGCCCGCACTTTTATGGGCACACGGCGTGTAGGACTCACGCCCCTTGTGCAAACAAAAAAGGTGATCTGAAGTTCTGGGACCCACTGAACTGTACGGTCTGCCAGGAATGCCTGGTCGAGGCGTTCAATAACCCTCCCTCAGCGGAGGTTAGGGACGCGTCTCGAGAGAAGCTACGCAAATGGGTGGCGTGGCTTCCAGAAGAACGCCACTGGACCGTACCTTGCCACCGAAGACTTGAGGGCCTTACAGTTCCCAAAGGCATCCCCAGACTCTGTGGTCCCCAAGGATCAGATCCCCACCGTCCAGATCACGGTGGAACCCGATGTTGTCATGGCTCAGTCCATGCACGAGTGTTGCCTGGATACCGACAACGCGGAGCGTATGTCGAAAGTGTTGGAGACAACGGAGAGGAACCTCATGGCCGAAGAATTGGACTATGAGTAGGACCAAGTGGAATACGCTGGGTCGGAGCAAGAGGTCGCTCCGCCTTCCACCACCACCCCAACTCCTACACCGACGGAAGTATCACTCCCGTCTACCTCCGCCACCTCGAACGCCATCCCAACCAGCGCCCAGGAGATGTTTCGGATGCTCGAAGCCATCATGGACAAGAAACTCCGTGAGACACACGAATACATCAGGACCATGGGAAGTTCCAAGGAGCCGAAAAGGATTTCGGTTAAGGACCTCCCTGCATGCTCGCACGCCAACCCCTGGAGGTATGCCGAGCATATGCCGATCGCAACGGGCAGGATCTTCATCAGTGAGAAGGTCGGATCAGTTGTCCTGGAAGAAGTGGAGTTCTTCCCAAGTTTTGAGGCTTACCCGGACTGTTACGTCCGGCTTCGATCCGAACCTGCCTCTAAAGAAGAGACCGAACCTAAGGAGGTGATAGTGTTCGATCTCCCGAAGGCCCAGGCTATGATGGCCAACACCCTTAAAAGTAGGGGTTTTACCTGCTCAAAGCTTCCAGCGTTGAGCAAGAAGCACCCTACCTACGTCGCACCTGATGATGCGATCCTCCCCTTCATGGAAAAGGCCTTCGCAGCGGTACACAGGGCAGTGGAAGAAGGGAAACCTTGCCCTGCACTGGAGGAGTGCAGACCCTTCTCCCTGGTCACTCCCCCCGATGCTCGACACTGGAAGGATGTCCAACATACCTTCGTGGTGGGAAAACTAGATCCTGACGTTGCTGGACGTCAGTTTAACGAAGACCTCCCGAAACTTAATGACCATCTCCTTCGTCGGGAACAAGATACGAAGGAAAGGCTTGCCGCATCCATGTCCCTCCAGGTCCAGCTTGACGTCATGGCCGGTGACACTAGAGTTCCCGACCACTACATGGTGCTCGCCAAGACGCATCTGGCGACTGTAGTCAAGGACTTATACAGCTTCATGAAGGCTCGGAGAGCCTGTCGTGAATTCGTGTTCTCAAGTGCCACAGTGAGACACGAACCCCGGAGGCTGATTTCCTCCAACATCTGGGGTAAGCACCTCTTTCCCTCTGATCTGGTGAAAGAGATTACCGACAAGGCCGCCACGGAGAACAGGAACCTTCTTCACAAGTGGGGCATGTCGAAGAAGAGGAAATCCTCTCAGGACGACGGCCCTCAACCAAAGAGGAGATCCTCCAAGCCGAAACCCCAGCAACGTCAACAGAGACGGCAGTTTCCAGGACCCGCTACTCCCCAAGTGGCTGCTCAGCCACAACAGACCTTGCAGCTGGTCACCCAACCGGTCTTGTCCCAATCACCGGTTTTCACCCCTGCCTTTGAGCAACAGACGACTACCTTTCGTCCCAAAGGTAGAGGCTCAAGCAGAGGTGCAGGCAGAGATGCGTCTCGCCGTCCCTCCAGAGGCAGAGGAGGAAAGGGAGCTAACGGCCGAGGTGGTAAACCCTCGGGACACCAGAAGCAATGAAGTGCTTCCGGTGGGAGGAAGACTCCGCCAATTCCAGGATCGTCGGACCTTCGATCCCTGGGCACACAGCATCGTCAACAAGGGTCTAGGCTGGAGTTGGACTCAACCACCCCCAACCTTCCAGCAATTCTTCCAACAATCAACCCCCCCTTCTGGAAGAATATGTCCTAGATCTCTTGAACAAGAAGGTGATTAGGAGGGTAAAGTCAACCAGGTTCCAAGGGAGACTGTTTTGCGTCCCCAAGAAGGACTCCGACAAGCTCAGAGTCATTCTAGACTTATCCCCCCTCAAGTTCATAGCGAACAACAAGTTCAAGATGCTGACTCTTCATCAGATAAGGACCCCTCTGCCTCAGGGTTCCTACACGGTCTCCATAGACCTGGCGGATGCCTATTGGTACGTTCCAATGAACCACCACGCTTCCTCCTACCTAGGATTTCGACTCCAAAGGAAAAGCTACGCCTTCAGGGCCATGCCCTTCGGCCTCAACGTGGCCCCTCGGATCTTCACAAAGCTGGCAGATGCCATCGTTCAACAGCTGCGCCTCCGAGACGTCCAGGTGATGGCCTACCTCGACGACTAGCTAGCCCGGGCTCCATCGCCCGAGGATTGTTTAAAATCCTGCAACAAAGTCACCCAGTTCCTAGAACACCTGGGATTCAAGATAAACGCGAAGAAATCTCGCCTCTCTCCAGCTCAAAGGTTCCAATGGCTAGGAATCCAGTGGAACCTTCAGTCACACCGCCTTTCCATCCCCCAGAAGAAAAGGAAGGAAATAGCAGGGTCTGTCAAGCGACTGCTGAAATCCAAACGGATCTCAAGACGTCAGCAGGAACGAGTTCTAGGCTTTCTACAGTTCGCCTCAGTGACAAACCCAGTGCTATGTGCACAGCTAAAGGATGCCGCGGGAGTCTGGAGACGTTCCGCATCCATCGCTCGAAGAGACCTCAAGAGACGGCTCCCAAACAGACTTCGGCTGCTCCTCAAGCCGTGGTCGGAAGCAAAGGCCCTGAAAAGGTCCATTGCTCTTCAACACCCACCTCCATCACTCAACATCCACACGGATGCTTCGCTGGAGGGTTGGGGAGGTCACTCCCACCAAAAATAGGCTCAAGGCACATGGTTTCCCCTATTCAAGACGTTTCACATCAACATCTTGGAGGCCATGGCGGTCCTTCTAACGATGAAGAAACTCTCCCCGCCTCCCTCGATCCATATTCGTCTATCCCTAGACAACTTGGTGGTAGTTCGATGTCTCAATCGCCAAGGCTCAAGATCGCCCCAGATAAATCAGGTGTTTCTGACAATCTTCCGTCTGGCAGAGAAGAAGAAATGGCACCTGTCTGCAGTTCACCTACAAGGATCCCGCAACGTGACGGTGGACGCTCTATCTCGGACAAGTCCGATAGAGTCGGAATGGTCTCTAGACGCAAGATCATTCTCCTTCATCTCTCACCAAGTCCCAGAACTTCAGACCGATCTCTTCGCAACGAGCGACAATAATCAACTTCCTCGATATGTAGCCCCGTCCGAGGACCCCCAAGGCAGAAGCAGTGGACGCCATATCACTGGACTGGAACAGATGGTCCAAGATCTACCTGTTCCCTCCCACCAACCTTCTGCTGAAAGTCCTCTCCAAGCTGAGAACCTTCAAAGGGACAGCGGCCCTAGTGGCTCCCAAGTGGCCCCGGAGCAATTGGTACCCCCTGGTCCTAGAGCTGCAGCCCACGCTGATCCCTCTCCCGGGCCCAGTACTCTCCCATCAAGTACAGAAGTCGACTGTCTTCGCTTCATCATCGAAAATCAAGGACCTTCATCTCATGATTTTCTCTCCCTAGCCGCGAAGAAAAGGTTTGGGATCTCAAAGAAAAGTCTAGACTTCCTCGAGGAATACAAGACCGAATCCACACGACGGCAATACGAATCATCCTGGAGAAAATGGGTCTCATTCGTCAAGGCAAAAATCCTACGGAAGTCACCATTGATTTTTGCATGTCCTTCTTTATTCACCTTCACGGACAGGGCTTGGCAGCCAACACGATTTCTACTTGCAAATCGGCCTTGACTAGACCACTAATGTATGCCTTCCAGATTGATCTGTCCAACGACATCTTCAATAAACTCCATTTTGCCTCCAACTTGGACAATGATTCGTGCCCTCTCAAGGATCTGACTCAGAAAGTTATCTTTCTTTTTGCTCTTGCTTCAGGAGCCCGAGTCAGCGAAATAGTGGCATTATCAAGGGATGAGGGCCACATCCTGTTTACAGATTCAGGTGACCTTACCCTCTTCCCGGATCCGACATTTCTCGCCAAAAACGAATTACCCACCAAAAGATGGGGCCCTTGGAGAATATGCCCCCTGAAAGAAGATGCCTCTCTATGTCCAGTAGAGAGCCTCAAGGTCTATCTTCATAGAACTTCGGACTTTGGTGGAGGCCAACTCTTTAAAGGAGAAACTTCGGACAGCGACCTGTCACTGAAACAACTAAGAGCGAAAATCACCTACTTCATTCGCAGAGCGGATCCTGACAGTTCACCCGCTGGTCACGATCCTAGAAAAGTTGCATCGTCTCTGAATTTCTTTCAGAGTATGGATTTCGAAAGTCTTAAAGAGTTTCACAGGCTGGAAATCCTCGCGTGTTTTCTTCAAACATTATGCGAAACAAGTGCACGAAGTCAAACATTTTGTGGTAGCCGCAGGTAGTGTTATGAAACCTGCACCAAACTCTGCATAGAACAGTGAGTTACTTGGGACTCTAACTCCTCGGGTGCCTATGTTGACCCTCGCGTGATACGTAGTGATTTCAAAAACACTTAGTGCTTTTTCATAGACTGTTCTTCTCCCAGGTGAAATGTTATAGTCGTCACATGAGTGCCGCATGCCTAGAGCATGATGTGTTTTATTTTAATAGACTGACGTTCCTCTGGAACGAGTGCCTACTAATAATTTGAAATTCCCTTTCAGATTCAAGAACAAGTCTTTCATGACTATGTACATTATAATTTATTGTAAATAACTTTTACAATTCTATTGCATTTCCTTAACATGTTCAGCAATTGTGAAATAAAATTTCTATTTTATTACTTGTGCGTCTCAATCCGCTCCTACTTATACTATGAAATACATGACTGTCATAATTTTATTATCCCCTTCCTCTTATGTCGATGAAGATGACTAAGGGTTCAACCCTTATCATATACTCACTTCTGCAATGTAATATTCCTACACGAATACTTACTTACATCATACCTTAGAGACCAGACGACTCTCTATTCACATACAGTGCCTAACCACCACTTGTCTGCCTTTGTGAATGTTCCTATATGAATGCCAACCATTCAGTCTCGTCTCCGAGTTCTTCATGTTCTCCCAGCAAGGTGAGTAGCCCTTCGATGATCACTTTGATCTTCGGCATGGTCCGTTGGGACTTCGCTGCCAGGGGGGCAGGAAGTTTCTTCCCATCGGTTCTCCTATTGAGGTTACTATGCTTATCCTGTCAAAGCCCTAGGCACTTACACTACAAGGGGAAAATCTACCACGATACATTGATTCTCTGGTACTCTTCCATCAGGACGCCATGGCTTGAGCCCAAAAAATGGATTTTGAGCGAAGCGAAAAATCTATTTTTGGGTGAGATAGCCATGGCGTCCTGATGGACCCTCCCTGCTACTTCGTTCAGTTTGTCAGGTCCCACCCTGCGCTGCTGTATCATGGTGATCGGCAAGCAACTGGCTTCAGGATGAGGACGGACGTGACGTCATTTAGCAATGGCGCCCGTTTGTTTACGTCTCGAGTACCAAAAGTAGCCACGGACGAGATTAGCTGTGGAACAGCTCCCCAGCTATTCTCCGTCCCTCCATATCGAAGTGTTAACTCTGTATGGGCTGCAGATAGCTATGTGGCGCGTTAATACATGCGTCCCCTGTTGATATACGATGTCTTAAAGGGAAACCTTTAGGATACTCGCTGCAGAAGTTAGAATTCTGTGATAACCTGTGGTTAAATTCTCTGGGAATATCTTAGTAGTTATATACCCAAGGAAGCTACCAAAAAGGAACCTTCCATCAGGACGCCACGGCTATCTCACCCAAAAATAGATTTTTCGCTTCGCTCAAAATCCGTTATATATATATATATATATATATATATATATATATATATATATATATATATATATATATACACAATTACTATTTTTTTGTAGGTGAGGCAGAGTAGGCACCCTGCAGGGAAGGGTCGGGGTGGGGGGGTGGGGGGGAGTCTCCTTTTCACAACCCCTTGCCCCAGCCAGTCCAACTATTTCATTCTTTACCATTTCTGGTCCTTTCTAGAGCTACCTCTAACACATTCCCCAATTGTAGAACAGGCATAATATATATAAGTATATATATATATGTATATATATATATATATGTATATATATATATATATATATATATATATATATATATATATATATACACATATCTATGTGTGTGTAATACCAATTTTCATGCCTGTTTTACGGACCAGGGTTCGATTCCCCAGGCGACCAGAAGCTATTATCTCCGAGTTGATTCCCCTTGGTTCTCTGATCCCAAGGTATAGAAAGAATCTATATATTAAGGGAGTATAATATATGGCTTATATTAATATGAAAAACATGTCTAAATGTGCAAAATTTTTCAATATATATATATATATATATATATATATATATATATATATATACACATCATGTCCTGCATACGGTCTTTTTAGCCAGGAGAGCCTGCAGAGCACGTCCTAGCAGTGGCAACTATTAGGCATGAGCCTAAAAAGTTGATTGATTCTAACATCTGGGGGAAAGATTTATTTCCCTAAAAGGTGGTAAAAAAAAAGTCATGGCTCACAAGAACAAGAGCATTATGCAGAAATGGGGCAAGTCCTCTAAGAGGAAATATACCCCCGGAGAAGGACGTGTTTCAGACAAGGATTGTTTACATTTTTGCCAAGAGATGGCGGTAGATGGTGGTTCCCAATATATAAACGTGTGATTTATCATGTAAACATTGTGTTAAAACTCACGAAGTGTTTTATTTTCATACTTTCTGAAACAGAAATACAGTTTATTTTATAAAATAAAAAATAAATATCTTAGTAATAACTGTTCATTTCGGGAAATATGAAATATCCTTTGGTAGCATACCTTAATCAGCTGATTTGGAAAGCATTAACGTAATTGATGGAACAGATTATAATTTGCTATGTTTTTATTCACAAATACAATACTAAATTGTGAATTATACATGCATTATCATTGAATAGATACAGTTAAGTGTACACCAGTTTAATCAAAATCCAGTTTATTTCAAATATAGCTGTAATTTTTACCACAGTAAATGGATATACAGCAAGAGCTGGGACGAGCTGAGTGGAGAGAGAGAAGTGATGCGAAGCAAGCCCAGTGTAAAGAAGCGAGGGTTATTTGAAATCATTGCGCTGCGAGATTTTTTGATTTGTTATTTAATAGGTATTGTGGATCTCTGTTTTGTATATAAGTGAGATCGCGAAGAATAAACTCGCATAAAGCACATGCTGACTGTATATACATATTACTATTCTAAGTCACCAGCTATACAACTGAGAAATACTTTTCAGGTTCCTACATGCAATAAAAAATACAAGGGAATAATCAGAATCTCAGCCTCTCACCTAAATAGTGATTCAATTGGGATTTCATGCAAACCAATTACATACTGTATATAATGGTATCCTACAACCATCCCCTCAATTCTCCCTACTTCACTTACTAGTTACTGTACATAAAAATTGAGTTTTAGAATTGTCATACACCAGGCAGTGCAGAGGACTTTAACTTGTAATAGAGACAACTTTCTTCTATCTGGTAAATCAGACTAGTAAGCCGTTGATAGTCAAGACAAATTATTAAGGATACATATGATAATGGGTTTGTATAAAATATATAAAAAAAAAATTGTGGTAAAAGCTTATCATTCATCACTAATTTCTTTTTATTTTTGGAAAAAAAAAGTTTTCTATCATCCAATGAAGCATGAATTGCCCCTCAACGTCAAATTAAATGACTGCACGAAAATTTGGGATTATATCTATGCATACCAGGAAATAGAGGAAGGATAAGTTTGTGGCTGCTGTGCTTGCTATCTTTGTTTCTTTCTTTTCAAACATTTTCAATGTTTCCACTGCATCCTTAAAGTTCTTCTGCCTCAAGTACATGACAGCTTTGTTAATCTCCAGATCATTAGCCAGGTCAGCATACTGGGAATTCTTAATGGCATCAACACACCTACAAAGCATACAAGAATAATTATTTTTTCAATTTAAATTACATAATTAACTTTTTATCTAGACTAAAATGGTATTGTTTCATTGTGTAAATAACCCTATTAAACACAGATTTCTATTGCTTATATGCAAACACTACAAAATTTTTAAACAATTTGTATTTTTTCTAGCTATAAATACCTAAGTCATTTTAGTGGGTAAGCTCTTTGTGCACTTTTGTTCCAACTATATAGAGGAAAACTGGTGGGCATGGCAACAATGTATTATTGCACCATGCTTCCATCAACGCATTGGTGAAGCAATGCTAGCATCCTGTTGTCACTTTGTCTTTTGGTCGTGTCTTGCGTGGTGGCAGACCAGTCAATATACAGTAAATAAAATGACTCAGGTTTGTATACAATCTAAATTACAAATTATTTTTTAAATTTGTACTTTGTTCCAACACAAATATAAACCCTCGTCATTTTAATGGGAAGTCTTCCTTATGTGGGAGGAAGTCCCAAAGTCACAAAAAGGGTGCTGTTTGGACATAAGCCCAGAAAGGTAATGCCCAGCTCTGGTAAGAGGTAAGGGCATACCTAAATCCTCAAGTGACATAAAAATGAGTAACATTAACCATGCCTAACAAAGAATGCAATATGCTTTGAAACAGACAATCTTTTGAATTATAAAATTGTAGCTAAATTTGATAATGCACGATTCAAAGACGAGTGTTCACCTGCCTGAATGTCCATCAGTGCTGATACTCCTACGGCCGTAAGAGTTATGTGGGATGAAAGGTCACTTACATTAGGTTCCCACATCAAGTATTAATAAAGAACTGATAGGTTGACAATGGGTCAGCTTTGCTGCAGAATCACAGTCCCTATGCCAACTGTTGGGCAGTCTCTATCCTACATTAGGTATTTATAAGTAACTGGGAGAGTTTACCCTAGGGTAACTGTGCTGCAGAGGCATAGTTTCTACATCAACTATTGGTCAGCTACTACAGGGCCTAAAAAGCAGATGTCTGAACGTTTGCAGCTAGACCACAAATATCATAAGCCCTGGTAAACGCTTCTCCCAAGGTCTTGTAGACCTAGTAGTAGTCTCTCACAGTCAAAGGGAAATTCTATTTCTTATTACTCTCTTCTCCTTTCATTCAGTGTTGACAAATAGACTGGAAACAGAGGGACAAGAAAGTGTAGTCTTTTCTGGGCTCTGACCTGTGCCGCCCAGTGAAATTCTCCTTTTACATCATTTCTAAGGTAATAACTGCTATGAATTTTACCAGAGAAAAAATTGTATAGGAATGCTAGGTTGAACCCAGCTCGCTCACCTATTAAGGTGTCGGTATAATAACTGGGGCGTGATAAATCACAACCAGAGGTCTCGCACCATTTAGATAACTCCTGTCAACATCCCCGAACAGCAAGGAGCCGTTCAACAACCTAACTCCAATCGCTACTACGAACGAGCCCACCCATGCTAGTGACGTCACTCCTTTTCATAGCACCTGCTTGAACGCTGTTATTCTTTTGTGGTGTGTTTTCCTTTGGTTTACCCAGGATTTATCCCAGGATGTCAGATTCTATTGTTACTCCACCCAAGTTAAGTACCAGATCTATGAGTTTGAGTGTTTGGAGACAGTCTTGCCCTTGGTTTTTTAATTATCTCAGTTTTTATATTACGCGACCCCGCATCGGGTCCGCCATGCTGGCTGGCTACCTCCTTTCTCTCTCTCGTTCTTGACGCTTAGCATTCAGTCTTCTATACTGATTGTTTCTCGTCCTGAACTTTCTGGGTATCCACGGTTCACACCCCGTGTTATTTTATGCTATGGTATTTGTCTGTTATTATATTAACAGCTAGTTTTGATATTACGATATCTTGTTCATTAGGTTGGCATGCCTGGTCGCCTTCGGGCGTTACTAGTTTTACTTCGTTTACGTTTCACGTTCGTAGTAGCGATCATATTAGCGTATACATTATTTTACTAGTATGCTAGTTCGTTGGGACTTTCGCGAGGCAGTTATTATTTTATGTTTGTTGTCGGCACCTCACCGACACCTTGTTTGGTTGGCAGCCCTGCCTAGCTCGGTCTCTCCCGCGCTGTTAGGCTTGGTCTTCCCCTGCCTCTCCGTTTGTCCCTTCGGGTTATTTTACGTTTATTATTGTCATTATCCAGCATGCCTCCCTTTTTCATATTACCATATCAGTGATATTATTATTATTAGTCTTTCCGCGTGATCTCAGTCATGGGTCTCAGTTCAGGTTGGTACACCTGTTCTTCTGCCCCTCCCGTTAGCCTCCTCACCCCCCCCCCTCGGCCCCGACACCCCCACCTCAGGGATGTCTTCACTCGCTCTCGTATGGAGGCTCGGAATCAGCCTTGTTCATATCCCCTCGGGGATGTTGACACTGATTATCACTCTGTTCCGTCTTGGGCGGATTCCGTTCGTGTGTGAGGCTTGTTACACATTATTGTTCATATTCCCCTACCATTCCGTTGCTGTTTCTCCCCACCGTCCGATTGGCCGTCGGTAGGCGGGTGGGATCCGGTTCGGTCTGGGTTTTTACATCGTGTATATTCATATTTATACACTTTTTATTCCTGCTACTCCACCCGGTCCCGCACCTCACGGACCCATTACAGATCCCTCCCTTTCCCCCTCATCATATGGTGTTCCGCACTCCACGGACTCTACATACATTATTATTCCTTACGGGATCTCAGGACATAGCCTTCGTTTATTCCCATGTCGAGTTTGATTAATTCCTTGTGTCATCGATGGGTTTATCCCTCGACTCCCCTATCCGCCTTCTCCGGTAGGCTTTCATGAGCCCTGGGCTCTCTCAATTGTCTCCCCGGAGCCAGCGTGACATTATCTACTAGGATTAATCTCATTATATATTCATACATATCTATATACAGTATATCCCCTGTTCTCGACTTCCCCTCCCCCCCCCCCGGTATGATCACGATTACGGTTTGACTTATTCTTATCTATATTATTTTTATTATTTTTATTATTTTACAAGCTCCGCTACAGGGGTGTATTCTAAGCTCCCAGAGCCTCTGGGCTCCTCCAGCTTACTCACGAGATACTCATGTATCTTTTATTTTACAGGCGGTACGCTGTTCCATAAAGGCATGCGCGGCAGTCCTTAGTCAGCCCTGCGGCCACGACGTGTGTCGCTCTCATGCCCATTGTGGTGTCCTGGTGGATGACCTCACTGTTTGGCATCCGGACAACTGTGTAGTATGCTACAAGCTAGCCTCCACCTTAACCTCTGAATTGGTAAGTGTATCTTCTTAGCCGTTCTTTATAGACTTGGTAAGTGGAGTTACAATTAATTACAATTAATTAATTTTAATTGCATCATTTTGCTCCTCGCATGCTCTCTAGGGCCTCGTGTTCGGAGGTCCCTGGTCCCCTCCTTTTTCTTCGGCATGATTCCCTTTCCTTCACTAATGGCCTGTTCTCTTTCAGAGCTCTGAGTCTGCTAAGACTTCGGCCCTAGCAACCATCAAGGTCTGGATTGGCGGCTTCGCCCGGAATGTAAAGGCTAAGCAACCTTATATCTTGTCGGAACAATGGTGTTCCCTCCTTTATCCACATGCAAAAACATCTGCTGCGGTCCCCAAGGAGTTGGCGGACCCCATCATAGAAAGTATTGAGTCCCTGCTTTTAGCCCCGGACCAAGGAGAGACGAGCGGGACAATAACAGAAGACGTCGCAACCCTTAATCTTGACGTCGAACCCATGGTTCTTGAGGAACCCGACACAGGTAGGGAGATAGGTGAGTCAGGTGGGTCCCGGGCTGAGATTCCTCTCCTCAGCCCGACTTTCTCTTCTACTTCGAACCAATCTTCCTTTCAAGGTTTTCCGGGGATTTCCGATGCTGATCTCAAGCTCCGGTCTGTGATCCCCAAGGTTAAGGCTCACCGCAAGCCTTTACATAAGACCCACAAGTCTTCGAAGTCATCGAGGTCGTCCAAATCTTCCTCCACTAGAGTCCCCAAAGACTCCGTCGCCATACCCTCGACTTCTCAAGGACCGGTCGGTCTCCGGTTCGACATTTGTTCCCCCTCCGGCGGAACCATTTAACCCGGCGGACTTCTCAGAGAAGCTGTTTTCTCGCTTCGAGACGATGTTATCGTCTCATACTCAGTAAGCCATCGTAACTCTTCAACAGCAGCAAGAAAGGGTTGCTAATGTTGAGAACCTAGTCCAGGGTCTCATGCGTTCGGGGCTGCCACAACAGCAGCAATATGCCATCCCTGATGCCTCTAAGCTTCCACCCTTTACTAAGAGTAACCCCTGGAGGTTAGCTCTACATGCCCCCTTTTCGGATGGCATGTTGTCCATTGAAGGTTTCGGAACTTGACCGATTGAGGACTTCGAGTTCTACCCACCGGGTCTGCAATTCCCTTTTCCGGGCTTCGCTCGTTTGACTGATGAGGCTCTGATCCGCCTAGATAAAGTCCCTAAGGAGACTGTGATCTTCCCCAAGGAACAGGCCCAGTCTGTTTTGGTCCACGCCTTCAACGAGTGGGATTGTGTGAACACAATGATCACACCCCATAAGAACTCATATACTATGTTTGTAATAGACGAACATACCCCTACTCCGTGCACAACCAAGATCAAGGAAATAGCCTATCAGGCTTCCAAGGAAGAGAAGCCCTTACCCCAGTTGCGGGAGACAGAATTGACTTCCCTTCTCTTCCCTGGTGACCATTAGTGCTGGCGGAATGCCCCATCTACCTTTTTGGTAGGAAAACTGAGCCCGGACTGTGCTTCGACGCAGTTCAGTGAACGCCTCCCCAAGCTACCGGAGTCCCTAATCAAAATAGAGTTTGAGACCCGGTGTAGGCTCAGTAGATCCATTAATTCTACTGCTCTATCAGAGATGACCGTTGCCACTTACGACGAGGAACCTATCTTTAAGGTCCTCACGAAGTCACTTCTGCAGGCCTTATTGATCGACGCATATGACTTCCATAACGGCAGATTCCGTTGCCGACGTCATGTATTGTCGGAGGCTACTATTCGCCATGAACCTAATAGGCTCATCAAAGCCCTGGTCTGGGGTCCGGACCTCTTCCCGGAGGATATGGTTAACACTGTCCTCAGCGAGGCAGCTCGAGTTAACCAAAGCCTCAAGGTTAGGTGGGGTCTAGTTCCCAAAAGGAAATATGAGTCTCCCAGTGCTCCAGTTTGTGGCAGGAAGAGGTTGAGGCCCTTCCACTCCTCACAATTCAGACAGCCTCTTCAGGTAGTGCAACCTGTCCCAGTCCAGTCTGTCCCTGTTTCACAGGGCTCCCAGCCTTCTACCTCTAAGGGCCAACCCCAACAGCAGTATGTGTTGGTTCCTCAAACACAAGTCGCATCGACTTTGTTTGCTGCCTACCCCGCTTTCAACCCCACTTATGAATCTCAAGGTTCTTTCCAAGGCTACCAGCGCCACAGAGGCTCCAGAGGTGCCTTTCGTAACCGAGGTAGCGGAAGGGGTTCCCACCGAGGCAAGACTTTCCGCGGAGGCAGAGGTGGCAAATCTTCATCAAGCCATTGAGAAGATGCAGGTAGGAGGGAGACTATACAAATTTCGGGACCACTGGAAGTTCAGCAACTGGGCTTCCAGCATAATCTCAAAAGGTCTGGGGTGGAGCTGGCTACAGGGACCCCCTCCACCAAACAGTTTCTACCAACTCCCGACAGAAGAGCTATGTTCATTTACAAAGAATCTGTTGCAAAAGAACGCAATCCATGCATGCGTCGCTTAAAATTTCAAGGTCGCTTATTCAGCGTGCCAAAGAAAGGCTCAGACAAACGAAGGGTAATCCTGGACCTGTCTCGTCTAAACTCCTTCATTCGTTGCGAAAAATTCCACATGCTTACCGTCTCGCAGGTGCGGACCCTACTTCCCCGTGGGGCCGTCACCACCTCCATCGATCTTACAGATGTCTACTATCACGTTCCAATAGCAAGGCATTTTCGCCCCTTCCTAGGCTTCAAGCTGGGCAAACAAGCCTATGCTTTCAAGGTGATGCCATTCGGGCTCAACATAGCGCCCAGAATCTTCACTAAACTAGCCGAGACGGTGATTCAGGAACTTCGAACACAAGGGATTCAAGTAGTGGCTTATCTCGACGATTGGCTGATCTGGTCAAACAACGTCCGGAACTGCCACTCGGCGACGCACAAGGCCCTCTCTTTCCTTCGATGTCTAGGATTTCAGGTCAACCTCGAGAAATCCCGCCTGGTCCAGGAGACCAAGTTTCAGTGGCTGGGGCTACAATGGGACCTCAATTCCCATACATTGTGCCTGCCCAAAGCCAAAAGGAAGGAAATAGCGAGAAACACGAAACAGTTTCTCAGAGACAAGTTGACATCCAGACGGAACCAGGAAAGAATACTAGGTTCCTTACAGTTCGCCTCCGTCACAGACATCGTCCTAAAGTCCAAACTAAATAACATAAACAGAGTGTGGCGTTCCAGAGCAACCAAGACGTCGAGACAGGCGAGCTCGCCTTCCCCCAATCCTGAGGAAAAGTCTGCAGCCTTGGACGAAGGTCAAGAACCTTTAAAAGTCAGTTCCCCTGCAATATCCTGCCCCGGGACTCGTCGTTCACACAGACGCCTCCCTCACAGGGTGGGGAGGTTACTCTCAACACAAGAAAGTCCAAGGGTTATGGTCTCCGATATTTCAACAAATGCACATAAATGTCCTAGAGGCCATGGCAGTCTTGCTTACCCTAAAACGTCTCGGCCCAGCCAGGAATCTCCTTATCAGACTGGTCCTCGACAGCGCAGTCATAGTTCACTGCATCAACAGAGGAGGCTCCAGGTCAGCCCACATAAATCACGTCATGCTGGCGATTTTCTCCATGGCAACATCGTACAAGTGGCATCTGTCAGCAGTCCACCTGGCGGTGGTCCAGAATGTAGTGCCGGACGCACTTTCCCGGATGACTCCTTTGGAGTCGGAGTGGTCACTGGACAATCGATCCTTGCAATGGATCTCATCTCAGGTCCCGGGTCTCCAGGTGGATCTGTTTGCGACGGAATCCAATCGCAAACTGAAATGTTATGGAGCCCCCAACCTGGACCCTCAAGCTTATGCCATGGACGCTATGTCAATAGACTGGAACACTTGGAAGACGATTTATCTGTTTCCTCCGATAAATCTCCTGCTGAAAGTACTGCACAAGCTCAGATCTTTCAAGGGCCGAGTGGCTCTGATAGCCCCCAACTGACCCAAAAGCAACTGGTTCCCCTTGTTACTAGAGCTAGGTCTCCGCCCCCGGCGGATACCCAATCCTGTCCTAACAGAGGTAGTACAAATGCGCAATGTGTTAGCTTCCTCAAGGATTCTGAATGCCCTAACTTTATGGACTTCATGAAGTTCGCAGCTCAAAAGGGTGCAAACATCGACCCTCTGAATACCCTATTCCAGGAATCAGACAAAAGAGAATCCACTCTTCGTCAGTATGACTCAGCCATCAAAAAACTGGCAAAGTTTTTGAAAGACTCACAAGTTGAGAAAATGACGATGAACCTGACTGTGACATTCTTTAGAACTCTCTTTGAATTGGGCCTAGCAGCCAACACGATTACCACGATCAAATCAGCCTTGAAAAAGATCTTCCATGTCGGTTTTGACATTGACCTAACGGATTCATACTTCTCTTCCATCCCAAGAGCTTGTGCCAGACTGAAACCATCAACTCGCCCTAGCGCAGTTTCTTGGTTCTTGAACGATGTCTTAAAGCTAGCCTCTGACACTTTGAATGAATCTTGAAACTATATGGCATTGTTAAGGAAGACACTTTTTCTTTTGAGCCTCGCCTCTGGCTCTAGAATCTCAGAATTGTCGGCCCTGTCTAGAGACCCAGGTCATATCGAGTTCTTCCCTTCGGATGAGGTCCTTCTCTCCCCTAACAAAGTATTCCTGGCTAAAAACGAAGATCCCCAGAACAGGTGGTCTCCCTGGAAGATTGTTCCACTTCCTCAGGATCCATCCCTGTGTCCAGTTACCACCCTGAAATCCTACTTGAGTAGAACTTCCACTACTTCCACAGGGCCCTTGTTTATTAGAGAGAATGGAGGAACTATTACCCTTAAAGGAATTAGACAACAAATTCTTTATTTTATTAAACAAGCTAATCCCGAGTCATTCCCACATGTCCATGATATTCGAGCTGTTGCTACTTCAATTACCTTTTTTCATCATATGAAATTTGATGAGCTCACAAAATATACGGGTTGGAAGTCCCCTAAAGTTTTTAAACGCCACTACCTAAAACCTTTAGAAGCTCTTAAATTTGCAACAGTAGCAGCTGGGAATGTAGTTCCTCCTGAAGGCTCTGAGTCCTATCACAACGTCTTGCTCTGTCCTCTTTCCCTCCTGCCTGGCTTTCTTATTGTCCCTACCTGGTTTGGTTATCCTTTGCCATACGCCCCTATGGTGTATTTAGTTTATTATTCATTGATATGTCCTACCAATTGTTTTGGTTTCATCTATGCTTAATCCCTCGAGTTGATTTTATTTTAATTTTGATATTATGTATTTTGCTATATTCACAGTTCTGCTTGTTCTATTACCATCCCTTTATGGGATTGTTTACCATGTATTGATTAATAATTTTATCTTGTGGATTACTTACCTTCGGGTTACTTTATTATTGTTTTCAGTGGATATTATCCACTCATAACCATGTTTATCACTCGCCTATGGAATTCCTATCCCTCCTGTTTGTTATTAAATGCCACCATGTATTACTATTTTTTGTGTTATTTTCTCCCCAGGTAGTTAGCCATATTGGGTCCCTATTCTCTGATAGTATTTCACTGGGCGGCACAGGTCAGAGCCCAGAAAAGGGATTTTGACGTAGGAAAAATCTATTTCTGGGCAAGAGACCTGTGCCGCCCAGTGAACCCACCCATCCCTCCCTTCTGGGCCCCAATCTGGGGTGCTATAGGAGTGACGTCACTAGCGTGGGTGGGCTCGTTCGTAGTAGCGATTGGAGTTAGGTTGTTGAACAGCTCCTCGCTGTTCGGGGATGTTGACAGGAGTTATCTAAATGGTGCGAGACCTCTGGTTGTGATTTATCACGCCCCAGTTATTATACCGACACCTTAATAGGTGAGCGAGCTGGGTTCAACCTAGCATTCCTATACAATTTTTTCTCTGGTAAAATTCATAGCAGTTATTACCTTAGAAATGATGTAAAAGGAGCATTTCACTGGGCGGCACAGGTCTCTCGCCCAAAAATAGATTTTTCCTACGTCAAAATCCCTTTATTATATAGAGATGGTCTGTCCTTACAGGACATAGCATCAAATCCTCTAAGCTAAGTCATCAGTCACCTCCATGAGTGATAAAAAAAGAGAAAGCGAGTCAAATTGGTTTTCACAAAAAGGTGGATTTTGAGTCTTGCAGGAAGCTATGATCATGGTCATGGCAATCCCATGAATATCATGAGCCCTGGAAGACACTTCTGCCAAGAGTTTAAAAGCTCTCATAAAGGTCCCACTGCCCATTTCTACCGAGTGGTTATTGCAAAAGTTAAAATTGTGGCAACACCATGAATGTCATGGGCTTTGAAAGGGCACCAATGGTTCTCCCAAAGATATAAGCCGTCATAATCGATTCTCGTAACCAGAAAGGGATTGAAATCTTGGACCCTGCGTTCTTGTTTCCACTAGTCCTAACAAACAAAATTGGAAATGATGGGTGGTAGGGAACAGTCCTCTTAAGGTATAAGGTAACTGCCATTACAGGTCAAAGTAACAAACTGTCAGGATCATTGGTTACCTCATTTAATGTCAATATTGTAAAGGAGTCACATCTAGTATTATTAATAGCAAGATTTTGGAACTTTCGCTACAAATTCTGATACGTAAGTAAATGAGAGATCCTTCCACCACCTGGAGGGTGAAACAAAATAAAACAGGTCATGTAGCTTGCTCAATCTTTTTGATGAGGCTAGAACTAATAGGAAGATCGTGTTTAATATTAGATGTCGATCTAAAGTCTTGCTAAGGAGCAAACAGGGTCATAATAGTTCTTGCAGAAGCCCTATTTGCCGCAATACCACGTATATCATATGCTTTGGGAGGGGCAACAGTATACGCTTCTCCCGAAGATGAATATGCTCTTATAACTATCAAGAATTGTGATCTGGAATGGTAAAAAGTTCTGTAGATGACACCAGTCCAGAGGTGTAACCAATTTTCCTAGAATACCTCTATGGAGGACTTGAGGGATCTGAAAGTTACTTCAGAGTCAAGTCTCAAACTGCTGCCTGGGACTTCCTTACATACAGTTATCGTACCAAAAGTGGCCATTCTAGAAGCTCCCTTGGAACTTCTATGATTACATCTGGAAAGTTCGGGTACCACTCTATCTACTTAAAGCAATTCTTATCCCAAGGTCTTGTGGCATTACGATCTTGCTTAGGATCTTTAAGATTAGGCAGAACGACGGGAAAGTCTTAAATGTCCATCCTGTTCCACGAGAGATGGACTACATCTGAAATGGAACTGGCAGATAATAGGCTGCCATTTCAAGTCAGGTAATCAGCAAACCTATTAATAGTTGAGAAACTCTAAAACATGGGAGTTTTCTCAGTACTTAATGCAAAAAGACAAATCTGAACCAGCTATCATCTTAGTTAGCTCAGATTGTCTACCGTCACTTTCCTTTTCCCCAGGATCCAGAAGGCTGTGAAGTGAACGACATTCACTTGGGTCCAACGTTGCATCCCTACCACCAGTCAGCAAATGAGATGAGACATAGAGTATCCTTGCTTCTAGACATACATCTCTACAGTTGCGTTGTTGCTCATCAACATTACTGAGAGTCTAATGACGGTTGCTGTAAAGTGGGGTAACGCTAGATAGGCCACTTTTATTTTAAAATAGTTTATGTGGAACATCTTGCCTCCATGTGACCAAGACCCTGACAATTGTTCCTTCCAAAGGGGACAATCCACATTCGGTGTAACAGGAGGAAAATGACTGGTATGGCTCCGCTGCCTGTTCCTCTTAAAACTCTGTGCTTGCCAAGGGTTAATTTTTAAAATCGCCCATGCCTACTTTTAACTGATCTAAGGACAAGCATAGCAGAAAATAAATTAGTAGTTCCTTTTATAGATAGACCTGAAAGGTATAGGATAGTCTCATAGACGACGGAAAACTCATTCCCGTTATGTCATTATGAGTTGTTGCTGCTCGTGAGCTTGTGAGCGAGATGGGATGGTAGCACATCTATTTAGTGTGTCTACTTGATGACGCAAATATTTTATTGCGTGCTCCCTCACTGATGTGTATAAAAAGCACCCCTGCTTGTACGTGAAAGCAAACATGGGACTCGTTCATGAGGCTCTAGGTAAGAGCTAACAATACACTCGCATTAGGACAATACGACCAGGTCTGTAATTCCTGGTGAGGTCTATCTGAAAAATCTAAAAAAGAAGTGGTCTTCCTTGGATAGAAGCTAGCTGTTTTCTTTTGAGGGGAAAACTTAACTTTTGGATCTCTTGGAGCCAAAGGAAGATCAGAATCATCGTGAGTGTGGATAGGTGGATAGTAAGATCCTTCTAATAATGCCATTATATAAACGTGTTGAAGTAGGCTGATCTGTCACCTATCGATGTAGGTTTTGCTTAGGGGTATACTTAGGTGATGCTTTAAAACTTCTAACAGGGGGTGTTTTCTTGCATCATGGAGGAGAAAAACTCCTTGATCTGTAAAATTTGAACAAAAATACGATCTCCCGAGTAAATTGGTCATGTTACATTCTGTTAAAATAGATTCTTAATATTACTTAAGTAAAAAAGGTTTTAACCTCTTTCATAGCCAAGAAATAATGAAAATTATATTTTTGCAAGTTACAATTATTTCTGAAATAATTGGGGTTTTTCCCAAACTTTCCACTTGAAAATTATGTACATTCTTGATATGGATAATGATGAGCTAGGCTAAATACCTGTCGTTTAACACCCACGAGACATAAATTTGAAAGGCGGGTGTTACGTACGTAGCTGAAATTGATACGCTGATCTGCACAGGTTACATATAATTGATTATTAGTAGTTTTAGGTTAATATCTCCATTATTACTCCCTACTAGTTTTCCTTTAATTAAATTGCAAGTTCAATGTAGAGCCTTTCTACATAATATGAACACTCTCTATTGTGTATTATTGCCCTCTCTAGATTATTTCTAGATTTTCCTTTATTATCCAAAAGTTAGTCTATTTTCTTGGTGTTAGTGCAGCCATTTTTTTATCCTAACTTTTATAAATTATTGCATATTCAATTTACATAAAATCAATGCTAATTTATTCCAAATTTACTGATAATTCAGGGGAAAGCAAAAGCAGATAGATATACAACATTTTCTGATAATTCAAAACTATTCAACACACTGGTGCTCAACACAAAAAACCTCTGAATGTATGTGAAATATGCTTTGTTCATTTACACAACACAAACAAAAACAAGCCTTGGATATATATATATATATATATATATATATATATATATATATATATATATATATATACAGTATTAATGTATGTATGTATATTTGTATATTTGTATATTTGTGTATATATATATATATATATATATATATATATATATATATATATATATATATATATATATATATATATATATATATATATATATATATATGTATGTATATATATACATGTGTATATATATATATATATATATATATATATATAAATATCACCCACGAATGGCATTTAATACCGAATTCTATCTTGGGAATATACATCCACTTGGAATTCATTTTATGGTAACAGCTTCTGGCTGGGTGGAGATACAAACCCCCACCTGTTCGGCTGGAAACCATGCCTGCAGGGACCATACCGACTGAGCTCAGTCGGTATGGTCCCTGCAGGCATGGTTTCCAGCCGAACAGGTGGGGGTTCGAATCTCCACTCGGCCAGAAGCTGTTAACATAAAATGAATTCCAAGTGGATGTATATTCCCAAGATAGAATTCGGTATTAAATGCCATTCGTGGGTGATATTTACATTGATTGAAATCACGTGTGCTTGTGATATATATATATATATATATATATATATATATATATATATGTATATATATATATATATATATATATATATATATATATATATATATATATATATATATATATATACATATATATACATATAAATGTGTACATATTTATATACATACAAATATATATACATATATATATATATATATATATATATATATATATATATATATATATAGTGGAACCTCTACATACAATTGCCTTTACATACAATTTTTCCACCATCCAACGTAAAATTTGATCGAATTCTCGTCTTGACACCCGATGTCATGCTCCAACATCCGACAGAGACCATACGCGGTCATAGTTTCTTGCTTACGCCGGTAGACGGCAGCACGTCAGAGGGATGCCAGTGAGCATCGCTTTGGTCAGTTCTCTGTTCTCATGCACATCGCGTGGTTGTACCCTGTTCAGTCCGTTATTAACAGTGCTTGTTATCTTCCTTTTTTCACATTTCATTTTTGATTTTACATATAATGATGGGTCCTAAGAAGCTTGGTTTCGGTACAGGTATTAGTAGTTGTGAGAAAAGGAAGAATGCAATGCTTCCATTAAAATTGAACCAAGAAATTATAGAACAACATGAGTGCAGTGTGTGTGTGAGTAATCTGGCTAAACAATATGGCCAGAATATGTCTACGATCTCGACGATCATCAAGCAGAAGGCAGCCCTTAAAGCAGTCAAACCATCGAAAGGGATCACCATTATTTCAAAACGTCGCATCCCTACCCTGGAAGAGATAGAATGCCTTTTGATAATATGGATAAAGGACAAAGAGATTATTGGCGATACGATCACTGAAACGATCATTTGCGAGAAGGCCAGCGCTTTCTATTGTGACTTGAAGGCGGCGGGCTCTGGGGGTGACGCGGGAGAGAGTTCAACCAATCCTACGACAGAGGAATTAAAGGCGTCCTCGTAGGAGGAATTAAAGGCGTCTCGCGGTTGGTTCGAGAGGCTTCAAGTTCGGACACCAAGGCTGCTAATGATTTTGTTAAGAAGTTCGAAAACATCGTGGAGGATGAAGGCTACGCAGAGCAGCAAGTTTTCAATTGTAATGAAACCGGTCAGTTTTGGAAAACGATCCCTAGTCGAACATACATCAGTGCCGAAGAGAAGAAAATGCCTGGACATAAGCCTATGAAGGATCGGTTGACTCTTGCCCTTTGTGTCAACACCAGCGGGGACTGCAAAATAAAGCCGTTACTGGTTTATCATTCCAAAAACCCTTGGGCATTTAAGGCACATAGAGTCAATAAGGACATACTGCGTGTTTTCTGGAGTGCTAATTCTAAGGCTTGGGTTACTACGCACGTCTTTGTTGAATGGGTAAACCAAGTTTTTGGTCCTTTTGTCAAGAACTACCTTCAGGAGAGGAATTTGCCTTTAACCCTGGATAGATATCGTTATTTCACCACCTTGGATAGGTTTCATTGAGTTGACCTCGACACGAGGTCCATAAAAATTCATACAAAATTCATTTTCAAGCCAATTTACAATAATCAAATATCAAAATGAAATTCAAAGAATAGTCTAATCTTCAAAACAAGTAAATAACGGCGAAGTCCAAAAAAATATTCATAAATGTATTAAAAAAATAAGTATGCAAAAAAAATTACTTTACAAAAATATTCACCTAAAATCTAAATATGGATATAAACTGAAACTATTCGAAGCACTTATTCTAAGATAATTGAGCACCATTTGCTGAGATCCAGGGGCGGGAGGAACCACAAGGGAACGTTCCCTGTAATGAGAAAAAAGTATATGTTTTTTTAGCCAAAATATCTATCCTCTTTTCAAAATTTATTTTGGGTAGGTAAATGACATAGTGGCTGAAATTTTTACAGGATATTGTAATATTATTGTACACCAAAAATGAATGAATACAGACTGTACAGAGAGAGCTAGGATACTGGTGTGCAGCGCTCCCAGTGTAAAGGAGTGCGGGCTATTTGACATCATTGCCCAGCTTGAATTTTATTGTAATTTTTATGAAAATTTTTATTTAATACGTATTGCATTGTTCTTGACCATCTTAATGCTGTTGCCAACTATTAGAAATCAAATTCTTAATGTTGGGTAAACACAATTTTCTTTTCCTCCTTGGTCAAGACGTAAGAAACCGCGATTAACAAGGTCTGACTGCATGTATAGAAAGGCTGGAAAACGAATCCTTCCAGTTTTCTACTGCTACGCTTACATGTCTTCCTGATTGCAAGAACGCTATTTTGTAAACCTCACAAGCGGAATTCACATCACATCTTTTTCCCCCTGTCTATATAAAGAATGGGGATCAAGCTCTATCCAGCTCAGGAAGGTGTCACATGGGCGACCTTCGACCACCACAAATTTTCATAAGCACTGTTTTAACACTTGTTTGAAATGGTCACTATCTCATTACAAAGTAATTAGGCATCCGATTGCTATGGCAACCAAAAGCAAAGTGACCATGTGAAGCTAGCATCGCCTCGCCGATGCATGGGTGGAGGCATAGTGCAATCTTACACTGCTGCCATGCCCACCAATTTTCTTCTATATGGTCGGAACAAAAGTGCACCAAGAGCTTACCAATCAAAATGATAAGAAATTTCTATTCCTATAGGACCCACTACCATTTAGACATGTTCCAATAGTTGGGATCTGTTCTGGTTGTTGAGGATGATGGGCTTCCTAACTTTACAAGATAAATAGAATGAAAATAGAAAATGGGATGGATCTTTAATTACAATTAACAGAGTGGCAATAAATTAGCAATGGGTTGCCACTACACCTTTTGGCATATCACATTTCATGAAGCTATGACAAAACAATTAAACTTGATAATAAAACTATATAACATACCAATTGTACCCTGCACTGAAAGTCCCCTCGATAACTGGCGATATTAGTTTTGCTGCTGTAAGTAATGAACGCTCCGCTTCCTGCTTCATGTGTCGTTCCATCTTTCTTAAGGTGTCATTTCGAATAACTTCAAGGATAAGATTTGAATGTGGGTCATCCTAGGAAGAGGGTAGGATGTATGTTAACAGAGATCAGAACTTCCTAAAATATGATTCAGTCTTCAAAGTCTAACATGGAAAAATTATTCCTCATAAGAAAAACTATTGCTATTCTCTATCAATAAAAAATGGTTCCCCCAGAAAAAAAAAAAAATTAGGAATAATTCTCTATTAGAAACACAGCAGTTACAAGAAAAAAGTATTTCAAAACTATAATTCTTTATTGTATTTTAAAACTAGAATTCTTTATTGTATTCTAAAACTACAATTCTTTATTGTATTTTAAAACTAAAATTCATTATTTTCTTACCTTCAAACTATTCAATTTTAAAAGCAAAAGCTTCACAACTTCACAAAATTACTAATAATACATTTCATATCTTTGCACTATCCTTCCCCTTCAAAACTGTGCCTACTTCATATGGAAATTACCAAAAAGACTGAAGTAGACTTGAACAAGAGGACAGCCATCAACCAAAAGAACAGCTCAAGTTATATCATGAGAGCCTCATAAAAATGAGTTTAATATCCTAATCCATGAAAACTGGGAAGGAAGGAAAACATTATTCAAAATTTGAATAGAAGTACTGTACTCTATATGCACACACACATACACACACACACACACACACATATATATATATATATATATATATATATATATATATATATATATATATATATACTTACATATAGTACACATGTATATACTGTATGTGGTCTATTACTTTTTGGCGAGGACATTTTGGCATAAGTTTTTATGGCCTAAGACTATTTGGTATAGTTAAAAATGTTATTTTTGGTATTGAACTTTTTGGCGTATTTTCATAAAAAAATGGGGGGGAGTTGCTACAAGCAAGTAGTTGACTTTTTATAGGGCACTGCTTTCGAACAATCGTAGTAATTGCATCTTTATTCATTTTTATTTATCTATCTTTTTCAGGTTATTTGAATTTAAAACTAATAGACACTGGTTATTTGGCCATTTAACCATTAGATGATTAGATGACTTGCAATGAACATAAACATGATAGGATTATCAAATGAAATAGGATTATAAAATAAATTGACATTAATAAATTTATTGTTAAACCTTCACTTACTCCTGTTTCTTTTTCATTTTGTCGCAAGTAATTGACTTGCTATGAATATACAGTAAATTTAATTGAAACACTAAAATATAAATCAACACTTAATTCAATTTGGAATTGTGAGTTATGACTCGCAGGTATTCTAGTAGTTTTCTTACGTCATAATTAGATACTATTCCCCATATTCTTTCATCTGTCTGTAAATATTTTTTCAGCTTTTATTGTGGGGAATGACCAGCTATCAAATGCTCATAAAATGCACCTCTTTCTCTGCGCTCTCTTAATTCTGTCAATGAAGTGCCAAATTGTAGGATGATGCACTTGTAATTCAGCAAAAACCCATCAGTGGGCTGCCTCGGCGTGGTTGTTTGTTTTGTCCTCTTGGTTTAAAGTTCACGGATAAAGATTTGACACATCTATTTTCTGTTTGCCCTGCCTAGGTAACTGTCCTTGTACCAATTTAACAATTCCTGAAGATCATCTGGTAAAAACTATGAAAAAGCTAAAACATAAATGTCCACGTTTGCCACGGGCACAAAACACAGAGCCAGTATCATTTCAGTTTTCAGAGCAAAATCTGCATCATTATCGTAACAATGTGTCATTTCTAGACTCCTGAGATGCTTTTATACGTTATGGCTTAAATGATAAAAGCATCCTTTTTACTTCTGTGTTTGGAAAACTTCTTTCCCTCTTCAGATTGGACCAATTTTGAAATCACACAATAAACTTTTAGAAGTAATATCTGGAGAGGGAAGTTTTAACTTTTAAAATAACTTTATATTATCTTTTGTTTATTGGATAATAGTGTGTAAATAATAAGATGAACTCCAAATTTCTTGGCCAATAAAACGTATACATGTGAAATCAATGGCAGTGCCAGATTAAAAGTCCCATCAGCATACCACGTGTCAGATTCTTCCAAAAACTAAAATTCTGTCAGTTGATGGGGTGCAGTCAGCAATCAATAACTCTTCTTCACTTCCATCATAGGCTTTGTAAATAGGTAATTTTCTGGAATTCGAACATCAAAGTGATTTGATGAATTTTCAGAAACCTGCTGCATTTCATTACGCTTTCTTGTTAGAGCACTAGGCTGCCTGAGATGCATTTACTAAACATGGTTGAAATCAGGCGAAGTACTCTCTAAGGTTTCTGTTTAAATGTTTAAAACCTGTCCATGAATGGCAGAAGCAAGGGACTGTGACCCTGCCTAGAAAGTAGGACAATGCCCTAGAGACTGACCATATATACATATGATCAGCGCCCAAGCCCCTCTCCATCCGAGCTAGGACCATGATGGGCCAGGCAATGGTTGCTGATGACTCAGCAGACAGACCTATAAGCTCTCCCAAAACCCCCATCCTTAGCTCACAAGGATGGTGAGGTTTCAAACACAAAAGGAACCAACGAGTTTGAACGGGACTCGAACCCGAGTCTGGAGATCACCAGTCAAGGATGTAACCACATATGCCACCACTACACATTAGTTACTCTGCATTATACACTAATATCAATCTCAGCCACGTCAATTGATACAGCTAACAGACTGTATCAATGCTGGTTAATCACACTGATTACTTCATTTATTGCATGGATTCTTCCTTCACACACATTCTTGGATTCACATCTGCAAAAAATGATGGAATTATCACGTGCAGAGCGTGTGTCAAATATGTAAATACTGTACATCTGTTATACTGTATATCAAAACTGTTCATTAATTGTTTTACTGATAACCCATAAGGTTGGGGAGATTTTGGGTGCAACTCAAAATATCTCAAATGCCTTACAAGTTTTGCAATTTGAAAGGCTAAAGAATGAGGAACTTTTGTTAACCTAAACAGATACTGAACAATAGAAGACCTGTGGTAAAGGTCTAAAGGTAAATCTTCAGCGTCAACAATGAGGCCTGGGATGGGTAAAGTTCTAAAAACTCATGTGGCCAAACTGATAACATTATGGTGTTTAGAATAAAAAAATATTTAATAAGTTTGGTGTGGCTGAAGAGAATATTTCACAACCATCACTAATTTTTGAAAAAAAATTGAGGCCTTGTACAATTTTAAAATAGGCTTGTGGTATGCCTCCCATGATGTATGGGAAAAAACCTTCAAGATATTTTACTTTTAAGACTTTCATGTGAAGATCCCATGTCAGCCTGCAGTCAAATAAATATCAACCCTAGAAACCTAGCTTCACTTACACATTGAATCTGTTGGCCTTTGATGTACAAATCCGGGTCTGAATGTACTCCCCAGTTCATGCCACGCAACTACATAATCAAATTCTCTTTCAGTAAAAAAAAAAATAAATAAAGCATTATAAGATTCCTCCTTTTCTATGTTAAAATTCAACAGTTTTCATTCTTCAATGCTTTTATACTGATCATTCACCTTCAACACTGGTGGTTGGTTAGGGGTAAACTTGCCAGCTATTTTTTTTCTTGCCTCCATACAGATGGTGGTGGTGTTCTTCTGTTGAAGAAACAAAAGAGATCTAAGAATAGCACCTAGCTTCTTTCATTGCACGACAGAACTGTGCTCTCCTCTGTACAGTGTCTATGCAATCGAGCCAAAGATTTACTTGTAGCTCTGTGCAGGGCAGTTAGTTCTGAAAACCACCAAAGGACTGGTCACCATTTGAATAACCCTGTGGTTTTGGGGAATTGAATTGACTCCTGCTGTATGCAAGGCTCCATTAACTAACCTTATAGCATCATCTACACTTTCAAACTCTTTTGCATTTCCTTCAATTTCGTTTAGCTCCTGAAATCTATTCCAATGCACCTTATCAAGGTTCCATCATGGAGATCTCTGTAAGGGTGGATTATTGTTAGTTTCTATAATAATTTGTGCATGATCACTAGTATGACAATCATCTAATGTTCTCCATCAAAATAAAGGTCAATACCTGACTAGGTACCTGTCTGAAGATGAAAATGCATGTGCTCTCCTGTATTAAGGTGTCATACTTCTTCATTTTCCTTAATTGAAGATATAAGGTTGCCTCTTTTGTTTGCTAAAACATCATCCCATAAAAGGATGTCTACATTTCAAATCTTCTAAAAATAGAAAAGGTTAAGGGAGTTGTTGAATCATCTCCACTAAATTACCATAAAAGATTTTGTCATTTGGAGATAAGTATAAAAAGTAAATGGTGTATTTTTTCCCTATAATCAATTTGTACAACCACTGCTTGCAGAGGGGTATGAATAGAAAAAGATATTTGGGATACATCTCGACACACGTATTAAGATTTTCGCCATGGCTTCCTGCTTGTTGATCATATAGCGTTCTATTAACATATTCTTGAAGACAAGGAGTATCATCGTCAAACTTGCTCTAATGAAGACATAAAATTATGGCAGATTGTTCATAAATAAGGAGCTTACGTTCTTCATATTTGGCACTTAGACCCTGACAATTCCATTGCAAAATGGAGGAAAAACTATGGTTTATTTCTTTATTTCTAGAAGACACGTTGAAAAAAATCCTCCCATTAGCAATTTTGGATCAGACATGATTTCCCATTGGCTTCTTTAGAGGTGGTCTTGATAAATTGGGTTTTGTATTGGTATCTTTTTTGTGTCTTTTAGATCTAATTGTTGAGGAGTGGATCTCAACATGAATTTTTTATTGTTTTCTTGTTGAACTAAAATATCAGCAGACAAAACATCATATCTATTTGATGTCATCACTTTCATGTTCTTTATGGAAGGTGGTGAGAGATGGAAATATATATATATATATATATATATATATATATATATATATATATATATATATATATATATATATATATACATCTCTCTCTCTCTCTCTCTCTCTCTCTCTCTCTCTCTCTCTCTCTCTCTCTCTCTCTCTCTCTCTCTCTCTCTCTCTCATCCAATTTAGAGGTGGTGGGCTATCAGGTTTTAGTACCTTCCCACTACAGGTGTAACTGATAACTCTGTCTTAAGTCAAACCTCCATTAAATCAGGCAAGAATAGGTTTGTACTATGGTTTGTAATGGGGGACAAAGGTTAAATAGAGGTGGGCAATGGCTTATTATTAATACACAGCAGCAAAGCCTCAGGAGGCAATATTCTTGCCTCATCGTGCAACATTTTATCGGAAGATGGCGTATTTCTCTTTCGAGAGCTACTGACAGTACTGGGTGGGTTAAATGTCTCTTGTGGCAAATTTTCTTTTGATTTCAATGCTTTTTTATAACTTATTAATTTATTCAATAGCCCCCTGGCATGCCCCACACTCATGTTTAACACTGGATGTATTAAGGGAAGTTTCTTATAACTCAAATAGCTAGTAGCTTTTATCAGTATATTTATGATTCAAGTTGAATTTCAAACACCTGACCTCAAGGGTAAAGTTTTGCCATGGTAAAGTTTGGAGTAGGGGCTATATATTTTTTCTTTTTGTGCAAACTTTAGATTCCCCAAATCTAAAACAATTAAAACACTGCAGTGCCTTCTGTTTAAAAGGTTATATTTTAATCCTTTCTTTTTCAATATCTATGTGGAAAGGTACATCAGCATCCCAGAAAGTCTGGGCTTTATGCACTTTCCATACTGTTAAAGAACACATGGCCAGTATCTCCTCTTCCATAAATTCATACATGTTTCTATTGAACATGACTCCCCTTCCATGCTAAAATTTAGATGGGGTTTGACTTCTAATTTTATATCATTGCTATTTGTCTCTAAGGGGACCGTCCGCCATGGTATTTTGACATACCAACTTTCAGAAATTGAAAATTGTTTTATTGCTTTTATGTATGCAAAAACATATCACACAAGCTCTCCAGAAGTTTCAGCCAATTATTTATACAAATAATGAAGATATAGCGGTCTTTAAATGGTGACGTCATCCTTACTGCGTCGTCTGCATGACTGAGTTTGACAGAATCGTCTTTGTGTGTTTATTTTTGCATATATATACATATGGCAATTTTTTTCACTTATGTTTTGAAACCTCGTACGTCTGGCAGAAATGGAAGGCATTGGTAAAGGGTAGGTGAACAAAAACTACAAGCTACGAGAACAGCAGCCAGAGTTCCCAAAGACGTATAGAAGTTATAATGGATGTGTTTGTTTACTTGCAGTTTGTATGTACATTGTGTTTTCACAACATCCTCGGGAACTTTATAGCATGGCCAATGTTACCTAAGGTCATAGAATGAACAAAAAGTAAGAAGAGAGCAAGAAAAAAGAACCAAGAACAGAAGGAAACATGAAAAAGAGTACAAAGCTGAAACATGCTAACTAAAACTCTGGCAACAATGAGAGGCCGCTGGCAACTCATGACACCCTGACGCAAAGTGTAATAGTAAACTTAGGGTTTAAATACCTCGTATAGGGTGCATTTATGTAGGAATAAACAATAAAAGTACATAGTGAGGTTATCATAATAATTTTATCTTGATTTCTTAAGAAAAGAAGTGGAAATTTGTTGCAAATCTTTGGGACCTCATAACTCAAAAACATACTTATTCACACTTAGGTATATTTTTCTCACTTATTTATTGTTCGATTTTAGACACAAAGATATCATTGAAAAGAAGAATAAAAATCACACAATTTTGTGTACCAAAATTTTGGTTTTCCTTTCTCTTTTTTTCATGAATATTTTACACCTAGAAGAAGAAAATTAAGAAAAAATTCATTAAAAAAAGAAAAAGGAAAATAAAAAATCTGTCACACAGAATTATTCGATTCATAAAGAAGTTTTTATGGTATGATTTTCAAAACAATTGGTGCCATATTAGTGGGAAAAAATGTAACTAAAATATTTTTTAAATCATAATTTTTGCTAATATATCAACATTTTTTAGAGCAAATGACTTGAAATTTTATATGATGAAGGTATCATATATGTCTAAAACATATATAGAAATTGTGTATTTTGAATAATTAGAAAAACAACATCCATGGCATGGCTGATGGTCCCCTTAAATTAGATAGTATAATAGATTGTGGGTATGATTTGGCATTTATAAGAAAACTGTTTTTTTCCAAAATGAGATATATCTCCAGGTGCGATGGTTCCTACTTTCTTCTGAAGAAATTTGCAAATTCTAAAGTAATTTTCTGTACTCCCTTTAGCTTGAGCAAGAAGCCACATTAGTATGTTTTGACTTTCTGTGAGAAGGCATAACTACATATGTATCTCTATCAATCCAGTCTGCAGGTTTTACACATCTAAATCCTTTGGTACCCCCATTGCACAGAGCACCCCTGATATTCAAATTATTAATTTTAACATTGCATTAAATGCCTCATCGGGATTATCAAAGGATATCCAAGAATCCTACTTTTCATCTTCAAGTTTCATTCTAAATTCTTTTATTAACCAGTAACATTCAAATCCTTTACATATCACATCATAATCTGTCTAATGGAATTTGGGTAACATGCAGGATTCTCAGTTTTCTTGTATTGCCTAAATTACTCGATTTAAGAATATTGGAAGAATGCTCTTTTCTAGTTCCTAGATCAACGGAATTTTCTTTAAAAGAAATGCCAGAGGTCGGCTTTAATGGAAGAATGGACACAAAATGATACGGTAATTAAAGAAGTAAATACTCATTTGCAAGACTGTTGCTGTGGTTGTAGTAGTAGCTAAATCTAAGACATCTTTAATATGCCAAGAGGAAGATACCATGGCACCGCCAAGAGTTGTGATAAATTAATGTATTTCCGATATATATCAAAGCATCCATGACCCATGCATGTAGCATGAGGAGGTTCAACATGACGAAAAACAGATGAGGTCAGTGCCGCTCCACCTTGTTCAACTGACCTTGAGCATTTAATTATTCAAAATATATAGTGAATGAGCCTATGGGTGGGAGACAGGAGAATTTCCTGTTAGGAGATGGATAGTGAACCAGGATAAGGCAGGATCTTCATCTTTGGCAGAGAATCTTGGTTGCAGCATCTTTTATTGGTATATGAATGGTGTTTTAAATATGGCACCAGAATTTTTTCATCAAACATTTTACATTCTAGCTAAAAAAAATATGTTGGAGTACATCCTATCTTTTACGAACTTTTGCTAAATAAAGAGCATGCTACATATGTGAAAATGTTTGAAATGCTAATGTCTTTAGTGCCCAATTTAAATCCTCATTATATTCATTGTGATTTTGGGCAAGCAGTGATCAATACAGTATGAGAATGTTTCACAAGATCTACAGTCAAAGAATGATTCTTCAAACGTAATAAAATTATAACAATATTTTCAAAAATTAAGTCCTGTTTGATTTTGATAATTTTGAACAAAATTATTTTTTCTTATTCTTGTGATTTTTGTTTTCATCTTTAATTGTAAATCATTTGGCGCCGAACTGATATCTGTAGCAAATTGTTACTGCTGGCCAATTGATGGCAGCGAATTGTCGATGATGAATTGTCAGCGGCTACAATACCAATTTATTTTAGTATACTAACTGCAGTGATATCCCCATTTTCTATGATTTCCTGAGAAACCGATTATAAAACGGAAAATCTATTTTTGGGCGAGATAGCCATGTCATCCTGATAGAAGGTTCCTATAAGTAGCTTCCTAGGGTATATTTGACTACAGTGATATTCCCAGAGAATTTACCTTTAGATCTCCAGAATTCTAACTCCTGGCGCGAATATAATTAAAATTTCTCCTAAGTACATAGCATAAATCAGGAGACGTATATCTTGATACGACACAGCAATCTTCACCCCGAATAGCGTTTTCGCTTCGAGAGGGAAAGTGGCAAATTTTGAATGGGAGCCGATATCAAGGTTACCCTTCCTCCCTTACTACTTTGAGTATCCAGATGGCGCTGTACGTCGTGGCAATGTTTATTCCTATAAGTGTAGCGGGCTCTCTCTCATTACGCTTTGGTTTTTTTGTGGATATCATGCAATCTCCAGCCTCTTCTGCCTCTGGAAAGTTGAGTATTTGATCTTTACATTGTATAAATTTTAGCTCCTGCCTCACACTGAAATTAGGTTAAACTAAGTGACGGAGCGTTGCCTTAACCAGAGGCCCCATGGGCGCTGTCGTTCATAACGCATGAGTTATTTAGTTAGCCTGAACGACTTTCCCGGTATTAATAGCATGAATATTTCGAACCTATTCAGTCTTCATTGCTAGGAAGTTATTTGTATTATGGCGATTGTATTCTTGATAGTTTCGGCGATTTAGGTAACCTAAACCTTGCTTGTGCTAGGCTTCCTAGCCTATGCGTTTTAGTTTACTTTCATGCATGATATAATAGACATTCCTAGTGTAATAACAATTAAAAATGAAACTATTTATACAATTTATACATGTAAGATATTTGATTGCATATATATTCCTTTTCCTCTGCGATTGTATACGAGAGAGTTTCGGCGATTAAGGTAGTCGATCTCACCCACCACTAGGCTAGTAGCCTAGTGGCTTTAGTATACTTTCATACATGTTCCCGGTTTACCCTCGGGTATCGTTTTATCAATTCAGGCGGAGATTGATATCTCCTAGAATTATTATATAAACCAATACTCGTCTCCAGTGGAGATTTAAGGGTAATCCCTTCTTCCCTCTGAGTGTAGCCTTAGGCTACAACTCTAGCCTAGTCTTGCCATCGAGTAGACACTCCGGCTTGATTGGGTTAGCGTTTTCTGTCTGTCTCTTCCCTTGGCCGGCAGATAGCAGGCTTTCGGTTTCGGTCAGAACCTCAGAGTAAATAGTCTTTTGCCGGTGGCCGGCCGGCAGGGTGAATAGTCATTCCCCTGCCGGGCTAGCTGCCGGCATAGGAGGCTAGACCTCCCTAGGCCGCAATTGAAGTGGTTGCATGATGCCGCCACCTTCTCCCTGCGGTCTAGAAGACTAGTCCTGTGCTCGCAGACCCTAGGCTGAAGAATAAACATTCTTCTGCCGCCTAGGATGGCGCCGGGACTGGAACTCTGTTTCTACTATGTTGAGAGGCAGTGAAAATTCTGCTGCCGGCCCCTTAACTATATTGGCAGACCCTAGATTGGAGAATAGATATTCTCCTGCCGCCTAGGACGGCGCCGATATTGGAACAGAGTTTCTTAGGGGTGTGGTAAGACCGGCAACCCTGCCGGCTCCTTCCACACCTCATACAGGACCCTTTTCCTTTCCCCCTCTGTCCTTTAGTGATGGCCTAGCTATCGCAACCCTTTGGCCGTCGTCCTACAATCTCGCCGCTTGCCGGCGGGTTGTGGTACCGGCTGGGGCTCCTACTTGTAGCAGCTTAGTCGCTCAGCCTTCCCTTATGGACGCAAGGCTCCGGGAAAAGCTGTGCCGGCTGGGCAGGCTGCCAGCGGGAGACCCCTATACTGTAGAGCGTTCTTCAGTCCTCTCTTGGACTGCCATCCACATACCAGTGACCGGCAGAGACCGGCAATGGTTTGTGTTTGGGTGGAAGCCTGAATGACACATTCTCCCCTTTCCATTTGAACCCTCATTCTGGAGGAAGGCAGTGTACCAACCGTGTGTCCCAATATTGTACATAATTCCTTTTGCATATATTATGCTTGTATCTTCGCTCTTCCCTCGCACTAAACGAACATGAAAATTCATGTCTGCTGTTTCCTCTGTAACATTGTCTGTCTTGTTAACTTGTTATGTCCTGTTGCCTTGAGGTTTTGTATATAAAGGAGAGTGTTCTATAACAATATAACTCAGTTGATTGCATCCTGTCTTTGAGTTCACAACCCTCACTCGGCACCGTCACATTGGTGACCCCGGAAGTCGACTCGCTCCCACTGCCTTCCACCCCCACCTCCCTCGCCCCTCCATCGTTGGTACTATGACGGAGACGGACTCTACTACAGCAGTTGGCGCTGCGGCCGCCCCATTGAAACTTTCACCGTTAGCCACCGGAGAGGCGTTTGCTTGGTTTCAGCGCATAGAAGTCCACTTTCGTATCAGGGGCGTGACTCGCTCAACCACCAAAGCGGATTATGTTCTCGCGGCGATACCCGAGGACACCTTCCCAGAAATATCCGACTGGCTTTGTGAAGAAGGAGACACCCCAATAGCGTATGACGCCCTCAAAACATACCTTCTGCAGCAGTACTCGCCGTCACCAGCCGCCCGTATAGCAAAGCTTTTTCAGCTCTCGCAACAACCGTTGGGGGACCAAAGGGCTTCGCTTGCCCTCAGGGAAATGACAAGTATCGCTAGCCTTCAACCTGCCGCAGACGGCTCTCCTCGTGAGGTGAACCTACTTCGTGCCCTTTGGATACGCCGTTTACCCGAACCTGTACGCGCTGCCATACCTGATGTCGATAGTTTACAAATAAAGGACTTGATGACCAAAGCCGACGCCCTTATCGACAGCCACTTCAAGACCTCCATCAACGCCTCCACCCCTGACGACGAGGATGCCTATTCAACGTCAACCGAAGCTGACATGAATGCCGTAGGACATACACGCCTACCCCGTGACGTGCCGAAGCGGCAACAAAGCCGCCCACCACCCACCAATCGCTCGCGCCCCAACGAACGACTTCTACAGCCACTTACTACCTCCCATCCGCCGCAGTTTTGCTACTACCACTTCAGATTCGGGGCAACCGCGAAGAAATGTGCCAAGGATTGTCAGTGGCCAAAAAACGTGTAAGTATGCCATCGCTTGTGGCGGTGGCCTCCCGTGTTTCTAATCTTTTCTTTTTACAGGATGCAGGAACGGGCGTGCGATTTTTGGTAGACACGGGTGCTTGTCGTTCTCTTTTGCCAAGGAAACTCTTCAAGGCACGACGTAGTCTGTCTACATCTGCCGACGTCCTCTTAGTAGCTGACAACGGATCTGCGATACCCACCTACGGTTACGAGAACCTCACATTATCGTTCGGAAACGGTAAATTCAATTGGAAGTTTCTCGTTGCTGACGTCACAATGCCAATCCTCGGTGCGGATTCCCTCTCTCATTTCCACCTTCTGGTCGATGTCGCCCACCAACGATTGGTCAACGCAGACTCGTACTTGTCAACACCTCTTCAACCCGCCCCCTCTAACCTCGCTCTCCACATCAGCGCACCCACGGATGCCTACGCCCACCTCCTCACGTCGTACCTGGAAGTTTTCCGTCCAGAACTTCGCCAAACGCCCACGGTTCCTGCCAAGCACGGTATTTATCACCATATCAAGACGACGGGACCCCCAGTCTTCGCAAAATTTAGACGTCTGGCACCGGAACGATTGGCAGCTGCCAAACAGACGTTCACCGAAATGGAGAAAATGGGCCTTTGCCAAAAGGCCTCCAGCCCATGGTCGTCACCCTTACACATCGTTCTGAAGAAAGACGGCTCCCTCCGTCCGTGCGGGGATTACAGGCGCCTGAACATGCAAACAGAACCGGATCACTACCCCCTCCCAAACATTGCCGATGTGACCTCCTACTTGCACAAAGCGAAGGTTTTCTCTACGCTCGACCTCCTGAAGGAGTATTATCAGGTGCCTATAAACCCAGAAAACATCCCCAAGACCGCCATCACCACTCCGTTTGGTACATACACCTTCAATTACTCCTGTTTTGGCCTTCGTAATGCTGGGGCAACGTTTCAACGTCTCATGGATGGCATCTTAGGGGACCTCCCTTTCTGTGTATGTTATGTGGACGACATACTTGTGTTCTCCTCCTCAAAAGAGGAACACCTCCGTCACCTGCGCATCGTGCTCGACCGCCTGCAACAAAACGGCCTTGTAGTCCGGTACGACAAGTGTACCTTTGGCGCCAACGAAGTGTCGTTCTTAGGGCACCGTATCACTCCTGAAGGAGTCCATCCCCTCCCTGAGAAGGTAGCAGCCGTTCAGAATTTCCCCGCGCCCTCGACCGTCAAAGCTCTGCAGGAATTCTTGGGCATGATCAACTATTATCACCGTTTTCTGCCAGCCATTGCCGCCACTCTTGCTCCCCTCTACGCCTCCCTCAAGGGCAAGCCAAAGGACCTGAAGTGGGGTCCCCTTCAAGAAGCAGCCTTCTGCAATGCAAAGAAGGCCCTATCAACTGCTGCGGCTCTCACTTTTCCTATCCCACACACCCCTCTCCTTCTCTCCACCGATGCCAGTGACGTCGCTATTGGTGCAGTACTCAAGCAGGTGGTCAAATGCTCGCCCCGCCCATTGGCCTTCTTCAGCAGAAAACTGTCCAAGGCAGAATCGGGTTATTCTACCTTCGATCGAGAATTGCTGGCGGTGCACTTGGCTGTCCGTCACTTTCGCCATTTCTTAGAAGGTACGCCCTTCGTCATTCACACAGACCACATGCCTCTGGTGCACGCCTTCACTCGACAGTCTGACGCCTGGTCCACCCGTCAACGCCGACATCTCTCCGCCGTGGCTGAATAAAATTGCACCCTCCAATACGTCCCTGGGAAAATGAATCCCGTTGCCGATGCCCTGTCAAGAAACACGTTGGCTGCCGTTCAACTGGGATTGGATTACAACGCCCTGGCTGAAGCCCAACGACAGGATCCAGAGTATCAAGCTTGTAGGACATCCTGCACGTCCCTCCGTTGGGAAGATTTTCCCCTCAAAGACTCCAACACCACCCTCCTCTATGACGTCAGTACTGGTAGACCGCGACCTTGGATTCCTGCTCCCATGCGCCGACAGGTATCCCTCGTGCCGTTCTACTGCACAGCTGCTGAAGGCAAAGTTCATTTGGCACGGCATTTCTAAGGATGCTAAGGATTGGGTCAGCGCCTGTACTTCTTGCCAAACTTCCAAAGTACATCGACACACAGATTCAGGAGTGGGCACCTTTTCTCAACCTCAGCGTCGTTTCGCACACATTCCCGTCGACGTTGTAGGCCCCCTACCCACATCACAAGGACATCGTTACCTGTTTACCGTCATCGACCGCTCCACTCGTTGGCCTGAAGCCATTCCCATGGAAACTGCAACGTCCGCCTCATGTACATCTGCCTTACTCTCTGGATGGATTGCAAGATTTGGTATCCCTGAGCATATTACTTCTGATAGGGGAACCACTTTCACCTCTCAATTGTGGACGTCATTAGCGAATCTCCTGGGCATCACACTACATCAGACAACGGCCTACATCCCCGCTGCCAATGGAATGGTTGAACGTTTTCATCGCACCCTCAAAGCAGCTTTCATGTCCCGCTGCAAGGATTGCAACTGGTTTACTCAGCTTCCCTGGGTCCTCCTGGGACTAAGGACCACTCCTAAAGACGCCCTCGACGTCTCGGCAGCTGAAATGGTGTATGGCGACCCGTAGGTCATCCCTGCCGAATTTTTTCCTTCTACAACCTCCTCCGACGATCTCCAGCGCATACGTCACGTCGTGGGAAAATTTACTCCGTGCCGCCAGACTTACAAGCCCCCAGCGAAGCATCACATACCAACGGACTTGCACTCTGCAACGCACGTCTTCCTGCGCAACGACACTAGCAAGCCACCACTTACGCCCCCTTACACGGGCCCTTTCCTTGTGATCCGACGCAGTCCGAAAGCATTCTTACTAAACATTCGGGGCAAAGAAGATTGGGTCTCCATTGATCGTCTAAAACCTGCTTATCTTCTGCCAGATGACCCGCCTACAGTTCGCCTCTCCAGATCAGGGCTCCCTATTTAACATGTACAGTATGTCATTTTTAGGGGGGGAGCCATGTACCAACCGTGTGTCACACAATTGTACATAATTCCTTTTGCATATATTATGCTTGTATCTTCGCTCTTCCCTCGCACTAAACAAACATGAAAATTCATGTCTGCTGTTTCCTCTGTAACATTGTCTGTCTTGTTAACTTGTTATGTCCTGTTGCCTTGAGGTTTTGTATATAAAGGAGAGTGTTCTATAACAATATAACTCAGTTGATTGCATCCTGCCTTTGAGTTCACAACCCTCACTCGGCACCGTCACAGCAGTAAGACTGAGTACTTAAACCCTTATCAACTGTTAATACACATTTAATAAGGTACCCTTCACTTCTTGCTTTCTCTCTCTCTATCGGCTAGTGCCGCCGGGTACTAGCCTAGCCGGCAGGTGCCAGCCGCGGTGCCACCAGGTTGGATCGTGCCGCCAGGTGCTAGCCTAGCCGGCAACATGCAGGCTTAACTACAGTATATGATTATACAGTAGCCAGTATATTTGCAGTATAGATCATACTGCAGACATAAAACTTTAGTATAAATTATACAGTAGTTATTTTCCAACATACCCTGTGTATCCATGCACAGTCTATTGTTGAGACCAGTTATATATGGAAAGAAAAGATTTCTTTCCACATACTGATACATGATCATTTACAATTTACCCACATTATTAAAACCTTTGGAAAGTCAGTGTTAAGTTACACTTATCTATCCTTACAGGTTAGAATTTTTCCATTGGGTTTCCTGAATAGGAAAACTCTAGGTTCTAATTATGGGGGAGGTCGCAGCAATTGGCTGGACAAGAAACACAAGTATGTGTCTTTCCTAATTCCTTTCTAGCTTGTCTATCGTGAGCTATATGCAATAAATATGCAAAAATATTAATAATAATATTTTTATAGTTTGTCAGGTGAGATGAACTACCACATACTCATTTAGTTTTCCTCTCTTTACAGGAGGACCATCCCAAGTGCCTGAGAGTCTTCTGCAACGTGAGGAGCAGGGACTTCTGTGGCCACGAAGAGCGCAGAGCTCATTCTCTCTGCTCCATCTCCAAGGGACCTCTGAAATACTTGGACCCCCAGGGGTGCAATGTTTGCAAGACCTTGGTTACTGAGCCTTTCGATGACCCCAAGACAGCGGAGTCAAGGGATGCAGCACGAAGTAAGCTGTGCAGATGGGTTCGTGGCTTTCAAAAAGAATGCCACGGGGCCTTACCTTCCGAGTGAATGGATGCGGGCCTGTCTGTTCCCTAAGGCGGGTGTAGAAGCCGTTATACCCCAGCCTCAACCTGAGATCCCTTGCGTCGCAGATTTCCGTTGATATGGACGTCTCGGACGCGATGAAGGACATCCACCTAGATGAGAGGATGTCGGAGGTGTCTGAGTACACTGAGAAAGACCTTCTTGTGGGTGGTCTAGAAGATTAGTCTACCCTGGCTCACGAGACTGAAGAGGATGACATCGAATCGGAGTCCGTTTCGTCGGTTTCGGCCCCAGAACCTTTACCCTCTACGTCATCTGCTCCTCCATCAGATGACATGAGTAAGGCCTTGTATAATCTCATGGCTATGATGGAAAGTCTTCCTAAGTAAAACGAAGAAAGGGACGCTGAACTGAAGAGAAGGATGGACCATCTCGCCGCGTCCCGTGGGTCTCAGAAGACTCAACGTGAAAGATCTTCCACCTTGCTCTGATGTGAACCCTTGGAGGCATGCAGAATACATGCCAATTACCAATGGGAAGATTTTCATATCAGAAAAGCTGGGGGCTGTCGTCATAGAGGATGTCGACGTCTGGACCAGCTTTAAGTCTTGCCCAGATTGCTTCGTCCGCTTGAAGACGTTACCTTTGTCCAAGGAGGAGACAGAACCAAAGGAGGTCATAGTTCTTGACCATGAAAAAGCTCAGGCTCTGTTGTCAAGTAGCCTGAAAGGTGAGGGCTTCACTAATTCAAAAGTGCCAGCCCTTCACAAGAAACACCCCTCTTTTCTTGCTCCAGCCAATCTAGTCTTTCCCTTTACTGCAAAAGGGTTCAAGGCAGTCATGAAGGAAGTAGAGGCAGGTAAACTTTGCCCAACACTCGACGAGTGTAGACCCTTATCCCTAGCCCTGCCTACGTAAGATAAGGATAGGAAGGAAATCCACCTTACCTTCTCAGTTGGGAAGTTGGAGGCAGATATTGCTGGACGCCAGTTCAGCGAAAACCTCCCTAAGCTGTCTGACTTTCTCTTGCGGAGGGAGCAAGAGACAAAGGGGAGACTTGCCGC
>NC_090725.1:120795231-120815231 GCF_036898095.1 Palaemon carinicauda | reverse complement strand
TTGAATGTCATGTTGAATGGAGAGTTACTTGAGGAGGTGGATCAGTTTAAGTACTTGGGGTCTGTTGTTGCAGCAAATGGTGGAGTGGAAGCAGATGTACGTCAGAGAGTCAATGAAGGTTGCAAAGTGTTGGGGGCAGTTAAGGGAGTAGTAAAAAATAGAGGGTTGGGCATGAATGTAAAGAGAGTTCTATATGAGAAAGTGATTGTACCAACTGTGATGTATGGATCGGAGTTGTGGGGAATGAAAGTGATGGAGAGACAGAAATTGAATGTGTTTGAGATGAAGTGTCTGAGGAGTATGGCTGGTGTATCTCGAGTTGATAGGGTTAGGAACGAAGTGGTGAGGGAGAGAACGGGTGTAAGAAATGAGTTAGCGGCTAGAGTGGATATGAATGTGTTGAGGTGGTTTGGCCATGTTGAGAGAATGGAAAATGGCTGTCTGCTAAAGAAGGTGATGAATGCAAGAGTTGATGGGAGAAGTACAAGAGGAAGGCCAAGGTTTGGGTGGATGGATGGTGTGAAGAAAGCTCTGGGTGATAGGAGGATAGATGTGAGAGAGGCAAGAGAGCGTGCTAGAAATAGGAATGAATGGCGAGCGATTGTGACGCAGTTCCGGTAGGCCCTGCTGCTTCCTCCGGTGCCTTAGATGACCGCGGAGGTAGCAGCAGTAGGGGACTCAGCAGTATGAAGCTTCATCTGTGGTGGAAATGTGGGAGGTTGGGCTGTGGCACCCTAGCAGTACCAGCTGAACTCGGCTGAGTCCCTGGTTAGGCTGGAGGAACGTAGAGAGTAGAGGTCCCCTTTTTTGTTTTTGTTTCTTGTTGATGTCGGCTACCCCCCAAAATTGGGGGAAGTGCCTTTGGTATATGTATGTATGATATATATATATATATATATATATATATATATATATATATATATATATATATATATATATATATATATATACAGTATATATATGTGGAGAATAATTTTCTATAATTAAATGTTTGAGTGGGAACTTAGTCCAGGAAAGTCTCCCTTCGCCAGTTACTCAAAGATCAACAGGGGAGGATAAGGAACACTTACACTCAGGGCACAAACACCCTGCTAATAACTTTACTGACGTAGTTCACTAAGCATCACTCTTAAATGCAAAAAGGAAATTGTACTGTCCAGAGGACAGAGAACTCCACACGTGAAAATAAAAGTAATTTAATGGCCTACTCTAGCTTTGTCAGGTCTATAGTCATCTACATTCTCAGGTTCTGTTCCAATTCTGTCCCAGGGACCCCAGTGAGATGCTGGACAGGAATATTACGTTAAGTAATTATTGAGACAAACCAAAAAATGGGAGCAGTGATGTAAAGTAAAGTATAAAGTTTAAAGACATGGATCTTTACTTTCGAAGCAGATAGATTAATTCAAAGTTCCTCGCTAGCACACTTGACTTACCTAGGCTTACTCCTTTCAAAATATCGGGTATATTGTCCCGAGATTAAATAATAATAATAGACAATCAAATAAATGAGGGAGTAGAAATACGACGAGGTTTAATTAACCTTTATTATTGAAAAATGTGGTTGAATAGACTCGTGGTCTTCTGCAATAATTAATAATTAAAATTGGGTCAGACACGTGGCCTGTGACCCCGAGACTCTAGTCTCAAAAGCAAGAATGAAACGCAAAACGGTACACATAATCCCACCGCACACAACTCGAAATATGTGATAGCCAGTTAATCTAATCAAGTTAAAATTAGTCTAAGCTAAAAAATGGGGGAATAACTAAGTGGCCACTTATTGGTACCTGCACTCCTTGGAAGACAGTCCTTGTCCTCAAATGGCTGTTGACTGGATTGTTGCAGTTTGCACTCTTGACTGGCTCACCCCTTTAATACTCACTTTTGGCAAATATGATATAACAGGCTCGTTTCTTCCATCTCTCCAACCTGAATGACTCCTGTGTGAGTTGAGCTTTGGGAAGGGGAGGGGGTGAGCCAGAGGTGCAAGGATCCAATGACAAGCAGGTCAGTCGGTCACTACTGCTTCCGAACGAATGGGGCGACAATAAGGTCGAGGGGGATCACCTGGCTTCACCTTTCAAGACAAGTGATGGTCATGATGTGCAAGGTAAACCACTGGAGGTGCCATATCGAGACTTAAGGACAGGGCAATATATTGTCGTAAGGAGTGCATAGGAGGCAGGATTTTGCATAAAATACTTTAGAGAAATCTTGCTGCTCTAAGGGAGTTTATACATACAATAATCCTACCTATTCTGGCTTGCTAAAAATTAAGGAGTTAATGATCAATTAGCAATGGGCTGGTGCCTAGACAAACATCTTAAAATTAACAGACCTTAATTGGTACTGAGAAATAAAAGCTGCTTTCAAGTCAGCAGTATTAAAAATGATATTTAAATCCAGTTTAATATTTGATCTCAACCCAAGTAGTTTTACGGAAAGAACCAACATGAGACGGGGTAAGGCCTTTGCTGTGCGTATCTATGCTGTGACGTCACGAGCATGGCGTACGCTACTGTCAACAAGTTTAGTTGATTTTAAAATAGTTCTCCCGATGTTTCAGTAAAGAAAACTTAATGAAGGAGAGAACGTTTAAGGGGTAGCTACAGTATTATTAGGAGAGAGACAAAAATACAAAAGGAAGATGGGTGAAGAAAATTCTTCACAATATATATATATATATATATATATATATATATATATATATATATATATATATATATATACACACACATATATATATACAGTATATATATATATATATATATATATATATATATATATATATATATATATATATATATGTGTGTGTGTGTGTGTGTGAAGAATTTTCTTCACTCTTCTTCTTTTAATCGTATTTTTTGCTCTCTCTTCTACTAATACTATAGCTACCCCTTAAACATTCTCTCCTACATCTAGTTTTCTTTAACGAACATAGGGAGGACTAATCTAAACTTAAACTTGTTGACAGTGGCGCACGCCATGCTCGTGACGTCACAGCGTAGATACGCACATCAGAGGGCCTTAGTGTAACCACGGCGTATGTTGGTTCTTTCCTTAAACTACGTGGGTCGAGATTAAATTCCTAAACTGAATTTTAAATATAAATTTCAATACTGCTGAATTAATGCATCTTATATTTCTCAATACCAATTAAGGTTTGTTAATTTTAAGATGTATGCCCATCGCACCAGTCCATTGCTAATTAATCATTTAAAATATTATTTTTAGCAAGCCAGAATAGGTAGGATTGTTGTATGTATAAACTCCCTTAGAGCAGCAAGATTTCTCTAAAGTATTTAGTACAAAATCCTGCCTCCTCTGCACTCCTTGCAACAACACATTGCCCTGTCCTGAAGTCCCGATATGGCACCCCCAATGGATTACCGTGCGCATCAAGCTCCTCACTTGTTTGGCAAGGTGAAGCCAGGTGATCTCCTCGACCTTAGTGTTGAGCCCATTCATCAAGAAGCTGTCGTGACCGGCTGACCGGCCCGGTCAGTATCCGTGCACCTCTGGCTCACCCCCATCCCCCTCTTCCAAAACGTGACTCACCAAGGAGTCCTGTGGCTGCCGGCTGGAGACTGAAGGAGTGGAACCTGGGAACCTTAATTACCACAAACGAGGATTCTTGGGGTGAGCCAGGCAAGAGTGCAACGTGCCAATTAGTGCGACAACCAGGTCAACAGCTATCACGGGCATAGGACTAATCTTCAAAGGAGTGCAGGTACTACATCAATGGCCATTTAGTTTTCCCCCAATTCTTAGCTTAGACTAATTTTAACTTTATAGGGAACCTGGCTTTTACACTATTTGGACTGTGTGCGGTGGGATTGTGTGTAAATATTTTCCCATTATTATTTCTTGCTTGGAGACTAACACAGTCTCTGGGTCACATGGGCCACGTGTCCGACCCAATTTTGATTTTTAATTATTGTAGACCACGCGTCTAATCAACTATTTTTCATTATTTGAATTGCATTTCTTTTGATACCATTTTTTGTGTTGTTAAGATGACCGTTTTCCTTTAATGCAAATTTGTGAATAAATCAATATTAGGTTAATTAAACCTTCTTAGTATTTTTGCTCCCTCATTTATTTAATGTTTAAACTGGGAATATTTGAAGAGTAAGTCTATAGGTGGTAACAGCGAGGAACTTTGCATTAATATATTTGCTTCGAAGGTAAAGATCCTTATCTTTAAACTTTTAAACTACTTTACATCACTGCTCCCATTTTGGATTTTGTCTTAATTACATTAACGTAAAATACCTGTCCAGCATCTCATTGGGGTAGCTGGGACGGAGCCGGAACAGAGCCTGAGAATGAGATGACTATAGACCTGACAAAGCTAGAGTAGGCCATAAATTATTGCTATTTCTGCGTGTGGAGTTCTCCGGCCTCTGGACAGTAAAATTTCCCCCTTTTGTATTTGAGAGTGATGGTTAGTGAATTGTGACAGTAAAGTATTAGCAGGGTGTTTGTGCCCCGAGAGTAAGTGCTCATATCCTCCCCTGTTGAACTTTATGTAACTGTTATAAGGAGACTTTCCCGGACTAAGTTCCCACTCAGAACACACATAAAAAATTCTCCACACGAGTGGTCCTTCGAACCGGATCTTTTACCTTTGACTTGTGAAGCATTAACGTAATTAATCAGCTTGATTAAGCATATAGTAACTCGCTATATCACTTACCCACACGCACACAGCCAGTTTGTCGAATGTGTAATGCCCAGACTTTAATTGGGAAGAGAAATTTGTAATCATCATGATCTTTTTGTATCGACCACGTGTTTAAGGAAAGAACTACGTAACCAGGTTAATTTGTTGCTTGAATGTTCTCTATAGAAAGACTAGAATTTGTCGTAGGAACTTCACTTTGTCTCGGATCCGTTCACCCACGTGTTGTGGCGGAATCCACTTATTCCAGAAAGTTCTAAGCTACTTGAACTAAGGTTTTTTGTTGTTCAGACGCCCGTGTTTACTGCTCAGCTAGAGCGCCGGTGTACTCGTTCTGTCAACTAATTTTGCTAGCTAAGCATCTAATTTGTAACATTTTGTACCTTGGTCTACCTTCCTTTGTGTCGTTTACCTTCCCTAACCAACCTTAACCTTTCTAACTAACGTTCCCGTATACCAAGCACATGTCCTTGTCCTAAAGAGCGAATCGGCGCAACATAATTTTAAGTGTTCTTACGAGTAACGTAGAAACTTAACACCAAGTCCGTTTCATTCCACGTGTTTGTTCCGAGATGGCGGATCTTGTTTACAGCCCAAACTAAGGGTACGTAATTGTTTGCTACCGTAAGTAAATTACTGCGTGTAGTTCATTTAATTTCCTTTAGCGAGGAGATATTGCTTTTGTCCTTTAGCGAGGATATTTTTGTTTTTACCTCCACGTGAGGGAAATCTCATTTTTGTTTAGCCTCCACGAGAGTGCACTTTAAAGTCGTTGCCTTGTGCGCCTATCTACATTTTGAATAGATCAGTGGCTGCCTTAGTGCGCCCGTAATTGTGAAATCGTCACAACAGTGTCAGCCTCGACCTGTTATTTTAACTTTTAACTTGAATCTTTGCATTCATAAGCCCATGTGCTTTCTAATATGTTCTACTTTAAAGTAAATTAATTAGTCATTATCGCCACGTGCGTATATAATTCATTTTAGTAAAGTGTTTAACGTCACGTGACCTGGGCATCGTCTGCTTTGTTAGGCCCCAGTCAACTTTAATTTTAAAGTTGTTTTGTTATTTACCTTTGTGTTGTCATTTAACCATTTTTTCTCATCATGAGTAAATTTAAATGTTCAATTACCATGCTATTAAATTTGTAAAGTTTCATTTTCATGATCTTTTGAAATTCAGTTACCCCTTATTTGCTTTTACGAATCCGTTCATCAAAACGTGGTCATTCCAAGATGGCGGACTTCACTCGTAACGTAAACATCCCTCCACCGCCCAAGGCGGAATCGCTCAGCCCAGAGGAGATTAACGCTAGGCTTAAGGAACAGGAATTAACATACACCTTTGTTTGTGAGGACGCAGACCTAGCACTTCATGCTCTTGCTTCTGTAGATTTTCCCAGCATGGGTCCAGAAGCCGTAAGTCATTTTAAAACCCTTATTGGTAAAGTAAGAGACGAACTTTGTAATTACAAGAATTTTTGGAGACGTCATTACGACCATCCCATTGTTAAATTAAATTATCCCGTGCTTGCTGCCTACTCAAGTAAAATTGAGATTGCTTTTAATAGCCTCATGGCTCATCCCAATTTAACTATTAAACCTAATCAGTCTTGTTCTTCAACGAGGACGACACCTTCAGTGACACGTCCCGTTGTAAATGTCATTAACGATCCCCTAGTTGATCCTTTTAATGTCTTGGCAGTCAAGCACAATGTAATTAATTTTGCAATAACTCCCCAACCTATTCAATCGTCCCATTCCAGTACTATGTTGCCAACACGGCATGCGATTAGTAATTTTGTGTCAGTCCCACGTGCTCCGTCCTCATCTCCAAACCTTAAGCCACCAGCGTTTGATCGCCCTCAACCCCCTTTGTCTTTGCCGCCGGTGACAGTCCGTACCGGAGGAAATACCATTCATCGTCTTAACATGGACCCCCCAAGTGGTAGCACGAATACCACCCAACTTAACCGTGTGCGTGATGGCCAGCAGAGGCCTGTACCGGTAGTAGATTCATTCATTAAAACCGTACCATTCCATGGACCAGTGCCCACGTTGCCTGATCGTCCTATCTTTAAGCCAGTAACTTCCGCTCCTACCCGTGTTGACGCTAAAATATCCATGTCGAAATTTGAAACCCGCTCTCAGAATGAGGCGCGTGATCGCAAGGTTAAGACTTTAACAGTCAGAAAGGAACCTTTTGCGCTGACGGCAGATTTAGCGAAGGTCACACATGTAGACCTAGCACCGGAGCTTAGAGCTTGTTTACAAATAACTTTGCTTAAGGGTAACGGTACCATGAACACCATTCATTATTTTCATTCAGTCTTATATGGCGCAACTGCAAGCCTTTATTATTTTTGCCAAGTCATTCAGCAGCATTTTTTCGGTCGATCACTTGCTTTAACCCCAAAGCGTAAATTCAATTTTTGCCTTGACAACTTGTCATGTTGCTATAATCCCCCTAACATCCTTCAGCTCGTGCTGAAAATAAGTTTTGTTTTTAATGTTCCCATCTTAAACGTTTCTGTTAAAGACGACATCCAAGAACCAAGCTGTCAGAAATACGATGTCCCCATAGACCTAGTTTGTCTCGGTTTGTCTTTCAGGCTAGTGTCAAACAAATTTTCACCTTTAAACGCCGAGAAGGAAGTAACTTTTCTCCTTTTGTCAGGCGATGAATACAAAGTTTTCAGTACGCCAGTAATTTTATTTGTAGAAATATTTTATGTAAAACGTTGGGTGTCAGACTTGGATTGGGATTCACCCCCCTAATTTTGAATTAGTCATTGGCCTGACTTGTTGCTGAACTCGACCGTTATTGGCTTACGTTTTGTTTGCTCTATCCGTACCCCTAGGGTGGGAAGAATTGAGTACTTTTAATCGTTCTATTATTATTGCATCGTTCGTTTAAAGTTAAAACTGATCATATGCTTAACTTAACGCTTCCGTGAAGCATTGCCTGCATGGTTCAATATTTCCCAAATTCACGTGAAAGCATAACTTTTGACCCGATTGATTTCAATTAACGTTAACAGCGTTTTGTTAACTTTAAACGGACATTGATGAGAAGAACGACTTCACTCTTCATTCAGCCAGTAAGCTTATCTCGCTCATACTAACAAGCAGTTGAATCACATTTGCCGGAACTAACCCCTCTCCCTTTTTTCTCCCCTTTATCCCCAGGGTGTGAAGAATTTTCTTCACTCTTCTTCTTTTAATCGTATTTTTAGCTCTCTTCTACTAATACTATAGCTACCCCTTAAACATTCTCTCCTACATCTAGTTTTCTTTAACGAACATAGGGAGGACTAATCTAAACTTAAACTTGTTGACAGTGGCGCACGCCATGCTCGTGACGTCACAGCGTAGATACGCACATCAGAGGGCATTAGTGTAACCACGGCGTATGTTGGTTCTTTCCTTAAACTACGTGGGTCGAGATTAAATTCCTAAACTGAATTTTAAATATAAATTTCAATACTGCTGAATTAATGCATCTTATATTTCTCAATACCAATTAAGGTTTGTTAATTTTAAGATGTATGCCCATCGCACCAGTCCATTGCTAATTAATCATTTAAAATATTATTTTTAGCAAGCCAGAATAGGTAGGATTGTTGTATGTATAAACTCCCTTAGAGCAGCAAGATTTCTCTAAAGTATTTAGTACAAAATCCTGCCTCCTCTGCACTCCTTGCAACAACACATTGCCCTGTCCTGAAGTCCCGATATGGCACCCCCAATGGATTACCGTGCGCATCAAGCTCCTCACTTGTTTGGCAAGGTGAAGCCAGGTGATCTCCTCGACCTTAGTGTTGAGCCCATTCATCAAGAAGCTGTCGTGACCGACTGACCGGCCCGGTCAGTATCCGTGCACCTCTGGCTCACCCCCATCCCCCTCTTCCAAAACGTGACTCACCAAGGAGTCCTGTGGCTGCCGGCTGGAGACTGAAGGAGTGGAACCTGGGAACCTTAATTACCACAAACGAGGATTCTTGGGGTGAGCCAGGCAAGAGTGCAACGTGCCAATTAGTGCGACAACCAGGTCAACAGCTATCACGGGCATAGGACTAATCTTCTAAGGAGTGCAGGTACTACATCAATGGCCATTTAGTTTACCCCCAATTCTTAGCTTAGACTAATTTTAACTTTATAGGGAACCTGGCTTTTACACTATTCGGACTGTGTGCGGTGGGATTGTGTGTAAATATTTTTCCATTATTATTTCTTGCTTGGAGACTAACAAAGTCTCTGGGTCACATGGGCCACGTGTCCGACCCAATTTTGATTTTTAATTATTGTAGACCACGCGTCTAATCAACTATTTTTCATTATTTGAATTGCATTTCTTTTGATACCATTTTTTGTGTTGTTAAGATGACCGTTTTCCTTTAATGTAAATTTGTGAATAAATCAATATTAGGTTAGTTAAACCTTCTTAGTATTTTTGCTCCCTCATTTATTTAATGTTTAAACTGGGAATATTTGAAGAGTAAGTCTATAGGTGGTAACAGCGAGGAACTTTGCATTAATATATTTGCTTCGAAGGTAAAGATCCTTATCTTTAAACTTTTAAACTACTTTACATCACTGCTCCCATTTTGGATTTTGTCTTAATTACATTAACATAAAATACCTTTCCAGCATCTCATTGGGGTAGCTGGGACGGAGCCGGAACAGAGCCTGAGAATGAGATGACTATAGACCTGACAAAGCTAGAGTAGGCCATAAATTATTGCTATTTCAGCGTCTGGAGTTCTCCGGCCTCTGGACAGTAAAATTTCCCCCTTTTGTATTTGAGAGTGATGGTTAGTGAATTGTGACAGTAAAGTATTAGCAGGGTGTTTGTGCCCCGAGAGTAAGTGCTCATATCCTCCCCTGTTGAACTTTATGTAACTGTTATAAGGAGACTTTCCCGGACTAAGTTCCCACTCAGAACACACATAAAAAATTCTCCACAATATGTATATATATATATGTATATATACTGTATATATATACATATATATATATATATATATATATATATATATACATATATATATATACATATATATATATACACACATATATACAGTATATATATATATATATATATATATATATATATATATATATATATATATATATAAATATGTATGTATATATATATGTATATATATATATATATATGTATATATATATATATATATATATATATATGTATATATATGTATATATATATATATATATATATATATATATATATATATATATATATACACCATATACTTATGTCGTTTTGAGTTAAATATACACACACACACATATATATATATATATATATATATATATATATATATATATATGTATATATATATATATATATATATATATATATATATATATATATATATATATATATATAACTGTTATTATTATTATTAGAAGCTAAGCTACAACCCTAGTTGGAAAAGCAAGAGGCTATAAGCCCAAAGGCTCCAACAGGGAAAAATAGCCCAGTACAGAAAGGAAACAAGGAAATGAATACATTACATGAGAAGTAATATAATCAAAATAAAATATTTTAAGAACAGTGACATCATTATATTAGATATTTCTTATATGAACTTTAAAAACTTAGAGAAAAAAAAACAAGAGCAAGATAAATAAGATAGAACAGCATACCCGAGTGTACCCTAAAGTAAGATAACTATAATCCAAGACAGTGGAAGGCCATGGTACAGAGGTTATGGCACTACCCAAGACTAGAAAGCAATGGTTTGATTTTGGAGTGTCCTTCTCCTAGAAGAGTCGCTTACCATAGCTAAGGAGTCTTTTCTACATTTACCAAGAGGAAAGTAACCACTAAACAATTACAGTGCAGTAGATAACCCCTTGATTTTAAGTGCCACCTGGTGACACTATGGACTGTTCTTCTACAAAGGTGAAGTAACATAGACTAGAACGCGTGTGCCACATGTTTTCTGGACATGAAGTGTATATAAGACTTCAAAAAGACTTTATAGTTCCCTTGGAACTTATGTGTGTAATGGCAAGTTCTTCCTTTTCAGATTCCACACACATGTCTTCTGTAGTCTTTAGTTTATTGAAATTTATTAATTTAATTATTTATTTCATATTAATTCAAAAATTTTATTGAATAAAATAGAAATTTTCGCTACCATATGCGTCTCATTTCGCCCTATCAGATGACATAAATTACTATTAGAGATTTTATTATCTCTCTTATTGATCATTATTATATTCTATGTTATAATATTGCACCTATTTGATGTATACTCACCTAGAGAAAAGTGAAATATTTGTTCCAACACAATTACTTAACTTTCCTGATCTGTCCACGAGACCGGCAACATCTTCCTCTACAGGTGAGTTTCTTCATCAGGTTTGCTTCAAGATGTTCCTTTCGTCCAAGTAAGACTTCCCTGCCAGGGGGGCAGGAAGCCATATCATAGTATATGCTATTGGTAGTGACATGTAACGGAGATGTCACGGTCTCTAAGGTCATTAGACCAAAGGAATATTGTTAAGAAGTTGAAGGCACTACTAAAAAGGGGAAAAACTCCACGATACATTAATTCTCTGGTACACTACCATCAGGACGTCATGGCTTGAGCCCAAAAAACGGATTTTGAGCGAAGCGAAAAATCTATTTTTGGGTGAGATAGCCATGACGTCCTGATGGACCCGCCCTGGTTTTCTATTCTGGCCTGTCAGGCCCCTCCCTATCTTATTGTATCACGGAGGCTGGCATTAACGCCGGAAGGAATGAGGATGGCGCGCAACGGTGACGTCAGCCAAGATGGTGGCCAACATGGCAACCGGATGTTGACGGCGCCGAGTACCGTAACAGTAACGAAGGAGGAGAATTTAGTATCGGCTCCTCCCATACTTGCCACACTTCCCCCTCGAAGCATAAACGCTATGTGGGGTGCAGATAGCTATGTGGCGTGTCAAGCATACGTCCCCTGTTATTATACGATATCTTAAAGGGAAACCTTATGGGTACTCGTGCCAGAAGTTAGAATTCTGTGAAACCTTTAGTTTAATTCTCTGGGAATATCTACTGTAGTCATATATACCCTTAGGAAGCTACTGAAGGAACCTTCCATCAGGACGTCATGGCTATCTCACCCAGAAATAGATTTTTCGCTTCGCTCAAAATCCGTTTATTTACATCGCGTGCGTAGATAGATAGCTGCGGATCGTCAATGCCAACAGCTGATTCGTCTGTTGTTGTTGTTGGGTGGGCATTTCAATAAGAAACTGGTCGAGAGTTCGTTGAACTTTGCTCGTCTTTACTTCAAGGATTACGTGATAGGCAGCTAGATAATATCAACAATACTATTTTAACTATATGTGATCATAATCACAACCTTGAAAACAGCTGACTAAACCAAAATAAAAAATCGGTAATTGCTGCTGTTAAAATACATATTAAATTTTGTAATAGAAAAGTATAAAAATTATTAAAAGAAGTTCAGATAACATAGAAAACCAGGATAATTGTGGACATCTTTCAATGCATATAAGTTATGCTGTTAGCTAAAGCTACAGATCAGGTGATGAAATCGAATGACATTTTAATCCTAGTGTACGATCGTACATAGATTTAAGCAAAGTGAAAGTTTATATTATGTGCAGTAATTACCTGATACCTTCTAAGGAAAGAAAGATTTCTGTTAAATCTGTTCTGTGTGTATACCTGAGAGAGAGAGAGAGAGAGAGAGAGAGAGAGAGAGAGAGAGAGAGAGAGAGAGAGAGAGAGAGAGAGAGAGAGATTGGTGCCGATGTAATTTGCATAAGTAATTTATATTGAATTAGCTAATAAACAATTCTTTGTTATTTGCGGTAGTCTTGCTTGAGATCAGCTGATCACAACCATAAATAAAAAACAAAAGTAATTGTTGATTGCTATGTTTCACTTGAAATTAAGAAAATAGTATATATAGGTAGTAGGTTGGCCAAAGCACCAGCCTCCCATTGAGGTACTACCGCCAGACAATACTACATTGGATCCCTCTCTCTGGTTACAGGTCATTCTGTCTTTGCCTACACACACACCTAATAGTCTGGCATATTCTTTCCACATTATCCTCTGTCCTCATGCACCTGACAACACTGAGATTACCAAACAATTCTTCACTCAAGGGGTTATCTACTGCACTGTAATTGTTTAGTGGTTACTTTCCTCTTGGTAAATGTAGAAAAGACTCCTTAGCTATGGTAAGCGACTCTTCTAGGAGAAGGACACTCCAAAATCAAACCATTGCTCTCTAGTCTTGGGTAGTGCCATAACCTCTGTACCATGGCCTTCACTGTCTTGGATTAGAGTTATCTTACTTTAGGGTAAGAGTAGTTTCGGGTGGGGATTTGTTACTTATATGTATACTCCTTTTTTAGAAAGGAGGGCGGGTCCATTAGGACGACATGGCCATATCACCCAAAAATAGATTTTTCGCTTTGCTCAAAATCCATTTTTGGGGCTAAGCCATGTCGTCCTGATGTAAGTTTACCAGAGAATTACTTGAAAGTACTATATCTGTGGGTTTGTATAAGTGCCTTTACTTTGACTCAGATTCTTATATGGTCACCCAGACTACATGAATATATGACACTACCGATATTTGTCATATCAACCAAGTTTGGAACTAACTTAGGGCTTCCTGCACCCTGTAGGGAATATGGAATCGTCAAGGTTGTATTCGTGAGGTCAAAGTGGAATTTGGCTATTATCAGTATGTTCACACATAAGAATAATTTCAAGTATTTTAGTTTTAGGAAAATAAGAGACTCTGGTCAGTTTTATTCAACTACTGGTAGGGCGAATAAGACGCAAATACATTTTTTGTATTTATTTGTATAGACAAAATTAAATACAACAACGAATGTATTAAAATAGAATCCTTTTTTACATAAACAACATTTTCAAAGTACATATATATTTATCACCTGTAAGGGAAGAAATATATATTAGTATGCCACTCAAAAAAATGTGAAATTATTAGGTTAATTTTCACTTACATGTTGGATATGTTTAAACACTGTGTACGAATGTAAACACGGCACTGGTGTTATTGGTTAGATTTTACACCTATAACGAACAGTCCAAGGGTCCCCATAGGGTCTCTCAATAAAGGTGCTAACACCTGTTCACCCTTTACACTGTAAAGACCCAAAATAGTTCACTGTTCATTACAGCACTAGACGACAGGTTTTATCATACTACCTGCCGCCACCACAAAGTATTTGATTTCATGCACTTGCTTCGCGTAATGTTTATAAAAGACTCTAGATGATTTCCAACATGTATATGAGCGGAGTCTATCAAAGTCCGTATGCTGAAGGAAATTCAGTGAGGAAGCAATTTTTCTCAGATCATGACCTGTGGGTGTACTATCAGGATCCGCTCTGTGAATAAAGTAGGTGAGCTTCGCCCTCAGTTGTTTTAGGTATAAGTTTGATCCTGAGGTTTCCCCTATGAAGAGCTGTCCTTCCTTGAAGTCTGAAGTTCTTCGAAGATAGACCTTTAGACACTCTACTGGACATAGAGAGACATCTTCCTTCAGAGGGCAGATTCTCCAAGAACCCCACCTCTTAGTAGGTAGCTCGTTTTTGGCGAGAAAGGTAGGATCGGGAAAAAGATTCAGTTCTCCCTCTTCTTTGAACTGAATATGGCCCTCGTCTCTAGATAGGGCCACTATTTCACTAACTCTAGCCCCTGAGGCTATTGCGAACAAGAACATCACTTTCTGTGTTAGATCCATTAGGGAGCAATCTTCATTGTTCAAGTTCGAAACGTAGTGCAAGACTTTGTCCAAAGACCATGATATGGGCTTCGGAGGAGTTGCTGGTTCAAGTCTAGCGCATGCTTTCAGAATCTTATTGAAGATTTCGTTTGAGAGGGCCACCTGGAAGGCGTATAGAAGGTCTAGTCAAAGCTGACTTATACGTAGTTATCGCGGTGGAAGCCAAGCCTTGCTTCTGAAGGTGGATGAAGAAGGACAGGCAGAAGTCTATCAAGATTTCTGTCGGTTTGTTTGCTTTGACAAAGGAGACCCACTTCTTCCAAGACGATTCATATTGTTTTCTGGTTGACTTTGACTTCTATTCTTCTATAAAGTCGATGTTGTGTTTTGAGATCCCAAACCTTTTCTTGACTGCTAAGACGAGAAAATCATGAGATGTAGATTTTGGGTTCTCAATGATGAAGCGTAGACAGTGGACTTCTGAACCAGTTGGGATAGAACTGAGTTCGGTAGAGGAAACAGCCTCAACCTCAGTTCTATGACTAAAGGGAACCAGTTGCTCTTGGGCCATTTGGGGGCCACCACTGCTGCAGTTCCCTTGAAGGAACTCAGCTTGTAGAGGACCTTCAGCAGGAGATTTGTTGGCGGGAACAGATAGATATGATTCCGTCTGTTCCAATCGAGGGACATAGCGTTCATCGCTTCTTCCCAAGGGTCCTCGTATGGGGCTACGTATCGAGGTAGTTTTTTGATGTCTCTCGTTGCGAAGAGGTCGATCTGCAGTTCTGGGACTTTTTCCAAGATGAAGGAGAATGAGTCTGCGTCTAGGGACCATTCTGACTCTATCGGCTTTCGACTGGATCGAAAGTCCGCCGTCACATTGCGGAACCCTTGTAGGTGAACTGCTGATAAGTGCCATCTTTTCTTTCTTGCCAAGCGAAAGATGGCCAACATCACGTGGTTGATGTAGAGCGATCTCAAGCCTTGTCAGTTCAGACATCTCACTATCATTTCGCTGTCCAAGACCAACTTGATATAGGCTGATCTGTGAGGGGATAGTTTCTTCAACGTCAGGAGGACTGCCATGGCCTCCAGAATGTTGATGTGAAAGGTCTTGAACTGGAGTGACCAAGTCCCTTGAACTTTCCTTTGATGGGAATGACCTCCCCATCCTTCCGTTGAGGCATCCGTGTGGACGACTACTGACGGTTGAGGTGGTTATAAGGGAATAGTCCACGCTAGGCTCTGGACCTTCGACCATGACCTCAGAAGCAATTGCAGTAAGGTCGATGTCGGTCTCTATTGATCTCTTGGAGCGTTTGATGCGCATCTTCTCCAGACTCCTGATACATCCTTTAGCTGTGCTCTTAGCACTGGGTCTGTTACTGCTGCGAACTGGAGAGAGCCCAGTACTCTTTCCTGTTGGCATCTTGAAATCTTGTTGGATTTAAGTAGTCTCTAGACAGAACCCGCGATCTCTCTACTCTTCTTCGGTGGAATAGAGAGGCGGTGTGACTGCAAGTTCCAATGGATTCCCAACCATTGAAACTCTTGAGCTGGAGAGAGGCAAGACTTCTTGTATTTGATCTTGAAGCCCAGATGTTCCAGGAACTGGATCACCTTTGTGGATGCCTGCAGACAAGCAGTCTTGGATGCTGCCCACACTAGCCAGTTGTCCAGGTATGCTGCTACCTGAATACCTTCTAAGCGTAGCTGTTGTACGACTGTGTCCGCAAGTTTCGTGAAAATCCTTGGGACTATGTTTAGTCCAAAGGGCATGGCTCTGAAGACATATTTGTCTTCTGTAGCTTGAATCCTAGGTAGGAGGAGAGGGGGCGGCTGACTGGAAGGTGCCAGTAAGCATCTGCTACGTCTATTGAGACTGTGTACGCCCCTTTTGGTAACAGGGTCCTTATGTGTTGTAAGGTTAACAACCGGAACTTCTTGTTCTCGATGAACTTGTTGAGTGGAGACAAGTCTAGAATGACTCTGAGTTTGTCCAAGTCCTTCTTGGGAACACAAAACAGACTTCCCTGGAATTTGATGAACTTTGCTTTCCTTGTAACCTTTTTGTTCAAGAGTTCTAAGGTATATTCTTCCAATAAGGGGGTGGAGTGTTGGAAGAATTGAGGAAAGGAAGGTGGAGATCTGTTCCATTTCCATCCTAGTCCATTCTTGATTAGGCTGTGGGGCCAGGGATCGAAGGTCCAACGATCCCGAAAGTGGAGGAGTCTTCCACCTACCTGGAGCATCTCAGTGTTTGGATGATCCGGAGGGTTTGTTACCCTGACCACGTCCTCCTCTACCTCTTGAGGGGTTTCTTGAGGAGCCTCGTCTAGACCCTCTACCTTTTGAGGGAAAGGTAGTGGTGTGCCTCTCACAGCCTGGGTTAAAGGCTGGTGACAGGGCTACCAGCTGTTGAGGCACCATCTGGAAAGTGGTTTGCGGCTGAGCAACCATTTGGGGCACCGTGGTCATGGTAACCGTAGGATGTTGCGCAGGTCGGTGAGGCAGTCTTGGCTTCTTCGTCTTCCTCTTGGGTTGGGGACCAGCATCAGGGAAGATTTCCTTTTGGCAGACATGCCCCACTTTTGGAGAAGGTTCCTATTCTCCGTGGCGGCTTTGGTAACTACCTCTTGGACTGCTTCCTTTGGGAAGAGGTCCATGCCCCAGATACAGGAAGTGATCAACTTCCTGGGCTCGTGTTTGACCTTTGTATTGGTAAACACAAACTCTCTACAGGCCCTCCTGGCCTTCACAAAAGCGTACATGTCCTTTACCAGCATAGCCATGTGCATCTTGGCTAGGACTGTGTACATGTCTGGGGTGCTTGCGATGCCTGCACACATCTCCACGCAGTTCTGGAGGGACAGAGAGGTGGCTAGTCTCTCTTCCGTCTCCTGTTCTCTCCTCAGAAGAAAGTCCGACGGCTTCGGGAGGTTCTCATTGAACTGCTGTCCTGCAATATCAGTGTCCAGCTTTGCGACCGAGAAGGCTAGATGGACCTCGTTCCAGTCCTTCTCGCCCGTAGGCAGGGCTAGAGACAATGGTCTACACTGATCTAGCATAGGGCATGGTTTGCCTGCATCAACTGCCTTCAGCACGCAGTGGAGAGCTTTTGACGTGAAGGGAAAAGCTCTGGAGGATGGAGCAAGGAAGGTAGGGTGCTTCTTGCTCAACGCAGAAACTTTGTAGTTTGTGTAACCTGTATTCTTCAGGCTACTCATCGAGAGAGCCTGTGCCTTGTCCTTAAGTTCCGCCTCTTCTTCAGACGCAGGTTCATTCTTCAGTCGGATGAAGCACTCCGGGTAAGCCGCAAGATTTGCCCAGAATTGGAGATCGTCGAGGGGTATGGCCCCCATCTTCTCCGAGACGTAGAGTTTCCCATTCATCATGGGCATGAACTCCGCATACCTCCAGGGGTTGGTTTCGGAGCATTGAGGCAAGTCAGAGACTCTAGGCCGCCTGTAGGAGCTGCGAGCAGCAGCTGCGCAGTGTGCTTCCCTGAATTTCTTTTTCATCTCAACCTGTTCCTTGCAGAAAGTATCCATCACCTGCTGGATCTGCGCCATGAACTCTTGGGCCGTGGGGAACAGCGGGGCTGGTTGAGAGGTTGGAGCCGATGAGGTTGATGCCACAGGCTGAAATGCCGTCACAGACAGTAGAGGATCTTCCGTCTATGTCGAACCGGATTCTTCTTGCTCCTCGGGAGGCTGGGCCATCTCTTCTTCAGGATCTTCTTAAAGGAGATCCTTTTCAGTGTCCGAGAACACCTCTGACATCCTTTCCTAATTTATATATATATATATATATATATATATATATATATATATGTATATATATATATATTATATATATTTATAGATATATATAGACATACACATATAAGTATTAATACATATATATATATATATATATATATATATATATATATATATATGTGTGTGTATATATATTTATATATATTTATATATATATATATATATACTTATATAGATATGTATATACAATTACACATATGTATATGTATATATATATATATATATATATATATGTGTGTGTATATATATATATATATATATGTGTATATATATATATATATGTATATATATGTGTGTATATATATATATACAGTGGAACCTCTACACACGAACGTATCTACATCCGAATTTTCCAACATCCGAAGTAAAATTCGAGCAAATTTTTGACTCTACACCCGAATTTTATTTCGACACACGAAGTAGCAATTTTCGTCGTACCGGTTGTATCCGAATTTTTCGACATGCGAAGTACAATTCGAACACGTTCCTACTCTACACCCGAATTTTTTTTTCGACACCCGAAGTAAACAATACTCGTATGCGTAGTCGGTGCTCATAGCGCCTGATGTGTTTTTTATTTCCGCCAATAGAAGGCAGCACTTCAACCTCGGAGGGACCCTCAATTAGCGTGGCTTGGGTTAGTCCTCTGTTCTCGTTGGCTTTATGTGGTTGTGCCCTGTGCGTTCTGCTATTAATTGTGTTTTAATCGTGATTTTTTACATTCATCCTTTTACGGTATTTTACGAAAATCATGGGTCCTAAAAGGCTTAGTTTCGCAAGTGGTAGTGGTAGTGGTGAGAAAAGGAATAAGGGAATGCTTTCTTTAGAAGTAAAGCAACGAATTATTGAAAAGCATGAGCGTGGCGTCCGTATGAGTGAACTTGCAATAAGTTCCGCGCAAATAAGAGAGGTGTTAGGAAAATATCAAGACGTGGTCGACTTCATCGACAAATACCATCCAAAGAAATTGCAGGTTTGTCGTGTAGCTGCGCAGTTTGATGATGTTTCCCTAACTTATTTTCGAAACATTCTGAAAAGCTGTACCAAGCAACTTTCTATCGATAGCTTCTTTAAAAAAACTACGAAGCGAACTCGTGATGAAGAGGAAGGAAGTGGTTCAAAGAAAACAGCAAAGAGTGAAGAGAAAAAAATTCAATCAATTTTAAGTGTAGAGAGTGAAAGTGATTAAAATTAATCATCAAAAAGAAAAAAAGAAAATGTAAAAAAAAAATATAAATTATAAAAAAAAAAAAGTTATGTTAAAGTTCACTTAGTGTAAGTTAGAATAAGTTACGGTAGTGTATGTTTATCGTAGTTAACCTCTCTACCTCCTCGCCGCCCGTCCGTCTCCTCTCTGCGTAGCAAGACTAACAACACCTGCGCTGGAGTTTCTAAGGTAAAGTGACGCTAAAAACCCGTTTCTTATTTATCATTTTTTGCTAATTCTTCTTATTTACATGTCTATTCTTCTTATTTACATGTCTATTATCTAATTTAGTGTTCATTATTCTCATGGGAAAATTATGTGTAGTAGTTTATTAAGAAGTTATCATAGGTTTTTGGGCTCAACCACGGATTAATCCTATTTCAATGTATTCTTATGGGAAAATTCGTTTCGACAACCGAACATTTTCTACATCCGAAGTTGGTTCTGGAACGGATTAAATTCGTATGTAGAGGTTCCACTGTATATATATATATATATATATATATATATATATATATATATATATAT
>NC_090725.1:120785231-120790231 GCF_036898095.1 Palaemon carinicauda | reverse complement strand
AATTTCGCCCTCAGTTGTTTTAGGGATAAATTTGATCTTGAAGTTTCGCCTCGGAAGAGCTGTCCTTCCTTGAAGTCTGAAGTTCTTCGAAGATAGACCTTAGGATACTCTACTGGGACATCTTCCTTCAGAGGGCAGATTTTCCAAGGACCCCACCTTTTGGTGGACAGTCGTTTTTGGCGAAAAGGTAGGATCAGGGAAAAGATTCAGTTCCTCCGTTTCAGTGAACTAAATAAGGCCTTCATTCCTGGATAATGTCACTATTTCACTAACTCTAGCCCCTGAGGCTATAGCAAACAGAAATATCACTTTCTGTGTCAGATCCTTTAGGGTGCAATTCTCATTGTTCATATTCGAAGCATAGTGCAAGACTTTGTCCAATGACTATGATATGGGCTTTGTAGGGGTTGCTGGTTTGAGTCTAGCGCATGTTTTTGGTATCTTATTGAAGATTTCACCTGAAAGGTCCATCTGAAAGGCGTAAAAGAAGAGGTCTAGTCAAAGCCGACTTACACGCAGTTATTGTGGTGGAAGCAAGGCCTTGTTTGTGTAGGTGGATGAAGAAGGAGAGACAAAAATCTATTGATATTTCTGTCGGTTTCCTTGCTTTCACAAAGGAAACCTACTTCTTCCAAGAGGTTGCATATTGTCTCCTAGTTGAACTTGACTTGTATTCTTCGATGAAGTCGACCTTGTCTTTTGAGATCCCAAACCTTTTCTTGGCTGCTAGGGCAAGAAAATCATGAGATGTAGGTTGTTGGTTATCAAGGATGAAGCGTAGACAGTCGACTTCTGAACCAGTTGGGATAAGACTGGGTTCGGCAGAGGAAACCGCTTCAGTTTCAATTCTAAAACTAGAGGGAACCAATTGCTTCTGGGCCATTTGGGGGCCACTACTGCCGCTGTTCCTCTGAAGGATCTTAGCTTGTTGAGGACTTTCAGCAGGAGATTGGTTGGTGGGAACAGATAGATTCGATTCCATCTCTTCCTGTCGAGAGACATGGCATCCTCGTAAGAGGCTACATAATAAGGTAGTTTCTTGTTGTTGCTCGTTGCGAAGAGGTCAATCTGCAGTTCTGGAACTTTTTCCAAGATGAAGGAGAATGAGTCTGCGTCTAGGGACCATTCTGTCTCTTATCGGCTTTTGCCTGGATAGAGCAACTGCCGTCATATTGCAGAACCCTTGCAGGTGAACTGCTAATAAATGCCATCTTCTCTTCCATGCCAGGTAGAAGATGGCTAACATCACGTGATTGATGTGAGGTGATCTCGAGCCTTGTTGGTTTAGACATCTTACTATCATCTCGTTATCAAAGACCAGTCTGATGTGGACTGACCTGCGAGGGGATAGTTTCTTCAATGTTAGGAAGACTGACATAGCCTCCAAGATGCTGATGTGAAAGGTTTTGAACTGGTGCAACCAATTCCCCTGCACTTTCCTTTGTTGTGAATGGCCTCCCCATCCTTCCAGGGAGGCATCTGTGTGTATTACCACTGATGGTTGAGGTGGTTCTAAGGGAATTATTTATACTAGGTTCTTGGCTGTTGACCACGGCCTTAGTAGCGTGTGCAATCGGGTCGGAGTCAACCTTTGTTGATCTCTTCAAGAGTTTGATGCATAACTTTTCCAGACTCCTAACGCATCCTTTAACTGTGCTTTTAGCACTGGGTCTGTCACTGCTGCGAACTGGAGAGAACCCAATATTCTTTTCTGTTGGCATCTTGAAATCCTCTTGTATTTCAATAGTCTCTTGACAGATCCTGCTATCTCTCTCCTTTTCTTCAGTGGAATGGAGAGACGGTGTGACTGTAAGTTCCAATAGATTCCTAGCCATTGAAACTTCTGACCTGGAGAAAGGCGAGACTTCTTGCGGTTGATCTTGAAACATAGGTGTTCCGGGAACTGGATCACCTTTCCGGCTGCTTGTAGACAAGTTGTCTTGGATGCTGCCCAAACCAGCCAATCGTCCAGGTATGCTACTACCTGAATTCCTTCTGAGCGTAGTTGTTGGACGATTGTATCCGCAAGATTTATGAATATCCTTGGGGCTATGTTTAGCCCAAAGGGCATGACTGTGAAGACATACTTTGTTTTCTGTATCCTGAATCCTAGGTAGGAGGATAGGGGGCGGCTGACTGGTAGGTGCCAGTAAGCATCTACCAGGTCTATTGAGACTGTGTACGCCCCTTTTGGTAAAAGGGTCCTTAGGTGTTGTAAGGTAAGCATCCGGAACTTGTTGTTCTCGATGAACTTGTTGAGTGGAGACAAGTCTAGAATGACTCTGAGTTTGTCCAAGTCCTTCTTGGGAACACAAAACAGCCTTCCCTGGAATTTGAAGGACTTCGCTTTTCTTCTTACCTTTTTGTTCAAGAGTTCTAAGGTATACTCTTCCAATAAGGGGGGTGGAGTGTTGGAAGAATTCTGGAAAAGGGGGTGGAATTTTGTTCCATTTCCAACCGAGTCCATTTGTGATTAGGCTGTGGGCCCAGGGATCGAAGGTCCAACGATCCCCAAAGTGGAAGAGTCTCCCTCCTACATGGAGCCTCTCATTGCTGAGAGGTTCCTGAGGACTTGTTTCCGTGACCACGTCCTCCTCTACCCCTTGCGAGGTTTCTTGAGGAGCCTCTTCCTGAGCCTCTACCTTTGTAGGGTCCAAAGGTAGTTGTGTGCCTCTCAAAATCTGGGTTAAACACAGGTGATTGGGCTACTAGCTGCTGAGGGACCATCTGGAAGGTGGTTTGCGGCTGAGCTACCATTTGAGGCACTGTGGCCATGGTCACGGTTGGAAGTTGTGCAGGTCTACATGGTTTCTTTGTTTTCCTGTCCTTAGGTTGGGGACTACTGTCTGAGGATGATTTCCTCTTGGAAGACATGCCCCACTTTTGGAGAAGGTTCCTATTCTCCGTGGCGGCTTTGGCGATAACCTCCTGAACCCCATCTTGTGGAAGAGGTCTTTGCACCAGATGCATGAAGTGATCAGCTTCCTGGGTTTGTGTTTGACCATTGCTGCAGCAAACACATGCTCTCTACAGGCCCTCCTGGACCAGACGAAGGCATACAAGTCCTTCACAAGGGTACCCATGTGGGACTTGGCTAAGACCATATACAGTACATGTCTGGGGCATTGGTAAGGCCTGCAGACATTTCCAGGCAGTTCTGAAGAGACAAAGAAGCGACTAGTCTCTCTTTTGTCTCCTGTTCCCTTCTCAAAAGATGCTCCGGCTGCTTTGGAAGGTTTTCATTAAACTGCTGACCTGCTATCTCCGGATCCAACTTAGAGACGGAGAAGGTTAGACGAACTTCGTTCCACTTCTCCTCGAAGGTAGGCATAGCTAGAGATAATGGCTTACATTCCTCTAGGACTAGGCATGGTTTGCCCTCATCGACTGCTCTCATGACACAGTCAAGGGGTTTCACCGAAAAGGGGAAAGCTCTGGAGGAAGGAGCAATGAAGGTTGGATGCCTCTTGCTCAATGCTGAGACTTTGGAGTTGGTATATCCGGCTCCTCTTAGGGCCTTGGATAGGATAGCCTGTGCCTTGTCATGCTTGAAGACAATGACTTCCTTCGGTACCGTCTCCTCACGGGAGGCTGGTTCATCCCGCAGTCTCAAGTAACAATCTGGGTATGCAGAAAAGCTGGGCCAGAATTGGAGATCTTCAAGGGGTTTGGCCACCAACTTCTCGGAGATATAGAAATTCCCATTCATCATGGGCATGTGCTCCGTGTACCTCCAGGGGTTGGTTTCGGAGCTGTGAGGTAAGTCAGATACTCTAAGGGGCTTAGTAAAGCCTCTGGGAGCGCCAGAGCATTTCCCTTCCCTTACCTCTTTCTTCGTCACTTTGAGATCTTGCTTAATCTTCTGTTGTTCCTTCCGGAACACTGCCAACATCTGCTGCATCAACTCTAGGAGAGCTTCGCTCCTGCCGACCTGCACATCCGGTTGGGGAGTTGGGGATGAAGAGGTTGATGGCACAGGTTGATATGCCGTCACGGTGAACTGAGGGTCCTCAGTTACCGTCGAAACGGATCCATCTTCCTCCGTAGGTGGTTGAACCACATCTTCTTCAAGGTCTTCTTGTAGAAGGTCCTTTCCGGTGTCGGTAGATACCTCCGACATCCGTCCTTGGTGGATGTCCATGCCTTCCAGTGCTTTGTTAATATCTGGGCCACTGTCAGTTGGATGAAGGGAGGCTTGACCTGCACCTGGGGCACAACTGCACTGGGTTGAGCCTTAGGGAACAGAGGGCACCTTACAGATTCATTAGGTAGGTAAGGTCCCGGAGAGTTCATCTGGAATGCTCTTACCCACCTCCGAAGAGTTTCTCTTGCTGTATCCCTTGACTCTGTAGTGTCAGGGATCTCTTCTCCAAAGCCTTCGGTCATCAGGGCCGAGCAGATGGAGCAACCCTTCGGGTCCCAGTACCTCAGGGATCAAGATACGATGCACCAGGGGGCATGAGACCTATACATCGGATGCCCACAAAAGTCCTTGCTCTTGTGGTTGCAGAACACAACTGCACACTTCACCATTGGCTCCTCCTGTAAGGAAAGAAAAGGTGAAATGAGTATTTAGTTGTTTATATCATTGATATAAATGCATACTTATCAAATAGTAATACTTATTATTATATTCAATAGCTTAGGATAGTAAGCTAGAAAGGAAATAGGAAAGACACATATATGGTTTTCCTCTCCAAGGCATTTTCTGTGACTTACGTCAATATTGATATTCAATTTCCCTATAAGGGAAAATACAGAGTGGAATAACTCCCATAGGTAGAGCCGGAGTCAGTAAATATTTACACTAACTCCTCCACCTGTAAAATATTAATACTGAACGGTGATTTATAAGTACCTCGATAATCAAAGGATTCATCAGGGTGTTGAGGGAATACTTCACCTCAACATATTATACGGTCCCAACAATAGACTGTGAACGGATACACATAATATGTTAGAAAAACTTGTACTACTGCATTATTGTATAGTGTAATTTT
>NC_090725.1:120775231-120780231 GCF_036898095.1 Palaemon carinicauda | reverse complement strand
GCTACCACAAAATGTTTGACTTCGTGCACTTGTTTCGCATAATGTTTGAAGAAAACACGCGAGGACTTCCAGCCTGTGAAGCTTTTAAGGCTTTCGAAGTCCATACTCTGAAAGAAATTCAGAGACGATGCAACTTTTCTAGGATCGTGACCAGCGGGTGTACTGTCAGGATCCGCTCTGCGAATGAAGTAGGTGACTTTCGCACTTAGTTGTTTCAGTGACATGTTGCTGCCCGATGTTTCTCCTTTGAAGAGTTGGCCTCCACCAAAGTTCGAAGTTCTGCGAAGATAGACCTTGAGGCTCTCTACTGGGCATAGAGAGGCATCTTCCTTCAGGGGGCATATTCTCCAGGGGCCCCATCTTTTGGTGGGTAATTCGTTTTTGGCGAGAAACGTCGCATCCGGGGAGAGGGTAATGTCTCCTGAATCAGTAAACAGGATGTGACCCTCTTCTCTTGACAATGCCACTATTTCGCTGACTCGGGCTCCTGAAGCAAGAGCAAAGAGAAATATAACTTTCTGAGTCAGATCCTTGAGAGGGCATGAATCATTATCCAAGTTGGAGGCGAAATGGAGCACCTTGTCCAATGACCAGGAGATCGGTTTCGGTGGGGGTGCTGGGCGAAGACGAGCGCATGCTTTCGGCAGTTTACTGAAGATGTCGCTGGACAGATCAATTTGGAAGGCATACAACAGTGGTCTAGTCAAGGCCGATTTGCAAGTCGAGATCGTATTGGCTGCTAATCCCTGTCCATGAAGGTGAATGAAGAAGGACATGCAGAAATCAATGGTGATTTCCTTAGGATTTTTTTGCCTTGACGAAAGAGACCCATTTTCTCCAAGATGATTCGTATTGCCGTCTTGTGGATTCGGTCTTGTATTCCTCGAGGAAGTCTAGACTTTTCTTCGAGATCCCAAACCTCTTCTTTGCGGCTAGGGAGAGAAAATCATGAGATGAAGGTCCTTGATTTTCGATGATGAAGCGAAGACAGTCGACTTCTGTACTTGTTGGGAGAGAACTGGGCCCGGGAGAGGGATCAGCTTGGGCTGCAGCTCCAGGACCAGGGGGTACCAGTTGCTCCGGGGCCACTTGGGAGCCACTAGGGCCGCTGTCCCTTTGAAGGTTCTCAGCTTGGAGAGGACTTTCAGCAGAAGGTTGGTGGGAGGGAACAGGTAGATCTTGGACCATCTGTTCCAGTCCAGTGACATGGCATCCACTGCTTCTGCCTTGGGGTCCTCGTACGGGGCCACATACCGAGGAAGTTGATTGTTGTCGCTCGTTGCGAAGAGATCGATCTGAAGTTCTGGGACTTGGTGAGAGATGAAGGAGAATGATCTTGCGTCTAGAGACCATTCCGACTCTATCGGGCTTGTCCGAGATAGAGCGTCCGCTGTCACGTTGCGGAATCCTTGTAGGTGAACTGCAGACAGGTGCCATTTCTTCTTCTCTGCCAGACGGAAGATTGTCAGAAGCACCTGATTTATCTGGGGCGATCTTGAGCCTTGGCGATTGAGACATCGAACTACCACCAAGTTGTCTAGGGTTAGACGAATATGGATCGAGGGAGGCAGGGAGAGTTTCTTCAGAGTTAGAAGGACCGCCATGGCCTCCAAGATGTTGATGTGAAACGTCTTGAACAGGGGAGACCATGTGCCTTGAGCCTGTTTTTGGTGGGAGTGACCTCCCCAACCCTCCAGCAAAGCGTTCCGTGTGGATGTTGAGTGATGGAGGTGGGTGTTGAAGAGGAATGGACCTTCTCAGGGCCTTTGCTTCCGACCACGGCTTGAGGAGAAGTCGAAGTCTGTTTGGGAGCCGTCTCTTGAGGTCTCTTCGAGCGATGGATGCAGAACGTCTCCAGACTCCCGCGGCATCCTTTAGCTGTGCACGAAGCACCGGGTTTGTTACTGAGGCGAACTGTAGAGAGCCTAGAACTCGTTCCTGCTGGCGTCTTGAGATCCGCTTGGATTTCAGTAGTCGCTTGACAGACCCTGCTATTTCCTTCCTTTTCTTCTGGGGGATGGAAAGGCGGTGTGACTGAAGGTTCCATTGGATTCCTAACCATTGGAACTTCTGAGCTGGAGAGAGGCGAGATTTTTTCACGTTTATCTTGAATCCCAGGTGTTCTAGGTACTGGGTGACTTTGCTGCAGGATTTTAAACAATCCTCGGGCGATGGAGCCCAGACTAGCCAATCGTCGAGGTAGGCCATCACCTGGACGTCTCGGAGGCGGAGCTGTTGTACTATGGCGTCCGCCAGCTTTGTGAAGATCCGAGGGGCCACATTGAGGCCGAAGGGCATGGCCCTGAAGGCGTAGCTTTTCCTTTGGAGTCGAAATCCTAGGTAGGAGGAAGCGTGATGGTTCATTGGAACGTGCCAGTAGGCATCCGCCAGGTCTATGGAGACCGTGTAAGAACCTCGAGGCAGAAGGGTCCTTATCTGTTGAAGAGTCAGCATTTTGAACTTGTCGTTCGCTATGAACTTGTTGAGGGGGGATAAGTCCAGAATGACTCTGAGTTTGTCGGAGTCTTTCTTGGGGACACAAAACAGTCTCCCTTGGAACCTGGTGGACTTTACCTTCCTTATCACCTTCTTGTTCAAGAGATCTAGGACATATTCTTCCAGAAGGGGGGTTGATTGTTGGAAGAATTGCTGGAAGGTTGGGGGTGGTTGAGTCCAACTCCAGCCTAGACCCTTCTTGACGATGCTGTGTGCCCAGGGATCGAAGGTCCAACGATCCTGGAATTGGCGGAGTCTTCCTCCCACCGGAAGCACTTCATTGCTTCTGGTGTCCCGAGGGCTTACTGCCTCGGCCGCTAGCTCCCCTTCCTCCTCTGCCTCTGGAGGGACGGCGAGACGCGTCTCTGCCTGCACCTCTGCTTGAGCCTCTACCTTTGGGACGAAAGGTAGTCGTCTGTTGCTCGAAAGCAGGGGTGAAAACCGGTGACTGTGACAAGACCGGTTGGGTGACCAGCTGAAAGGTCTGCTGTGGCTGAGCTGCCACTTGGGGAGTAGCAGGTCCCGGAAACTGCCGTCTCTGTTGACGTTGCTGGGGTTTCTGCTTGGAGGATTTCCTCTTAGGTTGAGGTCCGTCGTCCTGGGAGGATTTCCTCTTCTTTGACATGCCACACTTGTGGAGAAGGTTCCTGTTCTCCGTGGCGGCCTTGTCGGTGATCTCTTTCACGAGGTCAGAGGGAAAGAGGTGCTTACCCCAGATGTTGGAGGAAATCAGCCTCCGGGGTTCGTGTTTCACAGTGGCACCTAAGAACACGAATTCTCGACAGGCTCTCCGAGCCTTCATGAAGTGATACAAATCCTTCACCAGGGTTGCCATGTGGGATTTGGCGAGTACCATGTAGTGGTCTGGGACTCTGGTGTCACAAGCCATGATGTCAAGTTGGACCTGGTGGGACATGGATGCTGCAAGCCTCTCCTTCGTATCTTGTTCCCGACGAAGGAGGTGGTCGTTGAGTTTCGGGAGGTCTTCGTTAAACTGACGTCCGGCTACGTCAGGATCTAGCTTTCCCACCACGAAAGTATGCTGGATATCCTTCCAGTGTCGAGCGTCGGGGGGAGTTACTATGGAGAAGGGTCTGCACTCCTCCAGTGCAGGGCAGGGTTTTCCTTCTTCCACAGCCTTGAGGCACGCAGCGAAGGCCTTTTCCATGAAGGGAAGGACTGCATCGTCGGGTGCGACGTAAGTAGGGTGCTTCTTGCTCAGGGCCGGAAGCTTAGAGCAGGTAAAACCCCTACTTTTAAATGCGGTGGCTAGCATAGCTTGGGCCTTCGAGAGATCGAACACTATCTCCTCCTTGGGTTCGGTCTCTTTTTTAGAGGCAGGTTCAGAACGGAGCCGGACGTAACAGTCCGGGTAAGCCTCAAAGTTTGGGAAGAACTCCACATCTTCCAGGGGGACCGTGCCGATCTTATCGCTGACAAAGATCCTGCCGGTCGCGATAACCATATGCTCGGCATACCTCCAGGGGTTGGCATGTGAGCATGCAGGGAGATCCTTAACCGAGATCTTCTTCGGTTCTTTGGACCCCTTCATGGACCTGATGAACTCATGAGTTTCTTTCAGCCTGTCGTCCATAATGGCTTTGATCATCCGGAACATCTCTTGGGCGGATGGAATGGGTTCCGGGGTAGCGGAGGTAGACGGGAGAGACACTTCCGTCGGTGTAGGAGTAGGGGCGGTGATGGAAGGAGGAGCGACCTCTTGCTCCGACTCGGTGTATTCCACCTGGTCCTCTTCATCTTCCGCACCTTGGGCCATAAGGGTCTTCTCCGTGCCCTTCAAAATATCCGACATATGTTCGTCGTTCTCGGAATCCAGGTGGCACTCGTGCATGGACTGGGCCATGACTACGTCTGGTTCCACCGTAATCTGGACAGTGGGGATCAATTCTTTGGGCACCACAGAATCGGGGGAGGCCTTTGGGAACAGAAGGGACCTCAGTTCTTCAGTGGCCAGGTATGGTCCAGTGGCATTCTTCTGGAAGCCATGCACCCACTTGCGTAGCTTATCCCGAGAAGTGTCCCTGACCTCCGCTGAGGGAGGATTATGAAAGGCATCGACTAGGCGATCCTGGCAGACCATACAGTTCTGCGGGTCCCAGAACTTCAAATCCCCTTTCTTGTTGGCACAAGGGGCGTGAGTCCTACACGCCGTATGCCCGTAGAAGTGCGGGCGTTTCACAGCGCAGAAGTCGTAATCACACTTCATCTGCTCCTCCTGTAAAAGAAAGAGAAAATGAGTATGGGGGGGTCATAAGAATGACTCTTAAACTAAGTTAATATTAATCATTAATTTTAACTTGATAAAGGGTGTGATGCACAGAGGAAGGGTTGAGATAGGATAGGAACATACTCGCCCGGCTGGTTACCGTAACCTTCATCCTTGGACAATCCGAAGTGACCGAAGGCACAGGATATAATTCAAGTAGAAGTCCGTAGGACAGATAGAATTCTATGGGAATTGTCAAGGATATAAGGTTGGGACT
>NC_090725.1:120597731-120770231 GCF_036898095.1 Palaemon carinicauda | reverse complement strand
AGGGTTTGGTCATGAAGGCTTACAAAGAATTGGATGTCTAATGAAATATTTGTAGGTTAGGGTTCATGTTATCAGTAGTGTAGAGACATCTCTAATTTTTGTAGGAATCTTAATCTAGAAAAGGATTTATTAGCGACTTAAAGGTATACCAAGTTGGTATTTGCCAAACATTAACTTGAAGAATTCTGGTTTCCATATCAAGACTGCTGAGCTTTATGTGCTATAGTACCTGCTAGTGATGTGGTCTGATAACAGTTTTGGGCTGATTAATTTTGTTAAAATTCAGTTTTAATTAGTGCTTGGTTTTATTACATAAATCATTAGATGATGAAGTATTATTTAGGCAAAACAGTTTCATAGAAATGAACAGAATGTTTTGTTTTATAAAATTTTGTATTTCTATACTCACCTGATGTGATGTTCATACACATGGGTTTCTCCTCCCCACTGGTTAGTGGCATCAAGAGTATAGAAAATAGTTTCAACTTGCCGAAGTGAGATTAACTATAATTCTATTGAATTAAAAGAAAATAGAAATTATTTTAATTTAAGGGGGTAAACATTGATATACCTGAACTTCAAGAAAGAAGCAATATGAACGTCAGCGAGTATAGAGATAAAGTTTACAGTGTTATTAAAATTCTGTCTTTTATTTTTCTAAATTAAGATTCATGGAAATGATCATGTTTATATTGATAATTACCTCATACTCTTGTGGGTGTTTGGTACCTGATCCAGAGCCATTCTATAAAATTTGATGGCTTTATTATACTGTCCCATTTTATAGTGGATGTTACCCATATTAACACGCAGCCTTCCTGAATTATTAAACATACGGTCCTTGGTAATCACTTGATAAGTATTCAAAGCTTCAGTATACATATCATTAGCAGCGTACTGGTTTGCAAGGTTAAACAGTACCTGATGAGGAAAGAAATGTCTACATTAATATTTGAGATATATCTAATGACCTATACATTCATTTCATGGAATAAAACTCACGCCTTCAAAAAATAACCTGCAAGACACATGGAACAGCTTACCATAAAATATTAATATTACCAGCTACAGAATTGGCCCCAAGATGATGTTAATGATGGCAGCCATAAAATCCTATTTTGATGGCCTGTATGGGATACAGGCCTAATGTTATGAAGCTATGATCAGATTATTCAACTCTTACTGCATGAAAACTGTATATCATTTAGGCCTGCACACATAGGCGCATTAAAAAGCAAAAACAAAAATTAATATTTCTTTAAAGACATTTCAAAACCTCACAAGTTGCTAACAAATTTGTCCTTTACTATATTACCAAAACTTTTTCATCTGACAATAACCTCTCACAATGAACAACCCTGTACACTGCTTTTATCTAAAATATGCTTATGAAGAGGATACGGCATGCAAGCCAGGGATTAACATTATTCCTGATGCTTTTGCATCTAACATTACCGTATTGACAACGAAGGGGAACAAACACCTCTCTGCCCATTTCATGGAAATAACAACCTAAAAGGTCTATTTATATTTGATTAGGAACACTATTTAAGGAATAAAAATCTTCTAAGGTGATTTTGATCATTTCCCTATTCATTAATTCATTACCATGAATTCCTGCATATGAGGGAACCAAGCATAAATGAAGTTATGTACCAAGAGAAATGTGGAAGATATCCTAAGGCTTTTGGAAATAAAAATTCTTTATTAGGTCTATGGCACTCTTAGGTCATTGTATACAACAAATAATTTTCTTTATTTTTTAAAACAAGTTCCAAAGCTTTAACTAAGGATGTCACCTCTGGTAATTACAGAGGCACAATTAGGTAACTTGTCTACATATGTTTCCTCCTTATGAATTGAAGTACAGTACATCAAACACCATTTCCTGGCTTTTAGCTATTACTAAAAAGCTTAACTTAATTTATAAAAACTTCATTATATTGTAGGAACTTATTTAACTTTTCCTTTAAAAACATTCTTCTTTGAGAAGAATTTTGGACATTGAAAAATTTCTGGTATGACACAGGGTAAGATATGTGTGTGGTTAACTTCCTGGATTTCTTACCTTTTAGAAGAGATGTCAATAACTTGATTATTTAGTTTAATTCAAGTTCCCAACTTCTCTAATTACATCAAATGAGGGATCAATAGAGCACATTCAAGATTTACTTCAGTTCAAATATCCCAGATCCAACACTCCCTTTGCAAATTAAGTAGTAAATCATTAGTATCTACATAAATGCTCTTAAAGGGTAGATTCTAAATACATATAGTTGTAATTTAAGCACCATATTAGATACATCTAATTTGTTTAATTTAGAATTCAAATGGAAAAGAATATATATGACAGCCTTACTTAAGTTGCGACCACACAGACAATACCAATACCTAAATGATGACTTATTGTCTGCTCTGAAAATAAGACCAGAGAAACCTTTGGATGCATTTAAAATTTCAGTAACCTCAAGTGCCAGGACCCCATAAGTTTAGAATTAACTATGAAGGAAAAAAAATACTTCTCATTCATAAAGAAAAAATGATACCTTTCAAAGTTAAAGATAGTAATGAAGTGCAATTTACATACAGTATTGTAAAGAACACCTTAAGGAAATACTCTTATTAGTAGGAAATTTTAAATCCTGCTCACAAAACTATTCACTAATGGTGCTAATCAGACTTTTGCTAATGTTTTCAGGCTGATGAAAAATCAAAACTAGTGCATTAGAGTATTATCAGTCCATAACAATGAAAGAGCTCTTTACAGGGGCTTTCCATCTCTATTTTTTTAATGATACCTTCGACTTCAAGCACACTGAATTTATTCATGGGCACATAAAGGTCTTCGTCAGCTTCAGGGAAATCAATCAAATTATTCCCTTCATATCTCATATTCATAACCTCACGAAAGTGTCCCATCCAACATTGCCTTTCTTCATCTTCTGTTATTATAACAGATACATCTCACTTTTTGATTGGTTTATTCTTCTTCATTTTTCCCCAGTAGAGATTTCACTAATAATTCTTTGAGCAATTCTTACACCATAGCCTCTCCCTGAATTCATAGCTTTGTCAGTCTCATCTGCATTCCTGTCTAAATGTTCTCTCCAGTCATTCCTGACTTTTCTTTTGACTTCACTATCAATACTTGAATACTTAGCATGCTCTACCTTGAAATTTTCATTACTTCCTCAAAAACTTTCAGCAATCAATTTCTGCCTTTGTCTCCTTTTTATAGTATCCCAAGTATCCTTTGATATCTATGGCTTTCTTCTTGTAACTGCATATCCCTACCAACTGACTGATATATGTTCTTAATATCACATTATTCTTCATTCATTGTCTGCTCTTTTTCTCTTGAAGTCTTTAAGACTGCAAATCGATTCCCACATTCAATTGCAACGTTTTCTCTCTGCTCATCTTCTAAAAGCTTAGTTGTATCAAACCTAGATATTCTATATACATTCTGTTGTGCTTTCACTTTTAATTTTAGTGTGGCAATGAGGATCTGGTGATCAATACCAATATATGCACCTCTATATCTTCTTACATTTTTCAGAGTCTTTCTTCTCTCTTTATTAATGAGTATGTGATATATTTTATTTTTTTAATTGCCACATGGTGAAGTCCATGTGGATGTCCTTGTGCTGGAAGAGTACCTCTGATAACAAGATTTTTGCTGAACAAAAACTTATAAAGTTTGCCCCATTTTCATTTGCAACTTTGCCAAGACCCTCAACACCCATCACATTCTCTATACCTTGATCATTCCTTCCAACTTTAGCACTGAAGTCACTAATCACAATTTTCATATCTCTCTCTGAGATCTCATTTATTACACTCTACAATTCTTCATAGTATTCATCTTTCTCTTCTTCAGGAAAATCGTTTGTTGGCGCATAGCAAACTATAATACTCATATTGCACTGCTTTGATTTAAACTTTGCAAGTAACACTCTACTATTTACAGCTTTCCATTCCATGAATGCCTTTCTGCTTTTGGTGTCATTATTATTCCTACCCCTTCTCTTCCAACTACATCTGTTCATCCTGAGTAGATATATATATATATATATATATATATATATATATATATATATATATATATATATATATATATATATATATATATATATATATATATATATATGCAGTGATCTAAGATTTTTTTACCAATGGAATGGTTTTGGCTGAATGGCAGGGGTTCGGATTTCTGCCCACCCAGAAGCTATTATCATATATGAATTCCAGTGGATATATATTTCCAAGGTAGAATTTGGTATTAAATGGCCTTGTCGTTGATATTTACATTGATTAAAATCACGAATATTAGTGACATATATTCATCCTAAATAACCACGTGTTGCAAACTTACAATTAAGCTATCATGGTGGAGATGGATTTCGACAGGAATATGTACAGTGGCTTGTCATAAACTTATACCTCTCTTGATAGCTCAGTAGGTAGAGTCCTCGCCGGCATGGTTTAGGCTGAATGGCAGGGGTTTGAATCTCTGCCCAGCCAGAAGCTATTATTATAAATGATATATATATATATATATATATATATATATATCCTGAGGTAGAATTTGGTATTAATGACCTCTTGATGTATATATACATTTAAAGATTATGGAAAAGCTTTTGATTTTATCAAAACTTCACCAGTAATGAAAGCCCTTCAAAGACAAGAAAAAAAATAAACTATGTTAAAACACTTGAAGATACCTACTAAAAAATACAGAAATCTTAAAACTACAAAAAGATAGTGAGAAAATTCCCACTGATAAAAGTGGTTAAACAGGGAGATCCCCTCTCTCTTACATTATTCACAATATGCATTAAGGAAGTTTTTTGGGCTCGAGCCATATCGTCCTGATGGAAGGTCCCTTTGGCAGCTTCCTACTGTATAATATTTCTGCGAGTGATATTACAAGAGAATTACCATCAGGTATCACAGGGTTCTAACCCCCGGAACGACTATCCGAAGATATCGTGTATAATCAGGGAATTATCCATAGATAACCATAGATATCTACACCCCCAACAGACTTTACCCAGTCTAGTCAACTAGGGGGAAGGATAAGCGAGGAGCCGTTACATATCCTCTCCCCATATGGTGCCCCTGTTCGTCTCTGATGAGTCATTCCTTTTGTTCACAGCATTCCTACTGTGTTGTGGTTTTTTCGGTGCGCCCTTTTTCAGCCCTTTTGGAGTCATTCCTGGCATGATGGCTTCCTCTTTGTCACCTAAGTTGAGTACCTTCTTCTTTTACAGTTTGAATTAGCTGTAACTGCTTTAGTTCCCCTTGGGGAGTGGTTTATCAATTAACTTTGTTAGGCGATGATCCGAGTCCAGCTAGCCATTGGGCGTACACAGTCTATTTCGTGTTCACTTAGTCTTATTTCACTAGTATCACGTTAGCTAGCTTTATTTTAGCATTACGATGCCTTGGGCTCTGCTTTGTGTATACTTTTACTGTGCATTAATGTAGTTTCAGTTCAAGTTTTATGCGTGTCGGTCGTGGCTAGCCTAGCTTAGAGAGTGGTAGTTTTGTCGGAGACGGGTTCGCCGATGGCGTTCAGGTCTTTCTTACTGGTCTCGTTGGCAGCAACTTATTTACCCTTAGGGGGTTTTTTCCTCAGTTATACTAGTTTACTGAGCCCCTATGCCTGCCTGCCTTCGATCCCCCGTTTTTACGACCTATTAGGCTTAGCCTAGCTCTCGTTGGCGAATCCGTTGGTCGGCCATGCTGCATTCGCTCGTGATCTTCCATGCTAGGACTATGCAGTCTTTTGAAGCTCCCCTTTGCGAAGGGTGATCTCACCATGTCGATTGCTTAAACTATTAAGTTTACCCGTAACGTTGCCTTCTAATTGGCCATTTCTCTGCGGAGATATAGGAGCGACGGTTCTTTCCATGAGCATTTTCCCACCCACCCTCCTCTTTGGGCTGAGAGCATCAGACTTTAAGGAGGCTATTTTTTCCAGTCTCACGTCCTTCAATAAGGGAATGGAAATTTTGTACTTTATCTCCTCCTTTCCCACTACTGCAATTACACACAATTTGGGGATTACTATTCCCTCAATTGTTAACATGGAATGTTAATAACCCATTTCTTTCAGCTTTTGGTGACTGTTAGAGGATGTATTATTCATTTAAACCCTTTTCTCCTTACAGGCGCTGCCTATGATGGAGATGCATGCGAAATGTCGGAGGATGAATGGTCCAATCTCGTACTGGGACCATCAGGATTGCAGTGTTTTTAAGGACCTACTTCCCTCCGGATGGGTATCGAAGGATACCTCTGATGACAACTGCCTTCTCCCGCGGTCCTTTCACATTTGGGTAAGAGGATTCGAGAAGACGGTGGAGTTTGATGAAGAACCCTTCCCTTCGATGGATGATTCTTAATGCCGGATGTGGATGAGGTAAGTCTGGGGATCATCAAGGATTGAGTAGTGTCTACCACTTTAGCCCCCACTAGGACAACGGCCTCCCTGTCTATGTTGACGATTACTTCTTCCGTGACAGGTGATATTCCAGCCCTTTTTCCCCCCAAGATCTTTTGCTGGGCTCATGGAGCCCCTAGTTCCCAAGTACCTCGGGTAATCCAGTAGATCCGGTAATTATGGCTAATATGAAAGCCTTCATGGAGGGGAATTAGTATTACCAGCTGATGATATTCAAGGCCTCGTGAGAAGAGATCCAGCCCTTGAAGAAGCAAGAGGAGTCGACTACGGATAAGGTCTTGCCCTCCTAGATACCTTATTGCATGCAGCAAAATCCTTGAAGGTATGTCGGGCACAGCGTGCTCTCTGAGGGCATCCTCCACATTGAAGACTACCCCTTTGCTATGTGAGACTAACTGAGGGGGTTTTGTTGAGGGATATTACCATCCCTACAGAATCAATCCTCCTGGAACACACGAGGGCCCAACACCAAGCAGTGAAAGAGATGAAAACGGCAGGGTGTATCAATACACAGATTGTCGTCTTGAGTAAGAGGTTGGCCACCTTTGTGGCTCCAGACAATATGGTCTTCCCCTTTGCCTTGAAGAGCTACGCAGCAGTGGAGAAAGCCATCCGTGAGGGTAAGCCTCTCCCAGCTTTGGAAGAGTGCAAACTTGTCTTACCACATGATGCCATACACTGGACCAGTGCCCAGTTTACTTTTGCTATAGGTAAACTGGATAAGGATGTGGCTGGCCGCCGTTTTCATGAGAAGCTGCCCTTTTTCAGGCTGAGTTGTAGGCCAGAGAAAGGTTGTCAGCGTCGATGTCTTTGTAGTACTTCACGGAAATGAATTGATCGAGAATTTTGCAAATGCCTCAGTATTTTCCTTGCTGGCAAAAACTCATTTCGCCACCTTTATGAAGGACCTTTATGCTTCTTTTCAGGCCCGTCGAGCCTGCAGAGAGCATGTAATTGCCACAGCTACCATCCGCCTCAAGATGAAACGTTCCATCACCTCTAGCATCTGGGAAAAAGACCTGTTTTCTTAGAAGGTGTGAAGGAGGTTATAGATAAGGCTGTCGCAGAGCACAAGAGCCTTTCCCAGAAGTGGGGGATCTCACTGAAGAGGAAGTTCACCCCCGGGAGAAGCCCATAACCCAAGAGGTCTTGCAAACTGACCTATCATCGAAAGTTTTTTCTCCTCCCCATGCTGCCATCCCTCAGACTGTCTACACTGTGCCCTAACAAGTGGTGTCACAGTCCCCGGCCTTCAACCTTGTGTATGAGTAAGGGTCGTCTTCCGAGGCCGTTCTGACAACGGAAGGAAGTCCAGGGGTCGTGGACTTCGACATAGTAGTGGAGGAAGAGGTTCATGTCCTCAACACAAATATTGAAGGTCTCCCAGTAAGGGGATGGCTGGTCTTGTTCAAGGACTGTGAATCCTTCAGTCCTCGGACCCAGAGCGTCATTTCCAACGGCTTGAGTTGGAAGTGGTAACAAAGGCCATCAAAACTCGGGAGGTTCTTCCAGAAAACAACACCTTATCTGGACCAATATATATAAGACCTTCTAAAGTGAAGAATTATCCATGGCATGAGATCTATGAGATTTCAAGGTAGTCTATTTTGCGTGCCTAAGAAGATTTCGAGCATTCTTCAAACTATTCTAGTCTTGTTCCGTCTAAACCTGTTTGTTCAGTGAGACAGGTTCCGGATGTTGACTATTTCGCAAATACAGACCTTACCATCCCTGGAGGCTTTCACTGTCTCTATAGATCTTACCGACGTCTTTTGGTATCTTTCGATAGGTTGACACTTTGGTTTCAGCTTGGAGAGAAAGGGCTACGTATTCAGAGCTATGCCATTCAAGCTCAACCTTGGTTTCAGCCTGGAGAGAAAGGGCTACGTATTCAGAGCTATGCCATTCAGGCTCAACATAGCTCCAAGGATTTTCATGAAGTTTACCGACGCAGTTGTACAACAACTTCGGGAGAAAGGCCTTCAAGTAAAGGCGTGCCTGGACGACTGGCTAGTGTGAGTTCCCTCGGCACTGAGTGCTCAGAAGCAGCCACTCAAGTTGTACGGTTCCTCCAGTCCCTTGGATTTCAGATCAACTTCAAGAAATCAAGACTGGCTCCAGCTCAACACTTCCAGTGGTTGGAGATTCATTAGACTCTAAAGTCTCACTCCCTATCTATTCCTCCCTCCAAGAGAAATGAAATGGAGATGTCAGTCGGGTTCCTGAACAAGTCGGGGATGATCACCAGGCGACGTCGAGAGGAGGTTCTAGGTTCTTTACCATTCACCTTGGTAACGACTTCTGTCCTCCAAGTATGACTCAAAGATACAAGCAGAATTTGGATAGGGCGAGCCTCCAAAGCTCTTCTCGACCATCAGAAACAGACTCCGGTTTCACTGCAGAAGCAACTTAGACCGTGGTCCACTGCCAAAAGTCTTCCACAGACGGTTCCGGTGCGTTTTCCTCTTCCAGTAATGACACTTTGTGCGGACGCCTTGTTGGATGGATGGGGGACATAACCCACACAAGAAAGTGCAAGGCCGTTGGTCTCAGAAATTTCATCTATTCCACATCAATATTCTAGTCCATGGCAGTTTTCTTGTCCCTCAAGAAATTACACTTGAAGGAGAACTTTTATATCCATCTACAGTAGACCTCGACAGCAGGGCGTTAGTCCATTGCATCAACAAGCAAGAGTCGAGGTCTCCTCAAATAAACCACATAATGATAGTCATCTTTATGTTGGCTCAGAAGAATGGTTGGCACTTGTCAACATCCTACCTTCAGGGAGATCAAGTCCCTGGCCTTCAAGTGGATCTGTTTGCGACGAGTCTCAGCAAAATACTCCCCTGCTAGGTAGCACCGAACGTGGATTAAGCAGAAGTGGGCATGGACGCGATGTCCCTGGATGGGAATCGTTGGACGAATATTTACATGTTTCCACTGTTCAACCTCCTCATGGAGGTTTTGGACAAGTTTCGATCTTTCCAAGGGACGGCAGCTCTGGTGGCTCTCTGTGGCCAAAAAGCAACTGGTTTCCCATCGTCACAGATTTGAACCCCAAGTTATTTCCGTGACCAACCTGATTCTGTCCCTGAAGGAACAGTAGGAGATTGTTAACGCTTCATCATGGAGAACGAACAACCTTCATTATTATGATTTTTCGCCCTAGCCCTGGGAAAGAAGTTCCAACTTCAAAGTGATAAGTGGGTATTTGCGGATACTATGAGTCATCTAACACCATGACTCAGTATGAAATGTCATGGACGTAATGAGTCAAATACGTCAAAGAAAGAAATCCAGGGAGATCTGGATTTTTGTTTAAGTTTCCTGCTTGCTTGGCACGTTTAAGGTCTAGCTTCCTCCTCGATTTCGTCATACAATTCGGCCCTCACTAGACCTATGCTGTACGCCTTCGATGTCAACTTTAACTTGGATCTCTTCAAGGTTTATATATACCAGGTCAGCCAACGCGCAGCTTAAGCTGTGAATCACCCATACTGTGACGTCAAGCTTCCCCGTCTCACACACGTGGGTAAACAAAACAAAGGACCGTTGCCTTAGTTAGCTACCTATAGAGGTAACGTAAACAATAGGAGACGCTGTGTCCATTATCATTTTCTTCATTCGTTCATTCCGTCACTAATAATGCCAAGTAACTGCGCAGTATTTGGCTGTTATAATAGACATGATAAAACTAAAAGCTCAAACATAAAATATCATCGCTTTCCAAAAGAAAAACCATACATAGACCAGTGGATACATGCATGTTACCGTGCAGACAGAATTAACGTTGTGGATGCTACTGTTTGCTCGATTCATTTTAAACCAGGCGATTACAAAGATGACATAAAGTCTAGGTTACTAGGTACTGAAAGTCCTAGAAATTGACTACCTACTTACACAAACACTAAATCAAGATTGCTTTGAACATTTCTTTGGGTGTATAAGGCAAATGGATGGGCACCATGATCATCCTCATGCTTTGAACTTTAAATTTTGGCTAAAATAAATGTTACTAGGAAAGGAAATTAAAGTATTAAGTGAAAAGTGTAATATCACCACCGTTGAAAAATCTCATGAATCAGCCAAAGACGATGAATTTATCACGAAAGAAAGGTACTTAGCATTAGAAATAGGTCTAACAACGCAGATATTCAGAAATTTAGATTTTGATTTAGAGAAAGATGCTTTAGAGGAGGAATAAGACCTTTTGAGAGAAAATAAAGAAATAAAGAAAGATATTGGGGGAGTAATTGAGGAAGAAGCTCTTAAATACATTGGTGAATATATTGTTAAGAAATTTTGTGTAAAATATCCTTAGGAAATAAGACTGAAGAAGTGCTAAGGAATGATACTTGGATAGCAAGTGTTAATCGGGGGGAATTACATGTACCTTCTAGTCACTTTTTTTCACAGTTGTTAATAATGCGGGAGATTTTTAATGCTGTATACGGGGAAGCTCTCATGGAGGGAAAAAATAGTTTTAAAAAGCTTTATTTAGAATTAAAACAGTCAGGTATTGAAGTTCCTGACGATGTTATTGCCTTTTTTTTTGTTAAGATATCGGTATATTTTCGAATGCGATATCTTAATAATTTGATAAAGTATAGAAAACCTCAAGGACAACCATGCAGGGAGGCCCTAAGGAAAAAAAATGAAAGTTGTAACTTAATAAAATATTTTCCAAAGGTAAAATGTTGTTTTATTTACATTGACTGTGTGATAGATCTACGTTCTTAATGGGTCTCGCCAACACTAAGCCCCTTCAGATGACGTAGGTGCGCAGAAGAGGCTTAAAATCGGTACGCTGTCTGGCTGACCTGGTATATCTGGACCGTGGATCTCTTCAACAAAATTCCGAAGGCTTGTCAAGGCTGCGGCCGTCGGCTCCACCGAAGCCTATCTCTTGGTCTTTGGACAAAGTTTTGCATTTCTCTTCGGACATAGACAATCAAATGTCTTCCATTCATGTTCTCACTCAGAGAATCATTTTTTTAATTGCAATGGCTTCCGGTGCTCAAATTAGTGAGATTGTGGTGCTTTCTGGAGACGAGGACCACATTGAACTTGTGGATAGTGATGAGATTAATTTATACCCTGATCCCGCTTTTCTAGCTAAGAATGAGCTTCACTCTAAATGTTGGGGTCTATGGAAAATAGTTCCCCTATCAGATGACCATTCCCTGTGTCCAGTGCAGGATTCAAAAGGGTATTACTGAGAACAGTAGAGTTTAAGGGAGGTAATTTCTTTCAAAAAAGAAACACTGTGGTCTGATTTGTCTCTGAAACAGTTACGAGCAATAATTACTTACTTTATACAAAGAATGGACCCGGCTAGCATGCCATCGGGTCACAACCCTAGAGAAGTGGCTTCCTCCCTGAAATATTTCCCAGTATATGTCCGTTGAGGGACTGCAGGCATATACTGGTTGGAAGTCCACTTGGGTTTTCTTCGGGCAATATCTGAAACAATTGTAGGAGATATGCCATTTTGTGGTGGCAGCGGGAAGTGTTATCAAACCCGCTGCAACGGAGTAGCTCACAATGCGTCCTAGGGCACTCCTCCAGCTTGTTATTTACAATGAGTAAACAGTTGGTTTTTGCTTCAAGGAAAAAAATGCATTTAATCATTTCCTTTTCGGGGTCACGTGTGTCTTTCCGACACTATGTTTGTTCCTTCCGTGCTACAACCTAACTATCTAAATGATGGTTAAGCTATATCTCATTTGGTTCGGGTGATTACCCCCTTTTTTGTACAGGCGTGATCATGTGTGTATTGATCAGGTTTATCGTGTCATATGTTCCCTACGGTTCCTTATGTTACGTATTGGTCCCATAACGTTCCCTTATGTCGGGGTATGGACGGAATGTATTTACTTTGTACAAAAATTTTCTATATGCGGTTAATGATGGTTGCTCGCTAACCTTGGCACTGATTCCTGTGAGTAAAAGGCTGTAAATTGTTACATGCCGTTATTTTACGCCCTACTATTATGATTATAATTACCGTAGAGGTGACAATTTTCGTGTGCCTTCCCATTATTATCCTTCCTGAACATAATTGGATTTAGTCTCCTGGCGGGTTTTGGTTCCATACGCCTTACCTACGATGCCTCCTTCAGTTTTGGGTTCCTCAGGGTTCCCGACACTAAACTCAGGCGATTTTCCAAAATGCGGAGGCGGTCCTTCGGTCCTTATTGCCTCCTCGTCGGACCATCATGCTTGTCATACTGCCTCCAAACAGTTCTGGGATATATAGTTGAGAGTGATACCTATACCTTGACGGAGTAATCCTGTTAGCGCATTTCTGTATTGGAACCTCTTTTTGAGGCCTCCTACCGAATCATAGGTAATTCTCTGGTACACTTCCATCAGGATGACATGGCTGCAGCCCAAAAAACGGATTTTGACGTAGGAAAAATCTATTTTTGGGTGAAATAGCCATGTCATCCTGATGACCCACCCGTTACGTTGTCCCTCTCCAAATTCTCGTAGGATGCCTCTTTTCACAGTAGTTACGCTGCTATGTGGAATGACTCATCAGAGACGAACGGGGACACCATAGGGAGAGAGGATATGTAACGGCTCCTCACTTATCCTTTCCCCTAGTTAACTAGACTGGGTAAAAGTCTGTTGGCGTGCAGATATCTATGGTTATCTACGGATACATCCCTGATTATACACGATATCTTCGGATAGTCGTTCCAGGGGTTAGAACCCTGTGATACCTGACGGTAATTCTCTTGTAATATCACTCGCAGAAATATTATACAGTAGGAAGCTGCCGAAGGGACCTTCCATCAGGACGACATGGCTATCTCACCCAAAAATTGATTTTTCCTTCGTCAAAATCCGTTTTTTTTTTTTAAACATAGAGTGGGAAAATGTAGGAATTAACATTAATGGGGACAACCTTAACAACTTCAGGTTTGCGGATGACACAGTACTGTTTAGTGAATCATGGGAGAAATTGCAAAAAATGATAGATTTGAATAGAGAGCACAGAAATATAGGACTGAAAATGAATATGAGCACCACTAAGATAAAGTTCAATGAAAGTGCAGAGAAACAACTAATAATGGTTGTGGATGAGCCTGTAGAGAATGTTAACGAATATACGTACTTAGACAGTAAGCGTTTCCCTAGGACATGAGACTGATATCAAAAGGATAAGCATGGGATGGAGAGTTCTTGGTAAACAAAATGAGATCATGAAAAGTAAAATGCCACTCTCTAAAAGGAATAGTATTTAACCACATGGTCCTACCAGTATTAACTTAATGCACCAGAAAATTGGAGCATTACTAAAGCCTTAGATTATAAAATAGTTACAACTCACAGAGCTATGAAAAGAACAACAATGGGAATAACACAAGGAGACAAAAAACGAGCAACATGGATAGGAGAGCAAACTCAATAAGAGGATATTGTAACATGTAAGAAAAAAATATGGAAATGGGCAGGACATATAATGAGAATGGCAGATAATAGATGAACATTAAGAATAACAGAATGGGTCCCTAGATATTGCAAAAGAAGCCGGAGAAGGAATAGAAGAGGATGAATTGATAAACTAAGAAAGTTTGCAGGTGTGGAATGGCATAGAATGACCATAAACAGGAACAGGTAGAAGGTCGTGTGTGAGGCTTTTGTTCTGCAGTGGACTAGTAATGACTAGGGATGAGAATGATGATTATTCTATATATATATATATATATATATATATATATATATATATATATATATATATATATATATATATATATACAGTATATAATATATATATATATATATATATATATATATATATATATATATATATATATGTATATATGTATCTATGTATGTATGTATGTGTATATATATATATATATATATATATATATGAATATTATATATATAAATATATATATATATATATATATATATATATATATATATATATATATATATATATATATATATATATATATATATATATATATATATATATATATATATATAGATAAATATATAACGGATTTTGAGCGAAGCGAAAAATCTATTTTTGGGTGAGATAGCCATGTAGTCCTGATGGAAGGTTCCTTCAGTAGCTTCCTAAGGGTATATATGACTACAGTAGATATTCCCAGAGAATTAAACTAAAGGTTTCACAGATTTCTAACTTGTGGCGTGAGTACCCATAAGGTTTCCCTTTAGGATATGGTATAATAACAGGGGACGTATGCTTGACACGCCACATAGCTATCTGCACCACACATAGCGTTAACGCTTCGAGGGGGAAGTGTGACAAGTTATGGGAGGAGCTGTTACTAAATTCTCCTCCTTCGTTACTGTTACGGTACTCTGTGATGTCATAACTGCCGCCATGTTTGGCCGCCATCTTGGTTGACGTCACCGTTGCGCGCCTTCCTCATTCCTTCAGGCGTTTAGGCCAGCCTCCATGATACAATAAGATTGGGAGGGGCCTGTCAAGGCCTGAATAGAGAAAAGGTCGGGTCCATCAGGACGACATGACTCTCTCACCCAAAAATAGATTTTTCGCTTCACTCAAAATCCGTTTTTTGGGCTCAGGCCATGTCGTCCAGATGGAAGTGTACCAGAGAATTAATGTATCGTGGATTTTTCCCTTTTGCAGTGCCTTCGACTTCTAGACAATATTCCTTTGGTCTGATGACCATAGAGACCTGTGACATTTCCGTTACATGTCACTACAAATAAGCATATACCATGTTACCGCTTCCTGCACCCCCCCCCCCCCCCCCCGGCAGAGAAGTCCTATTTGGACGTAAGGAACATCTTCAAGTTACTTGATAGAGGAACTCACCTAGTCTCAGAGATACCTGCCGGTCCCAGGGTCAGATAGAAGAAGGTAAGTACAATTGTGTTGGAACAAATTACCTTGGTCTACATGAGTTCGTATCAATAAGGAACAATATTATAACATTGTTCAAATCATTATTCAAATAAGGAGGTAAATAAAATTCTCTAACAGTATTTCTATTTCCATTGTGAGGGCAAAATGAGACGCACAGGTAAACAAATTCTATTTTATTTAGATAAATAAGAATTAGCATACAATATGCAATAAATTGTAATGGAATGCAATTAGCAACATACACTTAAGACATCAATAGAAATGGGTGTGGAATCTGAAAAGGAAAACTTGCCATTACACACATTAGTTCCAGAGGAACTATAAAGTCTTTCTAGAAAGTCTTATATACACTTCATGTTAAAAACATGTGGCAGATGTGTTTCAGTATATGTGACTTCACCTTTTGTATAAGAACAGTCCATAGTGTCACAAGGTGGCACTTAAAATCACTATGTTTTGCACTAGGGTCAACACAGGCACCCATATGAGTTAAGAGTCCTGAATAACTCAATGTTCTACACAGCACTAAGCAGCAGGCTTTAGTACACTACCTGCAGCTACCACATACCATTTGAGCTCGTGCACCTGCTTCGCATAGTGTTTGAAAAACACTCTGGAGGACTTCCAGCCCGTGAAAGAGCGAAGACTTTCGAAGTCCATCGACTGGAAGAAATTCAGGGAAGAGGCGACTTTCCTGGGATCGTGACCTGCGGGTGTACTGTCAGGATTCGCCCTTAGTTGTTTGAGAGACAAGTCTGACCCTGAAGTTTCCCCTTTAAAGAGCTGTCCTCCGCCAAAGTCTGAAGTTCGTCGAAGATAGACCTTTAGACTCTCCACTGGATATAGAGAGACATCTTCCTTCAGAGGGCAGATTCTCCAGGGGCCCCACCTTTTAGTGGGTAGCTCGTTCTTGGCGAGAAACGTTGGGTCAGGAAAGAGGGTAAGCTCGCCTGTTTCAGCGAACTGTATCTGGCCCTCTTCTCTTGATAATGCCACAATTTCACTGACTCGGGCTCCCGAGGCGAGAGCAAACAGGAAAATCACTTTTTGAGTCAAATCTTTCAGAGGGCATGACTCATTGTCCAAACTTGAGGCAAAGTGGAGCTCCTTGTCAAGAGACCAGGAGATAGGTCTCGGTGGGGGTGCGGATCTGAGTCTAGCACATGCCTTTGGCAGCTTGTTAAAGATGTCATCAGACAGGTCTATCTAGAAGACATATAGTAATGGTCTTGTCAAGGCCGATTTGCAGGTGGAAATCATGTTGGCTGCCAAGCCCTGTCCATGAACGTGAATGAAGAATGACAGACAAAAGTCTATAGAGATTTCTGTAGGATTTTTAGCCTCGATAAAGGACACCCACTTCTTCCAGGATGACTCATATTGCCTTCTGGTAGATTTTGTTTTGTATTCCTCTAAGAAGTCCAAGCTTTTCTTCGAGATCCCAAACCTCTTCTTGACGGCTAGGGAGAGAAAATCATGAGATGAAGGTCTCGGGTTTTCCTTGATGAAGCGAAGACAGTCGACTTCTGAACTTGCTGGGAGAGAACTGGGCCGGCAGGGGAATTAGCTTGGGTTGTAACTCCAGGATTAATGGGAACCAGTTGCTCCGGGGTCACTTGGGTGCCACTAGGGCTACTGTTCCTTGGAAGGTTCTCAGCTTGGTCAGGACTTTCAGCATAAGGTTGGGTGGAGGGAACAGGTAAATCTTAGACCATCTGTTATAATCCAGGGACATGGCGTCCACCGCTTCCGCTCGGGGGTCTTCGTATGGGGCCACGTAACAAGGAAGTTGCTTGTTGTCGCTCGTTGCGAAGAGGTCGATCTGCAGTTCCGAGACTCGTAGGGAGATGAAGAAGAATGAGTCTGCGTCTAGGAACCATTCTGACTCTATCGGGGTTGTCCTGGATAGAGCATCCGCCGTCACATTGCGGAATCCTTGTAGGTGAACTGCCGACAGGTGCCATCTTTTCTTGTCCGCCAAGCGGAAGATGGGTAGCAACACTTGGTTGAGTTGGGGCGATCTTGAGCCCTGACAGTTGAGACATCTGACTACAACGTCGCTGTCCAGAGTCAAACAGATATGGACTGAGGGACGTGGAGACAGCCTCCAAGATGTTGATGTGAAATGTCTTGAATCGAGGACACCATGTTCCTTGAACTTGCTGTTGATGGGAGTGACCCCCCCCCCCCCATCCTTCTAGCGATGCATCCGTGTGGATAATGACCGATGGAGGCGGTAGTTGAAGAGGTACTGATCTTTTCAGGTTCTTTGCCTCCGACCATGGCTTTAAGACGGAACGAAGCCTGGTTGGCAGAGGTCTCTTGAGATCTCTTCGAGCGATGGATGCGTATCTTCTCCAGACTCCCGATGCATCCTTTAGCTGTACTCGTAGCACTGGGACTGTCACTGAAGCAATCTGGAGGGAGCCGAGCACCCGTTCTTGTTCTCGTCTTGAAATCCGTTTGGATTTTAGGAGTCTCTTGACAGATCCCGCTATTTCCTTCCTTTTCTTCAGAGGGATGGAAAGACGGTGTGACTGAAGGTTCCAATGGATTCCTAGCCATTGGAACTTCTGAGCTGGGGAAAGTCGAGACTTTTTGGTGTTGATCTTGAAACCCAGATGTTCCAGGAATTGGGTCACCTTTCTGGAAGCTTGCAAGCATTCTTCTGAGGATGCCGCCCAAACCAGCCAATCGTCCAGGTAAGCCATCACCTGGACGCCTTGTAAGCGTAGCTGTTGGAGGATCATTTCTGCGAGCTTCGTGAAGATCCTTGGGGCTATGTTGAGTCCGAAGGGCATGGCTCTGAAGGCGTACTGCCTTCTTTGAAGCCTGAATCCTAGGTAGGAGGAGGCCTGGCGATTCATTGGAATGTGCCAGTAGGCGTCCGCCAAGTCTATTGAGACTGTGTAAGCCTTTGGAGGCAGCAGAGCTCTCATGTGCTGAAGAGTCAGCATTTTGAATTTGTTGTTCACTATGAACTTGTTGAGAGGGGACAAGTCCAAAATGACTCTGAGTTTGTCGGAGTCCTTCTTGGGAACACAGAATAGTCTTCCTTGGAACCTGGTGGACTTTACCCTCTTGATCAGCTTCTTGTTCAAGAGTTCTTGGACATATTCTTCCAGGACTGGGATGGAGTGTTGGAAGAACTGGTGGAAGGATGGAGGTGGTGTTACCCAGCTCCACCCAAGTCCGTTCTTGATGATGCTGTGAGCCCAAGGATCGAAGGTCCAACGATCCTAGAAGAGGCGGAGTCTTCCTCCCACCGGAAGCATTTCATTGCTTCTGGTTTCCAGAGGGTTTACCACCTCGGCCGCCTGCTCCCCTTCCTCCTCTCCCTCTGGTTGGACGTCGAGAGGAGTCTTTGCCGGAGCCTCTACCTTTGGGACGAAAGGTAGTCGACTGTCTTTCATAGGCTGGCGTGAAGACTGGTGACTGAGCCACCACCGGCTGGGGGACCAGCTGAAAGGTCTGTTGGGGCTGAGCCACTAACTGGGGAGCAGTGGGTGCCGGAAACTGGCACTTAGCCTGACGCTGCTGGGGTCTGGGCTTGTTGGCCTTCTTCTTAGGTTGGGGGCCCTCATCCTGAGAAGATTTCCTCTTCTTTGACATGCCCCACTTATGGAGAAGGTTCCAGTTCTCAGTGGCGGCTCTGTCAACGATCTCTTTCACGAGATCGTTAGAGAAGAGATCTTTCCCCCAAATGTTGGAGGAAATCAGTTTCCGGGGTTCGTGTTTGACGGTGGCATCTGCAAACACGAATTCTCTACAGGCTCTCCGGGCCCTGATGAAGCTGTAGAAGTCCTTCATCAGGGTGGTGAGATGGGTCTTAGCCAAGACCATGTAAAAGCCTAGGGTCCGTGTGTCCCCGGCCATCGTCTCCATTTGGACTTGAAGAGAGAGGGAGGCAGCCAGCCTCTCTTCCGTGTCCAGCTCCCGACGCAGAAGGTATTCAGAGCGCTTGGGGAGGTTTTCGTTGAACTGCCGTCCAGTGATGCCAGCCTCCAACTTTCCTATAGAGAGAGTTAACTGGATGTCTTTCCAGTTCTTGTCGTCGGGAGGGAGGGTGAGGGAGAGGGGCCTACATTCTTCCAGTGTAGGGCAGGGTTTCTCTTCCTCCACCGCCTTTAACACTGCCATCAGGGATTTCTCGGCAAAGGGAAAGACCATGGTGGCAGGAGCAAGAAAGGACGGGTGTTTCTTGCTTAGCGCCGGCACCTTGGAGTTGGTGTAGCCCTTACTCTTGAGGCAGCCGGCCAGAAGAGATTGAGCCTTTGCATGGTCAAAGACGATGACCTCCTTAGGCTCGGTTTCCTCCTTGGAAACTGGCTCGGACTTGAGACGGTTGTAACAGTCCGGGTATGCTTTGAAGCTAGGCGAAAACTCCACCTCTTCAAGGGGAATGGCGCCTAACTTATCGTTGATGAAGATCCGTCCACTCGTGATGCAGACGTGCGGGTCCCAATACCGGAGAGTCCCTTGGGTTCGGCGCGCCAGGTGGCCATAGAAGTCCGGGCATCGAACGCTGCAGAAGGCGCTTTCACACCGGATGTACTCCTCCTGTAAAGAAGAACAGGGTACATGAGTCTACAGAAGTCTATATCATTGACTTAAAGAAATCTTAGATTAGTCTTAAAGTAATTTTACTTACAATATAAGATTCCTTTCCTAGTGTAAGCTTAGGATAGGTAAGCTGGAAATGAAGCAGAAAAGACACATACTTGTGCATCCCGCCCAGCCAATTGCCGTAACCCCATACCATAACTAATTTTAGGGGCTCCTTCAGGGCCCCCTAAGAGGGGGAAGGGATATCCACACTGGATAAAGCATGGCTTAGACTTCCTCCAAGGTATTAGTAATGGTGAGAGGGGGAGCTGAGTTCATTCAGCATAGCGAGAAAGGGGGAGAAATGATTCTCCCCGATTCAGGTAGGTCCCGGGAAGGGACTGTGCATGGATGCACAGAATATGCTAGAAGAATTTACTGCACAACTATACACCATAGTTTTCTGACTAGGGTATGTACTATACCCTAGAAGTACCCGCTATCGTATATAGCTATACAATAGACACTGCCGGCGCAGGGCCGGCAGGGTAGAGGTGACAGTCCACTGAAGTAGAATAATTAGGTGGCGCCGGCAGCATGACGGCATGCCGGAAGTGCGCCGGGCGCCGGAAAAATCTCCATCGAGGGGGAACCCCTCCCAGCCATCAGTCTATGTGGCAGAGAGAGGACGAACCTCAAAATGATGGCAGATCCCCGGCACGTCGGCGGCCCTCGGCAGTCGGCAAGCAACTGGCGTAGGTATTCCAACACTGACGTCAATCAATGAGACAGAGAGGATACCGGGCTAAGCTGACGGCTGTTGCCGGCAGGGTAGTGTGGCAGTGGACCGGCACTGATAAGATAGAGAGAAAGAATAGAAGAAGAAGGAGGGAAGAGCAGTAGCTCACTACCCAAATCTCGTCTTCTTCCAGAAGGAGTGTTCAAATGAAAGGGAGAGGATGGCAACCTTTCATCCAGCCGCAACAGAGCCGGCAATCGGCTAGAGTTGCGGGTGGCGGCCCAAGGGAGGATCGAAGAGCACTCTAAGATAGTGAGGTCTTCCGCCGGCAGACCGACCTGTCATATGCTACCCCATAGTTCAACTATATGCAGGGAGCCTAACAATTCGGACTAACCAACGAAAGGACCGAGCTGACCCCACAACCCACCGGCACACGGTCGCGTTGTAGGACGGTGGACAGAGGTGTGATGGCTAAGCCATCACTAAAAGACAGAGGGGGGAGGGGGAGTGTAGGGGAAGGTGTGAGCCCTCACCAACACTCCAGGGGGGGGGGGGGTTCTGTTTCCGTACCAGCACTATCCCAGGTGTAGGGAGAATTTGTTCTCCAGCCTAGGGTAGGTTAGTACAGTGAAGGCACAGCACTAATGTACCGTCCTAAACTATAAAGAAACAGAATCCCATGGCCTGCCTAACCTAGGCTAGGAGAACAAGTCCCCAGACCAGGGAAGGCAGGTGTAGGACAAGTCGCTAGGCCACAGGGAGGAAGGGTCGTAACCCTACCAGGTGTGGACTAGGGGGAAGGGCAGAGACCTCCCGCCTTTGCCGGCCAGCAGAGACCAAAAGGAGAGTTCATTCACCTAATGGGGTAGCTGGAGGGCAAACGACTGGTACGCTGAGGTTCTGTCCCAAACTCAAAGCTCATGTACTATGGCTAAGAGTGGGGAAAGAAAATCCTAGCCTAACCTCACTTGGATACGATTCAAGGCAAGGAGGGCTAGGATGTAGCCTAGGCTACCTCAGAGGGAGAAGATTACCTTGGATAAGGTAACTGGGGAGGTAAGAAAGTATACAAGAGCCCCAGCGTTAGGTTAGGGGCAAGGGAGTCGACTACCTAGATCATCGAAACCCCTTGCATACTTCCTAGAAGGCGAAAACATATATGCAATCACTGAATCTTATATGTATAAATGCCTAACATCTTCATTTCGTAAATTAACACTAGGAACACTTATTATATCATGCATGAAAGTAAACAAAAACACCTAGGCTATCGAGCCTAGGGGGCTAGGCTAGCAATCTAGCATACGAATTCGGCTACCTACACTCGCCGAAATTGAATACTGACGGCATAATATAACTAATTCCTAGCAATGAAGACTAAATAATTAATGCTGATAATTAGTTATAAGACCAGGAGGGTTGCTCTGGCTAACTAAATAAAGCATGCGAAGCGAACAACAGCGTCGGCATCATGACGCCTCCGGTCAAGGCACAGCTCTGCCAAAAAACACGTTATTTTAAGATAAAAAGCCGTTACTTTACGGCTAGAGCTTATTTATACAATACAAGAATATGGTACTCAACTTTCCAGAAGAAGGCAAGGCAGAAGATTGCGACATGATGAATTTACGGGCGAATAACTGGGAAAAAGCACCTGGTCATAAACGCTACGTATGAAGGAATGAGGAAGGCGCGCAGCGGTGACATCTACCAAGATGGCGGCGGTTATGACGTCACAGAGTACCGTAACAGTAACGAAGGAGGAGAACTTAGTAACGGCTCCTCCCATAACTTGCCACACTTCCCCCTCAATGCGTTAACGCTATGTGGGCTGCAGATAGCTATGTGGCGTGTCTAGCATACGTCCCCCGTTATTATACCATATCCTAAAGGGAAACCTTATGGGTACTCACGCCAGAAGTTAGAATTCTGTGAAACCTTTAGTTTAATTCTCTGGGAATATCTACTGTGGTCATATATACCCTTAGGAAGCTACTGAAGGAACCTTCCATCAGGACAACATGGCTTGAGCCCAAAAATATAAATATATATATTCTAAATATATATATATATATATATATATATATATTGATATATATAGATATACATATATATATACATATATATATATATATATATATATATATATACTGTATATATATATATATATATATATATATATATATATATATATATATATACATATATATAGATATAGATATAGATATAGATATAGATATAGATATAGATATAGATATAGATATATATATATATATACTGTATACTGTATATATATATATATATATATATATATATATATATATATATATATATATATATATATATATATATATATAAAGTACGGTCCTGAATTAAGCGTGTTCGAATTACTGTATACGATTCCCCATTTATGCGGTCGCTATTTTTCAAAAAATAAATTTTCTGTATCTGGGAAGCTGTTTAAAGTCTGCAAGTCATACACTACAAAATGTATCAAATCTATTGTCTTTAAAAGTATATTGGGTGCCCTAAATACGATAGTTGATACTAAATGTTACAAAACGATATTAATCTTACATCTTATTAACATAATTTCATAATAAATAGCCTATTTAAGGATAAAATTCCATATCAACAATGAAATCGACTTTAACTGTTCTAGTCCAGCTGACAAAATGTAAACAGAATTGTGGTTACGTTCTCGGCAATCTATCTTTCTCTAACCTTTCGATAATTTCAATAATAGTGTTAATGATGGTGAAAAGCATTATTATTTAGTGCGGTATATATAAAAGCTTTATTGTTCCCCTCGGGTGTTCAAGATTTTCACACGTAGGCTGGGTTCGTTTATCGGCAGTGAATAGCCTAAACTTCGGTAACGAGTCTGCAATATTTTGACATATTTTAAACAGTGTCGATTTGCTTTACAAAGATTTATTTTGTGTAGTACACGATATACAGTTAATTATAAAAAAACTCTCTCTCTCAGAGAGAGAGAGAGAGAGAGAGAGAGAGAGAGAGAGAGAGAGAGAGAGAGAGAGAGAGATTGATTTGATGCCAGAAAATCTCTCTCTCTCTCTCTATATATATATATACAGTATATATATATATATATATATATATATATATATATGTGTGTGTGTGTGTGTGTGTGTGTGTGTGTGTGTGTGTGTGTGTTGTGAAGAATTTTCTTCACTCTTCTTCTTTCAATCGTATTTTTAGCTCTCTTCTACTAATACTATAGCTACCCCTTAAACGTTCTCTCCTACATTCAATTTTCTTTAACGAAACATAGGGAGGACTAATCTAAACTTAAACTTGTTGACAGTGGCGCACGCCATGCTCGTGACGTCACAGCGTAGATACACACAACAGAGGGCCTTAGTGTAACCCCGGCGTATGTTGGTTCTTTCCTTAAACTACATGGGTCGAGATTAAATTCCTAAACTGCATTTTTTATATAAATTCCAATACTGCTAAATTAATGCATCTTATATTTGTCAATAACAATTAAGGTTTGTTAATTTTAAGATGTATGCCCATCGCACCAGTCCATTGCTGATTAATCATTTTAACTATTAATTTTTAGCAAGCCAGAATAGGTAGGATTATTGTATATATAAACTCCCTTAGAGCAGCAAGATTTCTCTAAAGTATTTAGTACAAAATCCTGCCTCCTCTGCACTCCTTGCAACAATATATTGCCCTGTCCTGAAGTCCCGATATGGCACCCCCAATGGATTAACGTGCACATCATGGCCGTCAACTGTCTGGAAAGGTGAAGCCAGGTGATATCTTTGACCTTAGTGTCGAGCCCATTCAACTAGAAGCCGCCCTGGCCTACTGACCTGCCTGGTCAGTGAACCTGTGCACCTCTGGCTCAGCCCCTCTCCCAAAACGTGACTCACCAAGGAGTTCTGTCGCTGCCGGCTGGAGACAGTGAAGGAGTGGAACCTGGAAACCTATTGCCACAAACGAGGATTCTTGGGGTGGGCCAGTAAAGAGTGCAAAGTGCAACCAGGTCAACAGCTATCACGGGCATAGGACTAATCTTCAAAGGAGTGCAGGTACTACATCAATGGCCATTTAGTTATCCCCCATTTTTTTAGCTTAGACTAAATTTTAACTTGATAGGGAACCTGGCTTTTACACTATTTGGACTGTGTGCGGTGGGATTGTGTGTATATATTTTTCTTGGATATTAATTTCTGGTTTGAGACTAGCATAGTCTCTGGGTCACGTGGGCCACGTGCCTGACCCCATTTTGATTTTTTATTATTGTAGACCACGCATCTAATCAACTATTTTTCATTATTTCAATTTGCATTTCTTTTGATATTTTTGTCTTTGTTAAGATGTCCGTTTTCTTTTAATGTAAATTTGTGAATAAATCAATATTAGGTTAATTAAACCTCTTTAGTATTTTTGCTCCCTTATTTATTTAATGTTTAAACTGGGAATATTTAAAGAGTAAACTTAAGTAAGTCTATAGGTGGTAACAGCGAGGAACTTTGCATTAATATATTTGCTTCGAAGGTAAAGATCCTTATCTTTAAACTTTTAAACTACTTTACATCACTGCTCCCACTTTTGGATTTTGTCTAATTACACTAACGTAAAATACCTGTCCAGCATCTCATTGGGGTAGCTGGGACGGAGTCGGAACAGAGCCTGAGAATGAGATGACTATAGACCTGACAAAGCTAGAGTAAGCCATAAATTATTTCTATTTCTACGTGTGGAGTTTCCCGGCTTCTGGACAGTAAATTTCCCCCTTTTGTATTTAAGAGTGATGGTTAGTGAATTGTGACAGTAAAGTATTAGCAGGGCGTTTGTGCCCCGAGAGTAAGTGCTCATATCCTCCCCTGTTGAACTTTATGTAACTGTTATAAGGAGACTTTCCCGGACTAAGTTCCCACTCAGAACATAACATAAAAAATTCTCCACATGTGTGTGTGTGTGTGTGTGTGTGTGTGTGTATCTAAGAAATAAAATTTTACTTCACATATGGCAACCTGAGTTTAAGAATGAAATTAACATGACTATTGTTAGTTGTGGCGATCAATTCCTCGCTTCAGGTGGTACAAGAAACAAAAACAAAGCATTCGAATACAACAGCTGATTCATTCTCTCTCTCTCTCTCTCTCTCTCTCTCTCTCTCTCTCTCTCTCTCTCTCTCTCTCTCTCTCTCTCTCTCTCTCTCTCTCTCTCTCTGTTATACAATACTTACATATAGATGAAGAAATCAAAATCGGTTTTCTTAATAAAGTGACAATTAAATACGAAACGAAAAAATTATACCGTGTATACGTCCATTTCAATTGTAGCTTAAAATACGGCATCCGATTTCATCAGCAAACCACTATTTTTTTAGGAAACATCCTTTTATTCTAGAAAATTGCTACTCTTTAAATAGTTAATTGCACATTAAGAAAACGTGTACTTTTGTTTTTAAATTTCAGGTGTGTTTTAAAAATCGAGTATTGTTGACTTCTTTTTGTTTTACTTTTGGCTGTGATCGGATCAGCAGATGTCTAGCTGCCGCTCTCAATAATATGCGTGTACGAATACAGTAAGAAAGTATTGTTTATACAATTTCTTAACTTATTCAAACCATCTATACAGTTGATATTACATAAGCACCAATGTGCTACAACCTATCATATTTTTTGTTTAGTACATTTAAAACTCTCTCTCTCTCTCTCTCTCTCTCTCTCTCTCTCTCTCTCTCTCTCTCTGTGGGCTACTTTTCAGTACCTCTCATTTCTTACCTCTCTCTATATCACTAACAAATGAAATCTTTGTTGCTTCACAAAGTTTCAGTTATATTGAAAATCAATCATGATTCAATTTTCCTTTCTTTCTCCAATCTCACACCATCTCTGTCACATCAAACGTTATAGCGGTAACTTAATTGTTCGATAACTTTAAAGACCGGCCTAGTACTTGATTCTTCTCTTATCTTTTTTTTTTAGATGGTTTTATAATTGAGGGGGCTACAAGTTGACTTATAACTGAAGTTAGGAAAAGAATTTTGGATATGGAATGGACAATCATCTTACGTTACAGTTTAGAATTATTGTAAATTATCATTCTGTCATTAGCGGCAGTTTGTTATTGTTGATTAAACACAAAAGAAAAAAAAAATAGTTTTCCTGCTTTGCTATGTATGTATGAATTTATATAGATACGGCAAATTATATTTGTAATAACATATTTACTAAAAGCTTTAAATATCATTATTTATCACTTTGATCATGCGTGTTTAATGCCTTGTTTGTTTATTAGAGCGTACAGTAAATGAATGGAAGGTTTCCGATTCAGGCGGCGTCATAAAGAAAAACATTATATAAATGGCATTCATTTCATTTATTTGGAAGTTTTAAGAAAAATTAGGTAGAACATTGGTAATAACAAAATCAACATATAATCAATACTTGGTAAGATTGCAGTCGATGCAAAAATTAATCCATACACAGATGTGTAAATGCGTCTGTTTCGTCGTTATGATCAGAGATAAACGTAAACAAAACATTGGTTGTCATTTTTTATTGTGCTTTTTGGCATGTTACTGAAACGCATGATACAAAATCGCCTTTATTTTGATAATTCTGGATTTTCAATGATACAAGAAAAACTAGTCTATAGAGTGATGGTTTTGCTATTCACCAGTTGTCTTGTACAATGGATATGACAACCATTAAAACTTGTCTGTATTTTGAGTCGTGTTATAACAGGAAATATACGGTGTTTACACCCATCCTGGTTGTAATTTTAACCTTTTTTCAAGTTATTAGAACTTTAAAGTATTTTAAATGTTTGATTTATTTACAAGAACAATTTGATATTATAAAAAAAATACAGTATAGTACATAGAAAGTATTGGAAATTATTAGTAAACACGTTTGAATAGGCAAGTTCCTGGTTGCCATGGCCCCAATGGAATTATTCCTGTTAGTTGTGTGTTTCGAAATATGTGATTTTCTATTTATAACAAATTCTCGCATGATTCGGGACACTACTGTAAAGTATATATGCGTATTTATATATATATATGTATATATATATATATATATATATATATATATATATATATATATATATATATATATATATACATATATATTTATATATATATATATATATATATATATATATATATATATGTGTGTGTGTGTGTGTGTGTGTGTAAGGGATTTTGAGGAAAGCAAAAAATCTATTTTTGGGTGAGATAGCCATGTTGTCCTGATGGAAGGTTCCTTTAAGTAGCCTTTCTAAGTGATATTTGCTACAGTGATACTCCCAGAGAAATAAACTGAAAGTTACCAGAATTCTAACTCCTGGCGCAATTCATCCATAATATAACTTTAAGGATGTCGCATAAAATCAGCGGACGTATTTTTAGATACGACACATAGCAATCTTCACCCTGAAGAGATTTAACTCTTTGAGGGGAAAAAGTGGCAAACGAAAGGGGAGCCGTTATCTAGGTACCCGGTGGACCTCCTATCCATACTACCACCGGCCGCCATTCCTTTGTTGCATTTAAGCAGGAATAGCCGAAGATAGAGTAGTTTCAGGTGGGGTCATCAAGAAAGATGGGTGGGTCCATCAGGAAGACTATCTCACCCAAAAATAGATTTTTCGCTTTGCTCAAAATCCGTTTTTTGGGCTCGGCGTTATCTGTCATATCCACTAAGCTTTGAACTGGCTTAGGGCTTCCTGCCCCCTGCAGGGAAAGTGTCGACTTCGACTATAAGGATTCAAAGTTTGTATATCCGTAAGAACAAAAGGGGAACTTTCTAGAGGTTGCCTTTTCATGCTTTGGACATCTGTACTTATTCAAGGTTCTATTTATAGGAATAGAAAAAACTTTGATTGCTTTTATTTTTACCAACTGAGGATAAAATAAGACGCAGCTACAATTCTATAATTTATTTTTAAAATTATGAAATGTAGAAGTAACAAAGTAGAAATCTGACCTTGCATAGGTAAACATCTTGGTTATATATATTTCTGAACTGTAAGGGGAGAATATACATATAAGAATTCATTCTTGGAATAATGAGACTCAATATGAATGGGAAACCGAATCTGTCTAGTTTCACTCAGATGTTGGATATGCGTCAACACTGTGTTCAAATGTTAACACAGCACTGGTGTTATAGGTCAGATTCTGCACCTGTATAGAACAGTCTATTAATCACCGTAATGATTTACACTAGAAGGTATTAATACCTATTCACCCGATGCACTGTTAAGTCCCAAAACAGTCAACTGTTCATCGCAGCACTAGACTACAGGTTTTATGACACTACCAGCCACCACCACAAAGTGTTTTATTTCATGTACTTGTTTCGCATAATGTTCATAGAAGACTCTGGATGATTTCCACCCCGTATATGAGCGGAGCCTCTCAAAGTCCATGTGTGTAAAGAAATTTAACGAAGAAGCAACTTTCCTCGGATCGTGACCTGCGGGTGTGCTATCAGAATCCGCTCTGCGGATAAAGTAGGTGAGCTTCGCTCTCAGTTGTCTTATGGATAGATTTGATCTTGAGGTTTTGCCTCGTTAGAGCTGTCCCGCCTTGAAGTCTGAAGTTCTTTGAAGATAGACCTTGAGACACACTACTAGGCATAGAGAGACATCTTCCTTCAGTGGGCAGATTCTCCAAGGACCCCCACCTCTTGGTGGGCAGCTCATTATTGGCAAGAAAGGCAGGATCAGGGAAAAGGTTCAGTTCTCCTGTGTCTAGGAGCTGAATATGGCCTTCGTTTCTGGATAAGGCCACTATTTCACTAACTCTAGCCCCTGAGGCTATTGCGAACAGAAAGATGACTTTCTGTGTTAGATCCTTTAGGGTACAATCCTCATTGTTTAGGTTCAAAGCATAGTGCAAGACTTTGTCCAACGGCAATGTGATGTGCTTTGGAGGGGTTGCCGGCTTGAGTCTAGCGCATGCTTTTGGTATTTTATTCAAGATTTCACTTGTGAGGTTCACCTCAAAAGCGTACAGAAGAGGTCTAGTTAGAGCCGACTTATACGCGGTTATCGTAATGGAAGCCAGTACTCGTTCATGTAGGTGGATGAAGAAAGGAAGACAGAAATCTATTGATATTTCTGTTGGTTCCCTTGCTTTCACAAAGGACGCCCATTTCTTCCAAGATGATTTGTATTGTCTCCTAGTTGAACTTGACTTGTACTCTTCAATGAAGTCGACTTTGTCCTTCGAGATCCTAAACTTTTTATTCACTGCTAGTGCGAGAAAATCATGAGATGTAGGTTGTTGGTTCTCGAGGATGAAGCGTAAACAGTCGACTTCTGAACCAGTTGGGATAAAACTGGGTTCGGCAGAGGAAACAACTTCAGTTTCAATTCTAGAACTAGAGGGAACCAATTGCTTTTGGACCATTTGGGGGCCACTACTGCAGCTGTCCTTCTGAAGGATCTTAGCTTGTTGAGGACTCTTAGCAGGAGATTGGTTGGTGGAAACAGGTAAATCCGATTCCATGTGTTCCAGTCGAGAGACATGGCGTCTCCTTGAGTGTCCAAGTAAGGGGCTACGTAACGAGGTAGTTTCTTGTCGCTTGTCGCGAAGAGGTCAATCTGCAGTTCCAGGACTTTTTCCGAGATGAAGGAGAATGAGTCTGCGTCTAAGGACCACTCTGTCTCTATCAGCTTTCGCCTGGATAGAGCGTCCGTCGTGACATTGCAGAACCCTTGAAGGTGAACTGCTGATAAGTGCCATCTTCTCTTCCTTGCCCGGTAGAAGATGGCTAACATCACATGATTGATATGAGGTGATCTCGAGCCTTGTCGATTTAGACATTTTACAATCACTTCGTTGTCCAGACCAATATGATGTGGATTGCCCTGCGAGGGGATAGTTTCTTCAACGTTAGGAAGACTGCCATGGCCTCCAAAATGTTGACGTGAAAGGTTTTGAACTAGTGCGACCAATTCCCTTGCACTTTTCTCTCGTGAGAATGGTCTCCCCATCCTTCCAGGGAGGCGTCCGTGTGTATCACCATTGGTGGTTGTGGTGGCTGTAGGGGAATTGTACGTGCTAGGCTCTTGGCTGTTGACCACGGCCTTAATAGCATGCGCAATTGGGTTGGGGTCAACCTTAGTTGATCACTTCGAGCGTTTGATGCGTATCTTCTCCAGACTCCTGACACATTCTTTAGTCGTGCTTTTAGCACCGGGTCTGTCACTGCTGTCAACTGGAGAGAGCCCAATACTCTTTCCTGTTGGCGTCTTGAAATCCTCTTGTATCGGATTAGTCTCTTGACATCTCCCGCTATCTCTCTCCTCTCCTTGGATGGAATGGAGAGGTGGTGTGACTTTAAGTTCCATTGGAATCCTAACCATTGGAACTTCTGAGCTAGAGAAAGGCGAGACTTCTTGCGATTGATCTTGAAGCCCAGGTGCTCCAAGAACTGGATCACCTTTCCGGCCGCTTGCAGACAAGTAGTCTTGGATGCTGCCCACACCAGCCCATCGCCTAGATATGCTACTACTTGAACTCCCTCAGAGTGTAGTTGCTGGACGATTGTAGTTGTAGCTTTGTGAATATCCTTGGGGCTATGTTTAGTCCAAAGGGCATTGCTTTGAAGGCAAATTTTGCCTTCTGTAGCTTGAATCCTAGGGAGGAGGAGAAGAGGCGACTGACTGGTAGGTGCCAGTAAGCATCTTCAAGGTCTATTGAGACTGTGTACGCCCCTTTTGGTAAAAGGGTCCTTATGTGTTGCAAGGTAAGCATCTGGAACTTGATGTTCTCGATGAACTTGTTGAGTAGAGACAATTCTAGAATGACTCTGAGTTTGTCTGAGTCTTTCTTGGGAACATAAAATAGCCTTCCCTGGAATTTGATGGACTTAGTTTTCCTTATTACCTTCTTGTTCAAGAGTTCTGTGGTATATTCTTCCAACAAGAGGGTGGAGTATTGGAAGAATTTTGGAAAAGGGGGTGGAATTTCGTTCAAGCTCCACCAGAGTCCATTCGTGATTAGGCTGTGGGCCCAGGGATCGAAGGTCCAGCGATCCCGAAAGTGAAAAAGTCTCCCCCCTACCTAGAACTCCTCATAGCTTAGGAGTTCCTGAGGACTTGTTTCCGTGACTGCGTCCTCCTCTGCCCCTTGGGGGTTTCCAGAGGAACCTCTTCTTGGGCCTCTACCTTTGTAGGGCCGAAAGGTGGTCGAGTGCCTCTCAAAGCCTGGGTTAAATACAGGTGATTGGGTTACCAGCTGTTGAGGGACCATCTGGAAGGTGGTTTGAGGCTGGGCTACCATTTGAGGCACCGTGGCCATGGTCACAGCCGGAAGTTGTGCAGATCTACGAGGTCTTCTTGCCTTTTTGTTCTTAGGCTGGAGACCTCCTTCTGAGGAAGACTTCCTCTTTGAAGACATGCCCCACTTTTGGAGAAGGTTCCTATTCTCCATGGCTGCTTTGGCAACAACTTCTTGGACTGCTTCCTGTGGGAAAAGGTCCTTGCCCCAGATGCATGATGAAATCAACTTTCTGGGTTCGTGTTTCACTGTTGCTGCGGCGAACATGTGCTCTCTACAGGTCCTCTTTGACCTGACAAAAGTATACAAGTCCTGCACAAGGGTACCCATGTGAGACTTGGCTAAGACCATGTTCATGTCTGGGGCGCTGTGTAGGCCTGCACACATCTCCAAACAGTTCTGATGAGACAGGGAGGCCTGCTATCTCCGGATCCAACTTCGAGACGGAGAAGGTTAGATGCACCTCTTTCCACTTCTCCTCGCAGGTAGGTATAGCTAGAGATAATGGCTTACATTCCTCTAGGATTGGGCAGGGTTTGCCCTCTTTGACTGCTTTAATGACACAGTTGAGGGCTTTCTCCGAAAAGGGGAAAGCTCTGGAGGAAGGAGTAATAAAGGTTGGATGCCTCTTGCTCAGTGCTGAGACTTTGGAGTTGGTGTATCCGGCTCCTTTCAGAGTCTTGGAAAAGATGGCCTGTGCCTTGTCATGTTTAAAGACAATGACTTCCTTTGGTACCGTCTCCTCGTGGGATGAAGGTTCATCTCGCAGTCTTACGTAACAATCTGGGTAGGCTGAAAAGCTAGGCCAGAACTCAAGATCTTCAAGTGGCTAAGCCCCCAACATCTCGGAGATGAATAGCTTCCCATTCATCATGGACATGTGCTCCGTATACCTCCAGGGGTTGGTTTCAGAGCAGTGAGGGAGGACTGACACTTTAAGGGGTTTAGTAGAGCACCTGGAAGTTCTGGGGCGCTTCCCTTCTTGTACCTCTCTCTCTTCTTCTTTTTGATGTCCTGTTTCATCTCCCCTTGTTCCTTTCGGAATACTTCCAACATCTGCTGGATCGAGGATAGGAGTGCCTCGCTCCTGTCGACCTGTGCAGTCGGTTGGGGAGTTGGGGTTGAAGAAGTAGACGGCATAGGTTGGTATGCCGCCACAGTGAACTGGGGGTCCTCAGTCACCGTCGAAACGGATCCTTCTTCCTCCGTTAGTGGTTGAACCACGTTTTCTTCAGGGCCTTCTTGCAGTGGGTCCTGTTCAGTGTCCGTAGACACTTCAGACATCCGTTCTAGTTGGATGTCCAAGCCTTCTAGTGCCTTGTGGATGTCTGCGTCGATCTTCAGTTGGATGAAGGGAGGCTGAACCTGTTCCTGGGGCACTACCACACTAGGGTTAGCCTTAGGGAACAGAAGGCACCTGAGAGATTCATTAGGCAGGTAAGGTCCCAGAGAGTTCTTTTGGAACCCTCTTACCCACCTACGAAGGATTTCCCTTGCTGTATCCCTAGCCTCTATGGAGGCAGGGATGGTTTCTCCAAAGCCGTTAGACAGCAAGGTCGAGCAGTTGGAGCAACCCTTCGGGTCCCAGTACCTCAGGGATCCAGATACGACGCAGCAGGGGGTATGAGACCTGCACATTGTATGCCCACAAAAGTCCTTACTCTTGTGGTTGCAGAACACAACTGCACACGTCATCATTGGCTCATCCTGTAAAGGAAAAGGATTTGATGAGTATTCAGTTGTTTATATCATTGATATAAATGCATACATTTAAAAGTAATACTTACTATTATAATTAATAGCTTAGGATAGTAAGCTAGAAAGGAAATAGGAAAGACACAGATCTGTGTTTCCTCTTCCAGGCAATCGCTGAGACCTTCTGTCAATATTAAATTTAGATTCCCTATAAGGGAGAATACAGGGTGGAACGACTCTCGTACGCAGAGTCAGTTTTAGTAAATATTTATACTAACTTTTCTACCTGTAGTATATTAATATTGATCGGCATTTATATATGGGTCCCAAAGATCAAAGGACTCATCTGGGGGCTGAGGGATTACTCAACCTCAACATGATATGCGGTCCCAACAATAGACTGTGAAAAGATACATAGAGTATGTTAGAAATATTTATACTACTGTATTGTTGTATACTGTAGTTTTGCCGGTACACTACCGGGGTTAGGCTAGTACCTGGTAGCACTAACTGATAGAGAGAGAAAGAATGGAAAGGAGGGTTTCCTATTATTATGGTTTACCACAATAACTGGAAGTGTAGGAGGACTATCCTGCCGCCTACTGTCTCCTTGCCAGAAGGAGAGTTCTAATGGAAGGGGAGGAATCCATCTGATTCTAGCTTCCATCCATCCACAAAAGTCTGCCACCGGCTGTACTGCCGGTTGCATGGTTTGTGCATGGCAGACTAAGAGAGGACTGAAGAATTCTCAACAGTATATTTGGTTTCCCACCGGCAGCCGTCAGGGCCGGCTCAGTCTTTCCCCCCGGGGCATTCACTTCCGGTGAAGGAAAGACATAAGGGGGACGTGACCGAGGTGGCTACCTAACAGCTGCTGGTAGGGTCCCGGCCGGCAACGCAGTCAGCCCGGCAAGCCGGAATGACTGTCCAATTACCGGTGAAAGAATGTTGTGACGGCTAGGCCGACACTAAAGGACAGAGGGGGGGGGGGAAGGGTCTTATAGTTCACAGGGAAGAGAGGTGTCGGCAGGTATGCCACCTACCTCCGGCTGTGGACTAAGGAAGCATGGCTTCCTGTGCCGATGACGTCGTGGGCGGCAGAGGAACTAAGATTCCCCTGTCGGCGACATTGTCGGCTGCAAGACAAGCCCCCTGAATTACCATCTAACCTCAAAGCCGGAGTACTCGGCGGCAAAGAAGAAAGACGGTACTATTACTATCTAGGTCAAGCCAGAGTTCTAATCGATGGGGATGACGAAAGATAGGGGTTGCCGCCTGTAATGGCGGCGGCTCAGGGAGGTAGGAAGGGTTTAGCCTCTTTTCTCTAAAAGAGAATATATATCGAACCTTATCCATAAATTCTAGGGGATGTATGTCCCCATCCGAATTAATAAGGAACGATAGGGCAAGGTTAAACATGGGTAATTACTTTACTAAATTATACATAAACGAGTTAGGCTAGCTTTACTCCGGTAGGGACCGAAGCCATGGTTGGTACCGCCGGAGCCCCCGCCATATACGAAAAGTAAAGTCACATTTAGGAAGAGGAATAAAATAATATCGTATGCATAATCTTCACTAGTACAGTATAATTTGCCTAACTAGATAAATTTATAGTTAAATACCGGGAAGGTCACTCAACTGACTAAATAAAATGCATTTATAATGTGCGACAGCGGTCTTGAAATGGTCGCCTCCGGTTGTGGCTACGCTCAACCTAACACACTTAAATTAAACGAACTTAACCGAGAGAAGGGAGCCTAAAATTATACACAGGAAAGAATAAATACTCAACTTTCAAGAGGATGGAGATGCTGGAGATTGCATGATTAATATTCCAAATTTCGTAACAAACACCGGGAAAAGGTTGGGAGCGCACTTAGCTTAAATGCTACAGAACAAGTAATGGTGGCCCGTGGTAGTACGGATAGGAGGTCCACCGGGTACCTAGATAACGGCTCCCCTTTCATTCGCCACTCTTCCCCCTCAAAGAGTTAAATCTAATCGGGGTGAAGATTGCTATGTGTTGTATCTAAAAATACGTCCCCTGATTTTATGCGACATCCTTAAAGTTATGGATGAATCGCGCCATGAGTTAGAATTCTGGAAACCTTCGGTTTATTTCTCTGGGAGTATCACTGTAGCAAATATCCCTTAGAAAGGCTACCTAAAGGAACCTTCCATCAGGACTACATGGCCGAGCCCAAATATTCTCTATAGAAGGTAGTAGGTTAGGCAGGGCACCAGACCACATTGAGATACTACTGCTAGACTTATGAGTCCATTGACTGGCCAGACAGTACTACATTGGACCTTTCTCTCTGGTTATGGATCATGTTTCCTTTGCTTACACAAGCACTGAATAGTCTGGCCTATTTTTTACCCATTATGGCCTATTCTTTCCACATTCTCCTCTGTCCTCATACATCTGACAACTCTGAGATTATCAAACAATTCTTATTTGCTCAAGGGGTTTAACCACTACACTATAATTGTTCAGTGGCTACTTTCCTCTTGGTAAGGGTAGAAGAGACTCATTAGCTATAATAAGCAGCTCTTCTAGGACACTCCAAAATCAAATCACTATTCTCTAGCCTTGGTAGTTCCATAGCCCTTATACCATGATCTTCCACTCTCTTGGTAGTTCTCTTGCTTGAGGGTACACTCGGGGACGTTTTTCTATCTTATTTCTCTTCCTCTCGTTTTATTTGTAAGTTTTTATAGTTTATATCTGAAAAATCTAATATTATGTTGGTACTGTTCTTAAAATACATTATTTTAATTGTTCATTACTTCTTTAATAGTTTATTTCCTTATTTTCTTTCCTCACTAGGCGATTTTCCCTGTTGGAGTCCTTAGGTAATAGCAACTTATACATTGGGGTTTCCCAATGACCCGCTCATTGTGAAAAGTTTATCCTATCTATGGCATAAGTTCTCAAAATTCCAAACTGTCTAGGAGCTGTAACAAAGCGTTATAGTCACCTACAGGAAGCTAAGTGAAAGTAAATATGTAAACAAAGTCTAAATAAGACACCACGTAATAAGGAGGTGCAAATTCACTTGGCAGGCTAGTATGGAATCCAGAATAGACTTTTTCTTTATTTTCTGTTGTCAAGATTTTTATCGGAAACATATGACATATTAATATTTGTAAAGATTCCTTGAAATAATTAATTTATTACTACAACTTGTAGATGTACTGAAAATCGGTCACCTAGTTTGCACAGACTCGGTTAGTCCTCTTTGGTAACTTCCAGCTGACACCATTTAGAGTACTGCCTTTTATAGATATTTTTAATATTTTACATTACTTTATAAATATCAACACAATTATTTGGCACATGTGCTTGACCCCTGAATTACTTGAGGAATATATATCTATAGAGCCTAAGTTTACAGGCAAAATTAACAGAATCTTGAAAAAAGCACAAAACTGTATGAAGATCAATAATACAATAAATTAAAACTGCAAAGATGGAAGTTGTTTCCAGATTATGCAAATGAAACAAAGACTAAATGATTATCACACTCGACTTTTCTTCAGTTACAGTAACTGACTACTGAAAATAAACAGAATAGATAAATGCAAGCTACAAAGCTGATTTTCCTGCACAATTACAAAACAAGTCCTAATTTCAATAGTTGCCATGAATTTTATATCTTGATTAGTTTACAATAGTTGCATAATACTAGAACTTTTTTTCAGAAACAAGAGCAAATCATTCAACATTTATTATCATCAACCAACCTGCAACTGTGCATCCAACAATATACACTCAAATTCTCGATAAAATCTATAATCTTTTCCTGTCATAGATATGAATATTGTAACACAAACCAGTTACTTACAGAAAAAGTAAGATCCAAATTATGTCCATCTGATAAGCCAGCTTGCTCTCGTTGTCTTATAAGAGAACGTTCTTTACTAGATGCTTCTTTAGCTCTGTCTAGGGCCAAGCGAATTTCACCACGAGAAGCAGCAATACAGGATTCTTCAATCAATTCCATCACACGACGTTCTAGCGATTTTATTTTTTCTTCAGGACTAAAGGAAAAAACAGAAAATTAATAATAAAATTTGTCCTTATACTCACTTGTTTTTCAAATCATTTATTCTGCAAAAGCTTGTTTTATCTACAATTACCACAAAATTTCTGTAAAAAATTCCCCATTTTCTTTCCTTTTAAAGATACATTACCCCCAATAAATTAATAAGACAATCTAACAGTTAATGGTAAGTAGGTAGTAGCAAACTAGGAGTTTTCCATTCTTCAGTTTCAAAGTCAAAATTATTTCCTATTCTTTGACATCATAACTCTGTTGGGAGTCAGGTGGGCATCTGTATGAACATCAGGTGAGTAAAGAAATAAAGGAAAGTATTAAAATTCTGTTTATTTCTATGAACCTCCCCTGTTGTTCATATTGCTGACTTGCACACTCTGATGGAGGTGTGAAGGAAAGAGATAGGTTAAAAAAATTAGAATGTATAACCCAATTAGAATTCTAGACTCAATAGGTCTAGAATTTATTGGGAATCAATGAAAAACCATATGTTAATAGGGCTCTAGATGTTTTTCCTAATACTACTGTAATTGGAGTATTGAAAAAGAAATCTATCACTTAATTTTGTTTAAAAAAATCTAAGCCACAGTAGAAGCCACTATAGGACCTAGAGGACAATAATCCAATAAGAGTGTCAGGAGTTCTCAAGATGATGTCCATAAAATACCAAACAGTTATGTTACTGAATTATCTAAAATTCTTTCTACAGAAACCTTTCTGAAAATTTGAGAGATGTAAGCTTACTCTTAATATGCAGAACTAAGCTTAATCTACAAGGTTTATATAAGATTTAAATCCTAACCAGATGAGTTCCCAAGCCCAAACAATAAAATACACTACCTTTTGGACGTAGGATGAATTGACATTCTAATCTGACTTAGTCAATTAGGGACACTATCTATAATGTTTCTTCAGAATATACTGAATGTGTCTTACTGAAAAAGGACCACTATTCTCAGATGAAATACTTACAACCATTTCTAATAAGGGGAAGGGAAAAAGGAAATTATTACCGACTCTTAGTCTTGATTGATTGATTGATTTAAAGTTTTTAGGCATCCTGACATCTAAGGTCATTCTTAGTCTTGAAACAATTTAGCTCAAAATAAAGGCAAAATGACTCAATCAACTTAACCTCCCAAAGCCCACCTTAAAAGATAGTACTTGTAAATTATTGTGTTTATCTGTTAACCTATAAATGAGTTTCCCACATACGAGGCCTGTCTAAAAAGTATCCGACCTTTATTTTTCCCGTGCGAAATAGAGATAATAACGCGGCGCCACTCTGCACAGTGAAGGAAGACACCTTCATGCACATGCATGAATTTTTTCACCACCATCCAGCACATCAGTTGCTGCCTGTCGGTCGCTGAGTGAGGTGCTACACAACGTGTCTGTCGGATTACCAATTCTCTCAAGATGATTGAACGTGTTGAGCAAAGATACTGCATCAAATTTTGTCAAAAGCTTGGTGATTCTCAAAGCGAAACAATTCGTAAGATTCAGCAGGTGTTTGGAGAAGATGCGATGGTGTAACAAAAATTAAGGAGTGGTTCAACCGATTCAAAAGTGGCCGTGCATCAGCAGAGAGTGACCAGCGTTCTGGCAGGCCCCAAACTGCTCGGAGTGCAGCTGTTGTTGAGAGCGTGTGAAATTTGGTGATGGCAGATCGTCGTTCGACCGTGCGGGAGATTGCCCAAGAGGTTGGAGTGAGTAAAGATTCCGCACATGCAATTTTGCGTGATGATTTGAACATGCACAGAGTGGCTGGGAAATTTGTGCCCAGGTTGTTGTCTCCGGAACAAAAGGACCTCCGTTTTCAAGTTGCAAAGGACCTTCTGGACACTGCCAACACTGATCCTCAGTTTCTGAACACCGTGATAACTGGAGAAGAGTCATGGGTGTACGGGTACGACCCAGAAACAAAAAGACAGTCATCGCAATGGAAGCATCCCGAGTCTCCAAGGCCGAAAAAAGCGCGACAGGTGCCAAGCAAAATGAAGGTGATGCTGACTGTCTTCTTTGATATCCGTGGAATTGTGCATCACGAATACGCACCGAAAGGACAAACAGTGACAAAGGAGTACTATCAAGATGTTCTGCGGCGTCTCCGTGACGCAGTTCGGCGCAAAAGGCCAGACATGTAGACGGCGAAAAATTGGCAACTGCATCACGACAACGCCCCCCCCACACTCATCCCAATTGATCCAACATTTCTTGGCCAAACATGAAATTCCAGTCGTTCGCCAACCTCACTACTCTCCAGACATGGCTCCTTGCGACTTCTGGTCGTTTCCAAAATTGAAGACGCCACTGAAAGGATCCCGTTTCGAGACTAGAGAAGAGATAATGCGGAACACGACGGCGAAGATGAACACCATTCCAAAAGAAGACTTCCAGAGGTGTTTCCAGCAGTGGATGGATCGGTGGGCTAAGTGTGTGCAAGCACAACGGGCCTACTTCGAAGGGGATTAGGGTCCAAATCCTGTCAGGTATGTGAAATATTTTTTCTGGCATAAGGTCGGATACTTTTTAGACAGGCCTCGTATTCAAATTTAAACCTACTACCCATGTAAAACCTCATGCCATTCCTGACTAGTAGACCTGATTTCTGGCGGCCTACATTGAGAGGCTTGAATACATCTATTATAATACCTGAAAGTAGATGTCTAATCCTAAGATACTCGAGTACCAAAGTCAGCTGAGATTGGAATATCTTTTTGAAACAACACCTTAAGAGTTCTAACAATAAGAACCTTGCTAGTTCTAGTTACTGATACATTCTTAGACAGACCTTCATAAAAAATTTAACTAACTACTGCTTTTGATATGAAATAATGGTATATCATACCTTATAGAGGACACTCAGTCTACAAGGTTGCAAAGCAGATATGTTTGAGTGAACCACCTTAGAAATTGCTCATACGAGCAGACTGAATTAGTGTGACAACCTTCTCGGATACTTAACTACGGATGGTCCAGTCCTGCAGATCACTTTTATTATTATTATTATTATCATAATTACTAGCTGAGCTACAACCCTAGTTGAAAAAGCAAAATGCTATAAGCCCAAGGGCTCCAACAAGGAAAAATAGCCCAGCGAAGAAAGGAAATAAGGAAATAAATAAATGATAAAGGAAGTAATGAAAATTAAAATAAAATATTTCAAAAACATTAACAACATTAAAACAGTTATTTGATATATAAACTATAAAAGGACTTATGTAAGCCTGTTCAACATAAAAACATTTGCTGCGAGTTTGAATTTTTGAAGTTCTACTGATTCAAATACCCGATTAGGAAGATCATTCCACAACCTGGTCACAGCTGGAATAAAACTTCTAGAGTACTGTGTAGTATTGAGCCTCATGACGGAGAAGGCCTGACTATTAGAATTAATTGCATACCTAGTATTACAAACAGGATGGAACTGTCAGGGAAGATCAGAATGTAAAGGATGGTCCCAATTATAAAAAAAAATCTTATGCAACATACAAAATGAACTAATTGAATGACGGTGGCGCCAGAGATTAATATCTAGATCAGGAATAAGAAATTTAATAGACCGTAAGTTCCTGTCCAACAAATTAAGATGAGAATAGGGAGCTGAAGACCAGACAGGAGAACAATACTCAAAACAAGGTAAAATGAAAGATTTAAAACACTTCTTCAAAATAGATTGATCACCAAAAATCTTGAAAGACTTTCTCAATAAGCCAATTTTTTGTGCAATTGAAGAAGACAGACCTAATTTATTTCTCAAAAGTAAATTTGCTGTCGAGAATCACACCTAAAATTTTAAAAGTCATATCAAGTCAAAGAAACATTATCGATCCTGAGATCAGGATGTTGAGGAGCCACAGTCCTTGACCTACTTACAATCATACTTTGAGTTTTGTTAGGATTCAACTTCATACCACATAATTCAAACCATGCACTAATTTTAGCTAGATCTCTATCAAGGGATTCAGCAACCACAGATCTACATTGAGGAGATGGGATTGATGCAAAGAGAGTAGCATCATCTGCATATGCAACATGCTTGTTTTCTAGACCAAACCACAAGTCATGTGTATATAGTATGAAAAGTAATGGGCCAAGAAAACTACCTTGAGGAACACCACATATCACATTCCTATACTCACTATGGTGCCCATCAACAACAACTCTTTGCGATCTATTACTTAAAAATTCAATATTGATTCTAAGAAATGACTCACCCACTCCTAACTGTTTGAGTTTGAAAACATGGGCATCATGATTAACACGGTCAAAGGAAGCGCTAAAATTAAGGCCAATCATACAAACTTCCCGACTACAATCAAGGGATTTCTGTACAGCATGGGAGATTGTAAGAAGGGGATCCCATACCCCAAGGCCTTTGCGAAAACTAGATTGCAAACTAGGGAACAGATGATTACCTTCAGCAAACCTATTAAGACATTTTGTCAAAAGACGTTCAAAAACTTTTAGATAATATGGGAGTTATGGAAATTGGGCGGTAATAAGTTGGACTTGAGCTACCACAAACACATTTACATAGAGGAGTAACATTACCAATTCTCCAACAAGTGCTAAAAGCTCCTCTTCTTGCTAACTTGCGCAAAATAACAGATAACTTTGGAGCTAAGAAATCTGTAGACTTTATAAAAAACAAAGGAAAAATACCATTTGGATCTACACCTCCATAAGCATCAAGGTCTATCAAACAGAGCTTTAATTTCACGAGATCAAAAAGCTAAACTAGTTAGTTTAGCCTCAGTAAAACAGGAATGAGGAAGTTCAAGTTTCTCATTACTCTGTTTGCTGTCAAACACATCTACCAAAAGGGTTGCCTTTTCCTTTGGACAGTGAGTGACAGAGCCATCTGGTTCAAGTAAAGGAGGAACTGTTGCATCTTCACCAAAGAGTGCAGATTTTAGGGTACACCACTTATGCTCCTGGGTTGTACCAGAAAGGGTTTCTTTTATGCTTAAATTGTATTCTTTTTCAGTTGAAGCATAAACTCTCTGAGCAAAAGCTGTAAGCTGAGTATAGTTATTCCCGGTCAAATCTGATCTGTTACTCGTCCAAAGATGATAGGCCTCCTGCTTCTCAAAATAAACACATCTACAGTCATCACTGAACCCTGGTTTGTCTTTCACTAGGTACCTTAGTACACGAGAAGGGATATGCCTATCAATTATGCTGAATAGATTCTCATTGAAAGGAACAACAGGATCAACTCTACTGTACAAATGTGACCACTTCAAGCCTAAAAGATTATGCAAAATCCCATTCCAGTCTGCTTGAGATTTCATATAAATCTTACATGAGTAAGATACATCAGGGACAGGCTGCTCTGTCTTCACTACTAATGAAATCAAGGCATGATCAGATGTCCCGACTGGAGAACCAATCTTACTTGTTATAACGCCAGGGGAGTCAGTGTATATGAGGTCCAAGCATTTGCCAGACCTGTGAGTAGCTTCACTTATGATTTGCTCACAGCCTGATTCAGAGGCAAAGTCTAAAGCTCTAAAGCCATGGCAATCGGTAGGAGAAACACAATTTAACCACTCCCTAAGGTGAGCATTAAAATCACCAACAAAGACAAAAGAGGCCTTTCTATCATCTTCTTGTATCTTAGCCATAATGGTAAGAACACAATCGAAGATAGAATCATCCATGTCAGGATTTTGGTAGATCGAAGACAAATAGAAGTTCTTATGCCTGCCACAAATTTTTATTACCTAAATCTCATGACATCCACATTCATAGCAGGACTTATGAGAAGCAGGGTACTCGGTCCTTATATACACCACCATTCCCCTGGCCCTAGGGATGGAATCGCTTTTCAACATTATTGGCTTCTTAAAACCAGTTATAAGGAGCTCAGATGAGTGCCTCATATTAGAAACCAAAGTTTCTGAGCACAAAATAATATCATACTGTCTGGACGCAACTGTAAGGTCTTGAATATTTACATGAAGAACACAAATATTGCAATATAGTAGACGACATTGACGAAATCTAGGACGAACTGGTCCCAGATTTTGCTCAATGTCTCCAGAGAGCATAAGAATAAATGGTGATAAAAAAAGATACATCATACTTAAAAACAAAATTAACAAGAATGATAACAAGAACAATATGTAAATAAATATAAATAAAGTGATTGATCAAACCCATAGACTATAGAAAAAAAAGTCGGAAAAACTAGTCAACATGGAGGAGCCGATACACCATGCAAGGCTAAATACACTCCAGGATAGCCACTTCAACTGAAGGGAGGACAGTGAGGATGGTTTTGAAAAGTAAAAGAATCAGATAAGGAAAAGAAAACCTCTTGATAAACCACCAGGCATCCATGGCCTTTCTATTAAGCCTGCCCAACACACCATTTCAAAAAAAACAAGAGGAAGAAAAAATAAATAAAATAATAAAAAAAAGGAAAAAAAAAATACAAGATAGAATAGTATACCTGAGTGTACCCTCAAGCAAGAAAATTCTAACCCAAAACAGTGGAAGACCAAGGTACAGAGGCTATGGCACTACCCAAAACTAGAGATCAATGGTTTGGAGTGTCCTTCTCCTTGAAAACCTGCTTACCATAGCTAAAGAGTCTCTTCTACCCTTACCAAAAGGAAAGTAGCCACTGAACAATCACAGTACTGTAATTAGCCCCTTGATCAAAGAAAAATTGTTTGGTAATCTCATTGTTAGGTGTATGAGGAAAGACGAGAATGTGTAAAGAATAGGCCAGACTATTCGGTGTATGTTTAGGCAAAGAAAAAATGAGCTGTAACCAGAGAGAGGGATCCAATGTAGTACTGTCTGGCCAGTCAAAGGATTCAATAACTCTCTAGTGGTAGTATCTCAACAGGTGGCTGGTGCCCTGGCTAACCTACTACCTTTCCTTATGTTTCAAACTGGTCTATTAAGACTGTGGTTCACAAAAAACTGAACTATTGATACACACCAGATAAACCATGGTAAAGAAGTAGAGAATGAGTAAAAGTCTTTATTTTTAAGTAGCTAAAATGGAATCACTTGCCATATTAAGGGATTCAGAACCAGATGAAAAAACACTCACATCATTGCTGGTAAAAAGCATCTATTGTTCCCAAGAGGTCATCCAACTGAGTAGTGACAAGCCCCAACACTTTTCTAACTTAACTAAGCTGTCAAAAAAGGTGCTTTGCACATGGTAGGTGAAGTTACAAACAAGCCAAGAATGGCAGGTAAAGGAGCAAACTTGAATATGTATAGGCTACTATACACTTTCCACATTTCAAGACCTACTGACGAATGTAGTGCCCAACTGCTTTTAAGCACAGTGATCCCTCACTATATCGTGATTCACCTATGGCTTCTTCAGTACCTTGCGGATTTATAAATATATTACAGTATATGAAAATCTATATCACATACCCTTCTATATCTCAGGTTTCTAGTGGCAGATAGATACAGTAATATGTTTTCAATATTCTAATTATTTTTTTTCAAATAGTCATTTTTGGGCCTAAAATTAATTTAGTAAATTACAATAATACTGTATATTCTCATTTAACACTTGAGATCTCGCATATTGTGTGAGCACCAAATTTTCACACACAAATTTTTTTGGGGCGGTGCTGTGCGTTCTCCATGGATCTTGGAGATCTCATTAACCTTGATATCCCAACTTCAGTGGTTAGTGGTTTCAGAAATGGGGCCTAGTGAATCAGGCTCATATCCATGTTGCTGACTTTGATCTGTGGATGACCTAGACTCTGCAGAGGGAGGTCTGTCTACTGTACTGGAATTATCAAGGATCCCTTGGGTAGCCTAAGGAAATATCCCTCCGGGTACATCTTGATAACCATTTCATTGCCTAGGTCAGATCCACGTCAGGGATCCACTAAGTAGGTGACCTAACCGCCTAGATTTGGTACAACTTGCTGATAGCTAGAATAGTAGAGGCATCGATACATTCTCTCTGCAGTCAGCTCACAAAAGATGGGGCCTGTCCAGGTACTGCTTATCTGTTTTCTGATTCCTACATACTCCAGCCTAGGGATATGGTTGCTGCTGGCCCTTTGGGTTACTAGCTTCTAATGAGGGCTCCGATGAGAGTTATTTCTTCAGGCCCTTTGGATTCAGCCGGAGTGGGGCTTTCAGGTTAGCAGCTTCCACGGGAAACTCCAGGGGCCTCTTTTTTTCTGCTCCGGCAGATTCGGCTGTGGCTGTAACTTTAGGTTTTCAGCTTCCAAGGAAGGCTCAAAGGGGACTATTCTTTTCGCTTCTAAGGATTTGGCTGTTGCTGGGCCTTCAGGATCCCATCTTCAAAGGAAGGGTCCAGTAGGAGTTTTTCCTTCCATTCCATGTATTGAAGGCGCAGTAGTGGTGGGGGATGCGGCAGAGGGGATTCTGCCATGGACATAGAGGAGGGGGATTTGGTAGGTAAGTATTGATGATCCTGTGATGGATGCGCATTCTGGCCTGACTCAAATGTTTGTCAGTATAAATATACTGATTTGCCATTCAATGATATTGAGATTCAAGATCCATCTCATAGGGCATGTACCCAGCAAACACTGAAGGAGGTTGTTCTGATGTCATACAAAGCTGCTCTCAATACCTTAACAAAAAGCAATATCAGATGCTAGAGGTTTTCTTCTTGACCACAGTTTGTATGATGCATCAGTGATCGGAACGACAGTGCCTGGCCAGAAAACTCCCTTTATGGGCAAAATGGCAAAATCAGCAGCTAAGACAATGAGGGAGTTACTGCTTAACCGCTTTACTACGAGGGCGCGGATTCGCTACTCAAACTATATACAAAATTAGTCACCATCAGATATACTTGCTCACCTGTTTGTATTTACAGCTGATTACAAAATAAATTTTTAAAAATTTGCTTTACTTTCCATTGTATTTCACTCTAAACAACCAAAATATTTTTTTCCATTCACTGTGAAGTGATTATAGAATAATCTTTCAGAAATTTGTTTTATATAATTTTCTCTAAATAAGGGGAAGCACTGTAATTTTGTGTAAAAATAAAAACTTTATATTCATCGAAAAGACTATGCTATTCCGTAAAAATTCCACGATAGCTGTTGAAAGATATAAAACTACTCTTCAGTAATAATAGACTTTACGTTGTACAGAAATGTAATGAAAATATCTATTTGTTTCCTTAGACACAAAAAATATTCTATAAGGTATAATCACCGGGTATGGTAAAGTACAGTACTGTACTATGATTTTAGGTGTAAAAACAAAACTTTATATTCATTGAAGTGACTATGCTATTCCGTAATAATTAAACGATAAGTAGCTGTCGAAAGATATAAAACTATTTGTCAGTAATAATGGACTTTACGTTATACAGATATATAATGAAACCATCCATTTGTTTTGAGAGAGAGAGAGAGAGAGAGAGAGAGAGAGAGAGAGAGAGAGAGAGAGAGAGAGAGAGAGAGAGAGTATAAATTTAGTTCATTAGACACGAGGTTTGTTTGTTCTTGTCATTCTATCTTGCATGTGACTGTCACAATGAACTGGATCATTCCTCTTTTGGGTATTTCACAGGCTTGGAAATAGAGACTGCGCATGGTAAGAACATGACATACTGTGTAGAATGTCAATAAATGGAAAAAATGACAGTAAGCTACCTTTTACTAGTGAAAACCAAGAGCAACACTAATATGAAACATATAAGACATGAAGCTGATATTAATTTGTAGAAGTGATAGTTGAGAAAAAAGGAATGAAATAATAAAAAGCAAATCTTGTCGTGTGTCAACAACTTGCATTACTGGTAAAACATTTCACTAACGTTTGGGATGGGATTCATGGGAGGCGGAGAATTGAAGAACTCTCAATAGTACTTTTTGTGTGATTTGAACATATATGTCAACAGAAATACACTAAAATAGACCTTATGTAATCATGAATAAGGACTAGAATTGCAAGTTTTTCAGTTGGTGGTGGGGTGAGATGTGAGGACTCCTACATCTCTAAGCTGGGGGTTTCAGGGGGGATTTGAGTAATGCCTCAAGTAGGGAATAATGCCATTGGCTAATGAGAGGTGTAATATTATATGGTAACACAAAAACGGACTAAATAACTTACACAATCAGAAATAAAGGGTAGAATCCCAAAGACTTTGTTGGTTGGTGGAAGAAAGGAGGGGCTGATATCAGGGAGAAGAGGAGATTTTTTAGTGAAATTTCCCAAGTGTAAACTGTATGTGATATACGACCATATTCTATACTGTATGTACTCTTCTTATACGTTATGCAAGTAATTTTAATCTCCACATGGTTTATATTTATAGCTTAGCTTGTAATAATAATGCTGCTAATAATAATGACATATCTGGACGTCACCGTCTGTATCACCAGGCATGTTTTTGACGTATAACGTCATCATAACAAAGGGGTTAAAGGTGATTCTACCTTGCCCAGAGTGTAATTTAAGACCTTGAGGGGTTCATGGAACTAAAATGGTTTCGTAAAGTGGGAACTCTGGTTGGGACCAATCGATTGGGGGACCATTTCCATTTGGACTGTGGAATTAGTGACAGACAGACCTTGTTCATCTTTGCGTCTACCATAGAATCCTTGGAAGCAGGGGCTATGGGAGGGAGGTTCAGATGGCCACCTCAGTGGTAGCAAAGCAAGTGTGTAAGCCCCTCCATGAAGCATTGAAGAACTTTACTAAGGCAAAGCTCAGGATAAGGATTTTAATCAAAAGAAAGTGGAGGTAGCGTTTTTTATACAGTGATCCAATGTACAGATGCTCTTCCCTCAAGTCTTCGTGGATAAAGCCAAAGCCAATGAGGCGGCAATGGCCATGTCACTTCTGGAGAATAAAGGAAAGGTTTTTGGCCTTTCCTTAAAAAAATAGATTTGTTGAAAGTAATCATTCGTTACAAGTTTGCAATTTGGCTTTAGTAATGGCCTTGGAGCTTGTGATGCCCTTCTTACAATTTCCAATGCTGGGATAAACCATGAATCACCAGAACACTAACTGAATTGTGTGAATGACCCCATATGTTACCACTTCAGCATTTAGTCAGGGGTGAAACTGGGAAGGTTAGGTCTGAAATATTACTATGAATCTAGAACTAAGTTGATTACTGTACTGAGCTACCCAAAAAGAAGTTAATGGTATTAAATTCCCAATATAACAAAGACCCTACTAGATTAGTCAAAGGAAGCCTTCTGAAACGTTGGAATAAACTATCAAGTATATTCTTACCCACAAAGAGCCTTGAGTGGATAACCTTGCAAACCCTGCCTTATATATTTTCGTTTATTAGTGTAATGATGGACTATGAAGATGGCATTATATTCTATAATAATGTTAGGTAACTGATTAATGTTATACAAGTCAAAATGTATACAGGCTTAGAAACTAAACAAAACTAGAAATTACAATTGAATCTTTAAACCAAGTAGCTATTCTTATTGAAAGTGATAACCATTTGAAGACTTATTCACCAAAATTCTAGGGAATTAAAAGGTATATGCTCTATGGTTTTAAAAACCTACCTTAAAAATGTAATAAATTAGTTTTATTGTACACTTTCCAGCATACTGAGTCCTAACACTGATCTTGTTTACAACTGGCATGTTAGTGTTGTGCATATGTTGAGGCTCATGGCTGAAAGGCATAGCACAGATAATGGCACCTCACAAGTGGAAGAGATGCCTGTGTAACAGCACCTCCAAAGGGATAGAGATGCCTATGCAATGACACTTCCTGAGACGCAGCGATGTATTCAATTTGAGGATTAACTTTCTGTTATTATTAACTATCATTATTAACTAAATAACAAAGAATCTATTATAATATTTAGGTCGTTTTATAGCCAGAATTGTAAGGGTAATAAAAATATGAGTGTTTGAAATTACAACATTAAAGCAAACCCGTGATGAACAAGCAAACATGTGATGAACTAGTGGCCGAGTTTGTAAGTGAACGAAAATGCATTGTCATCCAGAGTGATCACATGATACAACCGACCAGCTTAGCAGATACATCACCAATTACAATAAAATTTAAGAACATCTACGGTATGAAACGTCATCTCCCAAATTAAAACGATGTTGTTTAAGAGCGCTTACTTTAGCAAGAGGAGGGTTATAAGAATCCAGCTACCAAACTTGGTCCTCTGTCTCACAATCTAAGTACAGTGCAGTATGCAGAAATGCAAAAGTTAAGCTATAGTATAAAGTATTTCAAAAATTTAAGACTCATATGGAAGGAACTCAACTCTGAAAGGTGCAGTAAACATTTAGAACCTTTATTGAAGGAACACTATATAATTATGTCCATTAGACCAAACAATGGAAGTTGGTTTAATGTAAGCAACCAGACAGACAAATCAAACTTACCATTCACAATTGAAGGCTTGCTGGCCCTTGAGAATAACAATAAGTTAAAAGTTAAAACCAAAACAGGTTCATCACTAACTTGGCTAGTAAGTGAGTATTGGCATGTCATAATGTTATCAGCTACGTTAGTAGGCGAGACGAGTCTGTCTAATGAGACAAGACTGCTGATGACAAGGCCTGCTCTGAAGGGCAATGGCAGAGCAGGGGCGAACTAAATTCCCGTGGGAGGAATCCCCCAAAAGGGGAGACAAACCGGGAAAAGGAAGATTCTCTCATGGATGGGAAAGGCAGCCACCATTTGCTGCCATTGTCAGCAATCATTCGAGAGAGCAGGAAAATTGCTGCATAGTGGCTGGCAGAGGAGAGTACTCCCTCAGCAGGGGGAGTGGATGAATCCCTCTCTTTGCTGGAAGAATCCTTCGAAGGGAAGACCAAAGGGAGAAGGAAGTCTTTTCTGCAGACGGGAAAGACACTATCAACATCTGCTGCCATAGTTGGTGATTCTCCCCACAACGGAAAGGAGAGTTCCAGCATCTAGAAGCAATCCTCTTGGCCATACTCTTTGTTTCCCATCCCCGAGTTCTAGCCCAAGTAGAAGGTCGACATTGGGCATTGTAAGAGAAACGGGCCGGAGCTCAAACCAAGTTCCCCTGGAAGGGAGGTGGTACCTCTTTCCCGCAGGAATGTTGCCCTCATCTCTGAGAGGTTTAAGAGGCGGTTTCATTCGAGCTCAGACCACAGCCCAGAGGCCGAGTGGTACAGCATGCCCCTCCCCCTTTTCTTTGATGCATCTGGAGGGAAAAATCAATTCGGAGAAGAACCGAGGAGATTAACTCCCTGGATGATATTCTTATTTGGCAACCTCCTTATCAGGAGTGTCTCTTGCTCAGATCTCATAGATAGCCAAAGGAAAGGAAGTTACCTGGTGCCGAAGAACAGGGATCTGGCTGTTCCTGAAAAAGTTGGATTCTATGGAAACTGATGTGGTCTTGTCAAACCTGAGGAGGTTTCTGCAGGCTGATGACCATTTCTATAGATATCCGTATTCAATATGACAGTCAAGTCTCTTCTGAGATTACTTCAATGCTCAGGTTATGGTAAACTCGAGGAGATGTCTCGGAGGGGCTCAAGGCTGTTAGGATCAGCCAGTCGTCTGAAGTCTTCAGAGACAAGGCCGATCCTGAAGGTGAAGGTTAACTTTAGGGCAGAAACCCTTGTGACAACCCTCGGTGCTTGGCTAAACTGAAGCATCATTCCCCGACATGACAGGCTGAAGAAGGATATCCCAAAAAGGGGAGCTAGGAGTATTAGACCTAGTGGTCGATCCTGTACAGGGCTAACTGTTTGCATGATCTTAAGCCTTCTCATCATATGACAGAGTTTGAATATCAAACTCATTCCACAAGTAGAGGCTAAGCTGGAGACTTCTGTAAGAAGTGAACAAAGAAGCTCAGCGGTATCTTGACGAACCGCTCTTCCCATGAGACCGGGTGTTCCAATCACAAGGATAAAGAGAACCGCTTCCCACCATCTAAAGGAGGATGGAAGAGACAAGAGTTTCTCTTGCATTGGATGTGGACTCTCTGTCCTAGGTGAAAAACATGAGCCAAATATTTCAAGCTTGTAGGAAGGGTTTTACCTTCGTTGGAAAAACCTCGCTCTAGGATGAGAAAGGAAGATCTTCTCTTCGAACAACTCCAGCCGAAGGTAGAGTTCCGATTACGGAAGAGAGCCATTGTCTGAGTTCACGAACAAGACTGAGTCTCATGAAAGGTTGGGCAAATATGTTTCTTTGGGAAAGGATTTTGCAGATGGAGGCTGAAGGGGCTCACATGAAGGTCCAAGAGCGTACATGCCAACGGAGACTGGGAGTGCACAAGATGACAACAGCCTCTGGTGTTCTAGTGGGTCACCCATCCCAAGGTTGACCAGAATTCTAGCAACTAAGTTGCCATAGCTCTGTCACATTAGACAGCAATGAATTCAATCTTCTGAGAATGAGAGAATGAGGGGGGATGCTAACACCATCGGGTTGTGCCTCCCGTTGCAATATAAGGGATCTGCCTCCTTCTGTGGTAAGAAGGAAGTGAAGGTGAAGAACGTAAATTCATGCGGGATGAACGTCTGCGAACGTGCAAGATTCATTGAAGAAACCTGGCAACATGACTGCGGTTTCTTCAATTTGCATGCAATGAGAACTTTGGGAACCGAAGAAACCCTGTTTGTGAGAAACAAACAAAACTCAATAGGCAAGAGGGGTATCAAGTGCCAAAGGTAACCCTCGTGCATTATCCCAGTTGTCGATGGAGAGGGCTGGGTTAGGTTCCCAGAGGTTAAACTCTTTCAACTCTACTTGGAAGGGCTACTGAAGTAGTGTAAGCCCAAGAGAGAGGTGAGAAGACGATCTATGTTGTCTTGATGAGAGCACTCTCCGAAGAGAGAGACTCAGGAGCAGCTCCTTTAACTCTAGGTGGGAGGGCTACCAAAGTAGCGTAAGCCCAATAGAGGAGAGAATTTAATCTTGAGCTGGCTTAGTGATCAACACAAGGTGGCGAACAGCAAACGGCGAGTAAGCGAACATCAAGTTGTCGCCTGTAGAGAACAGCGAAAGACGAAGATGTCTCTTCGGCTCATACCCTTGATGCCTGGTGGATGATCTTACTTGAATCAGTATGGACCAGCAGGGGTCACTTGCCTTAGTTAGATAGGCACTGCCCATCACAAGGAACTGGCTATCCTTTGATGTATCTAGCCAATGAATTCTCTATGGATTTAGTCAGTCTATGGAAAGCAAAAATGACAGAATGGCCCCTAGTCCCAGGTGTAGTGGGGTGCTAAGAATCTCCCGGTTTATAAATACTAAAGAAAAATAGAAAATTGGTAATTGGAATGTTAGAACCATGAATCAGATTGCAAAGTTACAGCAGGTTGAGAATGAATCTATGAAGTATGATTTAGATATCTTGGCCCAAAGGGAAATGTCTTATAAGGGGATAGGTAAGGAAATCTTAGAACCAAGGCAATATATATATCTATTCAGGAAGAACTGATGGTGTTGGAAGAGAAGGGGTAAGAATGATGATGAATCCAAGAGCAGAAAAGGCATTAACTGAGTGGAGAGCTGTAAATAGAAAATTACTATTTGCAAAGTTTAAATCAAAGCAGTGCAGTATGAGCATTATAGTGTGTTATGCACCAACAAATGATGCCCCTGAAGAAATGAAAGATGAATACTCTGAAGAATTGCAGAGTGCAATAGATGAGACTCAAGAGAGATATGAAAATTGTGATAGGTGACTTTAATGCTAAAGTTGGAAAGATTAATCAAGGCATAGAGAATGTGATGGGTGTTGGACTTGGTGAAGTTGCAAATAAAAATGGAGTCCATTTTATAAGTTTTTGTTCGTCATTCTTGTTATTTCAGGTACTCTTTTCCAGCACAAGGACATCCACAAATGTACATGGAGACTTCATCATGTGGTAATTACAAAAATCAAAAAGATTACATAGCCATTAATAAAAAGAAAAGTACTGAGAAATTTGAGAAGCTATAGAGGTGCATATATTGGTATTGATCACCAGCTCTTCCTTGCCACACCGAAATCAAAACTGAAAGCACTCAACAGAAATGTGGATATAACATCTAGGTTTGATACAACAAAGCTTCTAGAAGATGAGCACAGAGAAACCTTTGCAATTGAATGTAGGAATCGATTTGCAGTCTTAGAGACGAAGAAGAGCAGACAATTAATGAAGAAGGGTGTGATATTATGAACATGAAGTTTTGGGACATGTAGTTACAAGGAGAAAGCCATGGAAATTAAATGATATTTGGGATACTATAAAAAGGAGACAAAGACAGAAATTGACTATTGAAAGTTTTTGAGGGAGTAATGAAAATTACAAGCTAGAGCATGCTGCACGCTAAATATTCCAGTATTGGTAGTGAAGTCAAAAGAAAAGTCAGGAATGACTGGAGAGAGTATTTAGACAGAAAAGCAGATGAGGCTGACAAAGCTATGAATTCAGAGAGTGGCTATAGTGTAAGAATTACTCACAGAATTATTAATGAAATCTCTACTGGGGCAAAGAAGAAGCATATACCCATCAAAGGGATGGATCTGATAACTCAGAAGATGAAGAAAGGAAACGTTGGATGGAACACTTTAGTGAGGTCATGAATAGGAGATATGAAGGGAATAATTTGATTAATATACCTGAAGCTGAAGAAGACCTTGACGTACCCATGAATGAATTCAGTGTGTTTGAAATTGAAGCTAGAGAGAAAGATTGATGAAAAGCTGAGAGATGAACAAGCAAGATTTAGTAAAGGTAGAAGTTGCACTGACCAAATTTTCATTTTAAAACATGTTGTACAGCAATGTGTAGAATACAGGAATCCACTGTTGATGGCATTTGTGGACTATGAAAAAGCCTTTGATAGTGTCCACCTGCCAATTTTGTGGAGAGCCGTGTTTTATTATGGAGTTCCTCTTATATTTGTAAATTTCATTAAGTCTGTTCATGAGAATAATAAGTGCAAAGTTAATGTTAGTGGAGTCCTATCAGATGAATTTCCAGTGAACAGTGGAGTACTCCAAGGGAATATGTTGTCACATATGTTGTTTATCCTTCTCATGGATTTTGTAATGCATAGAACAGTTGGAGATGGTGGAGAAGGATTGGAATGAATTGGTAATAGGAAATTAGCTGACCTAGAGTATGCTGATGACGCTGTCCTTATTAGCAGAACACCACAAGATTTGCAATGCTTGCTTACCAGAATGCATGAAATATCACAGGACGTTGGGCTCAAGATAAATAGAAGAAAGACAGAAATGATGAGAACGGAATATGCAATGTAAGATGAAATATCATTGGAAGGAGAAAGATTTAATGTGGCAGAATCATTTAAATATTCAGGAACTGATCTCTAATAGAGGGTCTTCAGAATTGGAGTTTAATGAAAGATTGAAAAAAGCAAATCAGACAATGGCTAGGTTAAATAAAATTTGGAAATCAAATCACCTGAAATTACACATAAAAATCCAGCTATATATCAGTTTAGTGAGATCGGTGTTACTGTATGGACGTGAGTATTGGTATGGCAATGAAACAATATGCAACAGATTTTGTAGATTTGAGAACAAAGCCCTGAGAAGAATATTGGGAGGTAAATGACAGGACAGGATTAGAAAGGAAACTACAAGAGATTACTCGAGCGCCATATGTGGATGAGATCATGGTGAGGGGCAGATGGAGATAGTTTGACCATGCTCTTTGCACTCCTCAAAAGAGATTAGTGCACCAAAATTTCAACTGGGCTCCACAAGGCACAAGAAGGGTTGGAAGACCCAGACCTACATGGCTGAGGACTATGAAGCAAGAAGTAGGAGAGGATGAATGGAGAAGTTTTGATCTAAAAGCTGAAGACAGAGATGACTGACGACATCTAACCGAGGGCTTTTGCGTCGATAGGCGTAGGAGGAGATGATGATGATGAATCTATGTGATACTTGGTTTGTTTAATGCAATGTACGTAGTGCTTTGGCATGGTATCAATGTGCAGTAGGTGCAAGTGCCTCTTAAGAGATAGGCACTGAAATAAGTAATCAACTGCAACTGCCGTAAGTGTGTCGCTCTGTTCCTCGTCCCCCTCAGTTAAAATCTCTGCATTCTCTTGATGCTGCACCTTATACAGCTCCAATACCATTGCTTTTTCACAAAAATCAGTTGTGTTTTCAGTAATCCCATCACCTGCAAACTGCTTCTCATCAATCCAGATAAGCAGAAACCTTTCAACGTTAAGAAGACATTGTCACCAATTCATCAATGTCCGCAACAGTTTCGCATTGTCAAATGCTTTGATATCTTCTTTATTGGTAAGGATTATAACTATACCCGTTGTAGATTTTGTAGTATGATCGTACAGTTTTGCAGGTCAGCTATACACATACCCTGTTCATGTTTCGCAATAATTTCTTTTTTCACTTCTCAAGTAACTTTTTCCTTCTTCTAACCTTCTTTCTTAATCATCTTGGATGCCATTACCATGATACCGTTAACTTTACAACATATCAAATTATGCCTTATGATGAACATTAGCAATCACAACTTGGCAAAGAACACACGATCACAGTTGTACAAAACACAGCTCCAAAGACATGCACACAAGATGATTCCTCCCCTAGTGCTGCTCAGAGAGTGGATAAGTTAGGCACTGAGCAAGGGGGTTTGTATGCTAATGTGAAACACAATGTGGTAAAATGTCTTTGAATACTGTTGCGTGGTATATGGGTACACATGTTAAGTCTCATTCATACTAGTCCACAAAAAGTTGTCAGATGGAAGGAAATTTTTCATCACAAACTGATATAACACTCATAAATCGATTTGAATTTTCATATTTGTATACTGCTTTGTTCATATTAAAAGTTAGTTGTAAACCTAGGTACTACTGTACTGTGCTGTAGTTGGCCTTCTATAATACTGTTTTGTTTTTATACTTATATAATTATGATTTCACCTTAACTCACCAGACATGAAAGCAATGAGTTAAATAAGATCAAATACAGCACACCATACATTACTATATTACATACAGTATTATGGGAGAACGAGTTAAGACTGATACTGCTATAGGGGTGAATTTACAAGCAATTATGTAATTACTATAATAGCTTTTAGTCTTTTATATTCCTTTAATTGGTTTCATAAAATTGTGAATAAATATTCATATACTGTATATTGCTTTACTGTATGTCAGTGACTTCCCACAAATAGTAATAATTGCAAATAGCAGGGTGGGATTCATGATATCTGACAGTACAAAACTGACAAATGTATCCCAAACAATTGAAAGTATGACTTGGTACTCTACATACATGAATTAAATTTTCAATTACCTTTCTTCAGATCTGGACACTAATGGCGGTGCTGGCCCTTTGCTTGCCTGATTGAGAGGGTCAAACACACTACTGTGAGATGAATACCCAGTTCCTCTCATACTTGTCATTGGTCGACGTAAGCCATCACTTGAACCACCTCCTCCAACTGGACCCATTGAACTGTGGAGCATTGCCTAACCATATGAAAAAAAAATTAAGATGTAAAAAAATTCATATACATTGCTGTACAATCAATTAACCATAAAACAGTGTAGAAGAATGTTGATGAAAATAATTTGAAAGGAATTTGAAAAGTAAGCCCTTATGAAACAAGATGCATCATTCAAGTGTACAAGCTGATAAAAGAATACAGTACATAAATCTTAAAAAGTGACAGTACCAGAGCAGTACACAATTGTTAACTTGATAATATCTAGGGAAGGATTATGTTTTACAGAGATCAAAATGACAAAAGAATTTGGATTGAAGGAATAGCCTCTCTACCCTATTTCTAACTGTCAACAGTGTCAAGATACAGCATTGATTTTACTTTGCCTTATCAGACATCTCAAGGGCCTGACATTCAAACAGGGGTTGGAATGTGATAAGTAACAAAGACCTTATATAACATATGTTTAAACATTTAATACATTCTTGAGGCAACATGCACAACTATACAGCAATTCATTATAATTCACAGTCAAGAATAACCAGTATTTTGCACCTTTAGTTCAAAATTGGAGAACTAAAAATGCTTAAAAATGTTATTTTTATTAATAAAATAAATTTTTGAATATACTTACCCGATAATCATGTAGCTGTCAACTCCGTTGCCCGACAGAATTCTATGGAGGGATACGCCAGCTATCACAATACTAGAAGGGGGTGTATTTACCAGCGCCACCTGTGGCCAGGTACTCAAGTACTTCTTGTTGACACCTCCTCAATTATTCCTCGGTCCACTGGTTCTCTATGGGGAGGAAGGGAGGGTCGATTAAATCATGATTATCGGGTAAGTATATTCAAAAATTTATTTTATTAATAAAAATAACATTTTTCAATATTAAACTTACCCGATAATCATGTAGCTGATTCACACCCAGGGGGGTGGGTGAAAAACCAGTGTACAAGACTAAAGGATAGCTAAGTATCCCGTATTTCATATAATCAGTTATCCACAATAACAATGAAATAATAAGTACCTGGTAAGGAAGTCGACTTGAACCGTTACTCTGCCTTTAATAAGATCGTCTTCCTTACTGAGCGCAGCGTTCCTCTTGGGAGGCTGAATCAACTCAAAGGTGCTAAAGTATACAGGGCTGCAACCCATACTAAAGGACCTCATCACAACCTTTAACCTTGGCGCTTCTCAAGAAAGAATTGACCACCCGCCAAATCAACAAGGATGTGGAAGGCTTCTTAGCCGACCGTACAACCCATAAAAAGTATTCAAGAGAAAGGTTAATAAGTTATGGGATTATGGGAATGTAGTGGCTGAGCCCTCGCCTACTACTGCATTCGTTGCTACGAATGGACCCAGGGTGTAGCAGTACTCGTAAAGAGACTGGACATCTTTGAGATAGAATGATGCGAACACTGACTTGCTTCTCCAATAGGTTGCATCCATAACACTCTGCAGAGAACGGTTCTGTTTGAAGGCCACTGAAGTAGCCACAGCTCTCACTTCATGTGTCCTTACCTTCAGCAAAGCAAGGTCTTCTTCCTTCAGATGAGAATTTGCTTCTCTAATCAGAAGCCTGATGTAGTAAGAAACTGAGTTCTTAGACATTGGTAGAGAAGGCTTCTTGATAGCACACCATAAGGCTTCTGATTGTCCTCGTAATGGTTTTGACCTTCTTAGATAGTACTTAAGAGCTCTAACTGGGCAAAGTACTCTCTCCAGTTCGTTCCCCACCATGTTGGACAGGCTTGGGATCTCGAACGACTTAGGCCAAGGACGGGAAGGAAGCTCGTTTTTAGCCAAAAAACCGAGCTGCAAGGAACATGTAGCCGTTTCAGATGTGAAACCTATGTTCCTGCTGAAGGCGTGGATCTCACTTACTCTTTTACCTGTTGCTAAGCACACGAGGAAAAGAGTTTTAATGTGAGGTCCTTAAAAGAGGCTGATTGGAGCGGTTCAAATCCTGATGACATTAGGAACCTTAGGACCACGTCTAGATTCCAGCCTGGAGTGGACAACCGACGTTCCTTTGAGGTCTCAAAAGACCTAAGGAGGTCCTGTAGATCTTTGTTGGAGGAAAGATCCAAGCCTCTGTGGCGGAAAACCGCTGCCAACATACTTCTGTAACCCTTGATCGTAGGAGCTGATAGGGATCTTACGTTCCTTAGATGTAACAGGAAGTCAGCAATCTGGGTTACAGTGGTACTGGTTGAGGAAACTGCATTGGCCTTGCACCAGCTTCGGAAGACTTCCCATTAAGACTGATAGACTCTGAGAGTGGATGTCGTCCTTGCTCTGGCAATCGCTCTGGCTGCCTCCTTCGAAAAGCCTCTAGCTCTTGAGAGTCTTTCGATAGTCTGAAGGCAGTCAGACGAAGAGCGTGGAGGTTTGGGTGAACCTTCTTTACGTGAGGTTGACGCAGAAGGTCCACTCTAGGAGGAAGAGTCCTGGGAACGTCGACCAGTCATTGCAGTACCTCGGTGAACCATTCTCTCGCGGGCCAGAGGGGAGCAACCAACGTAGCCGTGTCCCTTTGTGAGAGGCGAACTTCTGAAGTACCCTGTTGACAATCTTGAACGGCGGGAATGCATACAGGTCGAGATGGGACCAATCCAGCAGAAAGGCATCCACGCGAACTGCTGCTGGGTCTGGAATCGGAGAACAATACAAGAGGAGCCTCTTGGTCATCGAGGTAGCGAATAGATCTATGGTTGGCTGACCCCACAGGGCCCAAAGTCTGCTGCAAACATTCTTGTGAAGGGTCCACTCTGTGGGGAAGACCTGACCCTTCCAGCTGAGGCGATCTGCCATGACATTCATATCGCCCTGAATGAGCCTCGTTACCAGCGTGAGCTTTCGATCTTTTGACCAAATGAGGAGGTCCCTTGCGATCTCGAACAACTTCCTCGAATGAGTCCCTCCCTGCTTGGAGATGTAAGCCAAGGCTGTGGTGTAGTCGGAGTTCACCTCCACCACCTTGTTAAGCTGGAGGGACTTGAAGTTTATCAAGGCCAGATGAACTGCCAACAACTCCTTGCAATAGATGTGAAGTGTCCTTTGCTCCTGATTCCATGTTCCCGAGCATTCCTGTCCGTCCAGTGTCGCACCCCAGCCCGTGTCCGATGCGTCCGAGAAGAGACGGTGGTCGGGGGTCTGAACAGCCAATGGTAGACCTTCCTTGAGAAGAATGCTGTTCTTCCACCACGTTAGAGTAGACCTCATCTCTTCGGAAACAGGAACGGAGCCCATCTCTAGCGTCATGTCCTTTATCCAGTGAGCAGCTAGATGATACTGAAGGGGGCGGAGGTGGAGTCTCCCTAACTCGATGAACAGGGCCAGCGATGAAAGTGTCCCTGTTAGACTCATCCACTGCCTGACTAAGCATCGGTTCCTTCTCAGCATGCTCTGGATGCATTCTAGGGCTTGGAAGATCCTTGGGGCCGACGGACAAGTCCGAAAAGCTCGACTCTGAAGATCCATACCCAAGGAGACAATGGTCTGGGATGGAACGAGCTGAGACTCCTCAAAATTGACCAGGAGGCCCAGTTCCTTGGTCAGATCCATAGTCCATTTGAAAATCTCCAGACAGCGACGACTTGTGGGAGCTCTTAAAAGCCAGTCGTCTGACGGAGCCGGACACAAGATCATGATACTGCTGCACAGTCTGTAAACTGTCAATCATGGGCAAGCGAGGAAGTACAGTGACAACCCGAATCTGTCTAGACTGTCTGGGTCGTACAGACAACTCCTTAACGGGTTGCTGAGGTTGCCGCACTGCGTCACAACAAGTCCCTTCTGTTGGTTGTTGAACGTCTTCCCCGTGACACATTGACTCTGTAAACAAAAAATCCTCTAACAAGGACTAAGCTTGGACTGCATGTCATGCAACACAGCTCAAGGTCTATGGGAGCAGGTGTGGTAACAGACGGGATTAGCGGCTGAAGTGGAACCATTACCTTCCCTGTAAGCATGTTATGCTTAAATAAAAGTCCATAAGAGGTTATGCAGCTAAAGGCTCCCTCCAAATGACAGAGTCCTCAAGGGAATATCAGAAGGAGGGAGAAAAGAACTTTCTCATCTACAGGGACCTTATCCTAGAAAAGCTAAGTTCTCTGAGTGAGGGTTCACTGGTGCAAAAGCAGCAGACTAGAAGGCAACGTTATGAAACTGCTTGACAGTCTAGTGAGTTGGCAACAACCCAAGATGTGTTGAGAAGCATGCGGTAAGGTATGCAGAGCATGATGTATGCAGAGTATGCTGTATGCAGAGCATGCTGTATGTAGAGCATGTTGTATGCAGAGCATGCTGAATGCAGAGCATGCTGTATGCAGAGCATGTTGTATGCAGAGCATGCTGAATGCAGAGCATGCTGTATGCTGAGCATGTAGTAAGCAGAGCCTGCTGTAAGCAGAGCCTGCTGTAAGGAAAGCAGAGCGTGTGCATGGCGTTTAACATTTCTCAGAAATTCCATGACCAGTGCTAGAGTGCTTTATGCATGCTTGCATGGGGTTTAAACCATGGTATGAAAATGGAGGTAAGGTATGCTGAACAGCAGAGTCAGAACGAGCTGGAACAACAATAGTTGTGGTTTCCTCTTCAAGACTCCGATGAGGGAACACCTGAGGCTCAGTCTGCAAAGGCTGAATAAAAGACAAGCAGAAGGAAGGCGCATGGGTGGAGGAGGCTGACTCCTAGCATGAGTGGTTGAACCCAAGGGTGCGCTTGCTGAGCGGTTGGCGGAAGCGGAGTAGCAAGTTCCAGTTCCTGTGGTGTGAGCGGAGCACGATGAGGAAGAGGCTGCGCAGAACAAGGTAAATGTCTCGCAAGCTGAGGCTCCTGAGGCGCAAGGCTAAGGTGTTGTGGTGCTTGCCTTGTGGAGGGTTGAGCTCGCTGCAGCGAGAGCTGAGGAGACTGACTCATGGACGGGAGAGGTTGTTGTACCTCAACCGAGTGTTGCATCACTGGTGGAGTAGCAAGTGGAGGCGGAGGAAGAGAGGTATAATCCTCCTGATCCCAATGTAAAGGTTGCCTTAAGGAAGGCGGAGGCTGAACACCACAGGGAACAGCAAACTCAGCACGTGGCTCAACATCGTACGCCTGGCAGGTGGAACTGCTGGCAGGTGGTACTGCGATCAGGCGGAGCGAATGTAGGTGGAGGGAGTGTAGGCGGAGGCGGAGGAGCAACACTCTCAGCCCGACACTCACGCATCAAGTCCGAAAGCTGTGCTTGCATGGACTGTAGTAGAGTCCACAACATCGTACGCCTGGCAGATGGTACTGCGATCCGGCGGAGCGAGTGTAGGTGGAGGGAGTGTAGGCGGAGGCGGAGGAGCAACACTCTCAGCCCGACACTCACGCATCAAGTCCGAAAGCTGTGCTTGCATGGACTGTAGTAGAGTTCACAACATCGTACGCCTGGCAGGTGGTACTGTGATCAGGCGGAGCGATCATAGGCGGGGGGGAGTGTAGGCGGAGGCGCAACACTCTCAGCCCGACACTCACGCATCAAGACCGAAAGTTGTGACTGTATGGACTGCAGTAGTTTAACTTGGGGTCGGCAGACACTAAGTTCTGCTGAGGTAAAGCCTTAACAGCAGAGATCTGTTGTGGCAGAACCTTACTCCTCTTAGGCGGAGTGTAATCAACTGATGACTGAGGAGAGTCAGAGCTAACCCAATGACTGCATTCGGGTTGTGAACTTTAACTTCGTACGTCTGGCATAGGTCTGGACTTAACGTTTAAGAGGTCTTGAGACCTGAGACCAGCGTTACTCTGCCTTTATTTTCTCCCCTAATCTCTTCTGCAGACGAGCAAAATAAGGGCTCAATTGTCTGCGGGTGGGAGTGACGGTCTCGGTAAGACACGCCCACAACCACTGAGAATACTTCTGTGCGCCGATCAAGGCCTGCTGAACCCTTATGCCCTTCGACATTGCTTCTCCCCTGGGCTTGGGAGCTTGCAAGAGGTCCCGGACTGGGAGGACGACTGGCGCGCACAAAAGTACCCTCACGCACTAATCACTTATCACTTTGATTTCTGTTTGCACTTATTTCACTGAACTCGAAACTTTAAGTGGTTTGTACCTGAAATACGCAATTCTATCCTTTCTCAAAGTTAGTAATTGCGAAAACAGAATTACAATGTAACAGAAAAATCTAATGAAAGATAATTCAGTGGTTGGAAAGAGACTAAACACTAGATCACTCTAGAAACGTTTAGTTTCTTCCCCTAAAGAGACTAGGGAGAAGAGCAAAAACGATAACGACGTTACTCGTACGCCTGGCAGGCTTGAATGAAACGTTTATCCTCTTTCTCCCTCCGTCTCTATCTCTCTCTCTCTCTCTCTCTCTTGACTTAGAACCTGAGAGAAGAGCCCAAACATATATATCGTTAAAACATATTATTGTTAAAGGAAAAAAACTGAAAAGTTCCTTTATTAGGATCAAAACCATTAAGTAAAGAAAGAATGAACAAAACGCTAGACACGGTTACTCTTACTGCAACGTGAAACCGTGAACATTCTTTCTCTATCGTAACGATAGAGTGCAAGTTGAACGTTCTGAACGTCAACAACTGCAGAGACAAAACAAAACGTTAGTTCAACTTTGAAAACAGTACGAGACTGTCAAAGAAAATCTTTCAAACTCTGTGGCGGAAATAGCATAATATGTTAACAGGTAAAACCGAAATGACGGGCTCAAAGTTTATTAACTTCGGTAAAAGACCGCCTACTATTAGGAAGGTCGAATATAAACAAATATAAAAATTAATTTTAATGAGTTTATAATAAAAGGAAGTTAATCGAAGAGGCCTATAAGAGGCGGAGAGATATAAAATAAATCTATAACTTTCGTTAAGCAAAATTAAGAAAGAGAGTCTATACTCTCTTAGACACCAACACTTCCGTCTAAGGGAAGGGTCGGCCATTGAAAGGTGAACGAGAGTTCAAACTCTCTCGTCACCATAATTAATCAAATTAATTCCAAAAGCTAACTAAGCTAATATAGAAGTTTCCAGTAAAGCGACAGCCGAAATCAAAGAGAAATACTTCACCAAAGTCGTGAAAATACTCCAAGAACATAAGCGTATCCCAGAACGTCTTGCCGGAAGCACGACAGAGGAATAATTGAGGAGGTGTCAACAAGAAGTACTTGAGTACCTGGCCACAGGTGGCGCTGGTAAATACACCCCCTTCTAGTATTGTGATAGCTGGCGTATCCCTCCATAGAATTCTGTCGGGCAACGGAGTTGACAGCTACATGATTATCGGGTAAGTTTAATATTGAAAATATAAGGTACATGACATACACACATTACTCAAATATTCTATACAATCACTGTATTGAATTTATCATAAGAAAAACTTCATGTGAACCTAGAGCTTACATACAGTATATCCATATTAATGGTCTTTGAATGCCACAAGACACTGCACTCTTATGTCTGCACGACAGAGGGTCAGTAATATCATAGCACATGTTCTACCTAGACCCTTAGGTACCTACTAAGTGTCTGCCTCATAGTTTTTGTAGTAGTTTGAATATGAGGTAACAAAAATTTGTGGAGCTGGGTGTAGGAAAATCATTACAGGAAAGGGGGGTTTACATGAAAACTGTTTTTTTTATGAATAAATCAGCTTCTTTCATCACAGCCCCCTCAGACATTTATGCACAGATCATGAGATCATGATTTAGGAGTGAGGTCTGAGCTGCTAAATAATCTCATTGTGGAGATTGAGAGTTGAAGGACCCCAAAATGCACTTTGGGATTTGTAGAGGTCAGCAACCAAGGATTTGGTATTTTACCTGTTTTACATATGTGGGGTCAAACCATTTTGAGGGTAGAGTTAGGCACTTTTATTTTTGTATGTGTCAAATGCTCCAGGAAGTCAAGACACTTACTACTCAAGTGAAAAATGAGAGCTCAAATGCTTGTATGTCTACATCTGTAAGAGGTCAAGAACAAATAGACATGAAAAGGTAAAAGAGTAGGAGGAAAATGACAATTCATCTCAGTCTTCATCCAGATCAAATTAGGCCCCTCATGACTACTGGACATAGTAAATACACATCAAGTCATTTATGGGACAAATCCCTTGATTAAAACTTTGCAGGAGAAAACTGACGTTGCCTTTCTTACACTGCATATTTCCCCCATACTGTATTAATCATTCTCGTATTTAACAGCGTACTTTCCCCTTTCCAATATGCATCATTATTGTGCACTGCATACTGCAGCTAGCTATGCAGTATTTTTTCAGTTATCCTTTAGCAACATGTCAACATTACACAAATGCACCAAGTACCTTTTCTAATCTTCCCAGCATCCTTCTAGACCTTCAGATTCTGTTTTCATCACATTTTGCCTAGGTTGATAACATGATACCATTCTCTACCAAGCTCAGACCACTCTGAGGGGTTCTTCATAACCACTCAAGAATTTTCCTCTCCCTAAAAGAGATCTGCACACCCATAACAAATAATACCAGGAGTTATTTCTTAGATATGATAATGCAAAAACTGTGACCAAAACAAATCTTTAAAAATACCAATCACCAACACTCAACTATGAAAGGAATTTAAACCTTTCAAGAACTGTGGTAATGACTGTGGTAACAGAGGACCCATAACATGATAAAGTAATTTAAAGGAACATGTTCCTCAGTAGTGACAAAAACTATGCCGATACAAATCTTTGACCCAGGAGTGAATAAACTTCTGGAAAGCCACAGTGATTCTTGAAACCAGCAGAGGTACAGTATTGAATTGATCACAATTCCACTGCCATGTAAAAGATACCACCTACTGGACACACCAAGAATTTTGTCTCGCTAAAGACCAGAGGAGGTACTGTATTGCATTGGCTGTAATCCCATTGCCATGTAAAAGGCACCACCTACTAAATTAAACTAAGAACTTTACTTTCCCAGCAACAAGAATTTTGTCTCGCTAAAGACCAGTGGAGGTATTGCATTGGCTGTAATCCCATTGCCATGTAAAAGGCACCACCTACTAAATTAAACCAAGAACTTTACTTTCCCAGCAACAAGACTATGGAACATAGGTCCAAGGAAAAGGTATTACAACCAACGCCCTGTCAAAGTCCTTGATCTGTGAAGGCAGTAGATGGGCCAGTACCTGAAGAAGCAGAAGGGTCATAACCAAGAGCCTTGTCAATGGCACCAACTTCAATTTAAAAAAAAAAAAAACATGACTGAGGAACATAGCTGTATCAGTAACACTGATGTGTAAGAAGATTAAATTCTGTGAAAATGAGGATGGACTTGGAGTGTAAAAGAACAGGGATCATAGTGTTGCAAGCTGCAAAATTCATTAAAACAACTGATGGCAACAGGACTTAGACCCTCAAGATGTGACCATGATAGTACAGTAATATATACAGCATGTGCCCAGAGAAGTACTTTGTTATGTCAACTATAGAGCTAACAAGAACACAGTTTTACCAGTGACAACTGCTTCAGAAGCACCTTCTTACTGAGAACATGGTGGTGCTTAAAGTCTGGCTACATACATCACAGCCACATCAGCTAGAAAGGAACAACATGAATACAACTGTGACTAAACTAAAAGACATGATAGAGAAATGCACATTGATAGACCTGCTTCCAACATCAGACTTGTGCCAGTGACTGGACCTTAATGATGATACAGCTGCATGCAAGGCCAGGTTCCACATTCAGACAATATTACCCAAAATCCCATCCTAGCTAAGACTAGATCCATATCACGGCAGGAACCACATCCGAAGCAGTAATGAGTAAATAACAAAACTACATCATGAACTTAACAACATGAAACAAAATTCACCCAGAGAGGATCTATGCACATATCCAGACATTTTTGCAGCGCCTGCCAAAAAGGCTTTTGCTCAGAAGAGATGCTGGATAGTCTCCCCCTATTAAGTGGCAGGGATTTTACCAAGTTTTGGTACCACTGCAAGTAGGGGTCACAAATCAGGTTGAGCATAAGGATAGTTCTCTCGGTACCTCGACTAGGAGCTTGAAGGCCTGGGTACCATTTGGCGTGGGGCCATTTGGGAACCACCAAGGAGAGTCAGAAGACGACGAGGTCTCAACTTCTCCAGTGGAATAGTAGGAGTAGACCGTGGTTGGCGTGGCTTTGGAGGGGCAGATGGAAGGGCTCCACCAAGCGACTTCTGAAGCATCAACACCAAGGTATCAAACCAGGAAGGAAGAACTTCGATTCTAGAAATGTCTGGAGTCTACTTCGGGAGTCCTGGACAAACGTTTAGAAGGACCAGCGTCTCTCGGAGACAACTTCTTGGGCATAAGCAAATGCTCCTTAGTGATTAGCACAGCACAGTCTTGAGATATGGGAACACCCACAAACTTGTTATGGGGTTCTTTGGATTCTTCCAGGAAGGGAATCAGCCTACCGCTAGAACTGACAGATGTAGAGGGCCTTGTTGGAGGTGTTGGATCCTCAGCGAGTGGGACACTCGCAGAAATGACAGGTTCGCTTGCGATAACAGGCAATTTAAGTATGCGCAAGCAATAGATGGTGAGGAGGGAGGAGGCATGAGATTACAGAAGACACCCCAGGCCTTGAAAGGCACTGGAAGTAGCCTTGGAAGAGGCGCCTGTACATGATGTCCTTCGGGTAGTCCTTGTCCGGTCAGCAGGAGATCTACAGGGTGTAGAGTGCTGTACGAATGGAGATCGCGAGCGCCTACACCGTCCTCGAGAAGATCTTCTCGATCTTGGACTGGAACGTTTTCTTTGAGATTATGGGCTTCTTGTACGTGATCGGGAGCGCCCTGCTCGTGATCGTGAGCGTCATGCTCGTGATTGTGAACATCCTGCTCGTGATCAAGAGGGCCTTGCTCGCGATTGTGAGAGCCTTACTCATGAGCAACGACGTTGTCCTAGGATGGCGAGAGAACTCATTGTCAGCAGGAGGCCGTTGAAGGGGTGAGCGGGAACAGTCACCTCGTTCATGCGTGGATGGGCCAGGTGAGGGAGAGAGATGGGCTTCACACACGTACAGGGCGATAGATGTTGATGCCACAAGGGACGGATCTTTCCTCGCACCGCGCTGAAGGAGAAGCAGCAATGATTCCTTCGAAGGGGGAGCAGAAACCCCCAAAGACGGCCATGCCTGAAGAATGCCTCCCCGTCAGCTGGAGGTGAAGGTGCTCCTCTAAGGGAAGCATCAACACCCCCAGTACCCCGAAGTTGCCAAGGAGTTATGCGGTTTGTGCTCCTACTCGACCATTCCCCTGAGGAAGACGGGTGAGAAAGAGCTCCGTGAAGAGATCCAGGAGTGCGGGAAGAAGAAGCCTGAGCTCTTTTCCTGCCTGAGAAGGTTCCAGGAGGAGAAATATCTTGCTTGGCCTTCTTCTTCCTGCAATGCCCAAATTTCTCCCACTAGCAGGTCGGCCACTCCCTACACTCGTTGCAGGGCGAACCCGGCTCGCAACAACGCCCACAGCAGGCCGGACACAAAAGATGGGGATCAATGGATCTCCTCAATCCATTGCTCACATAAGAACTAAAGTCCTTCTTCCTCACAGGTGTGGAATACTGAGGAGAAAGGTGTCTTCTAATGGGAAAGTGGTCTGGGTACAGCAGACTTCTACCTGAATACCTCAAACAATAGGAAGAGGAAGGAAAAAGTCATCTTGAAGCTTGTATCTCGCAATCACAAGGAAATCTATACATCCCATATAATGGGGTTGGGACCCTGGTTCTACTGGTACATTGCGTGATCTCTGACTACATGGAATACTTGGTGAAAAACGTTCCCGAGTGAAACGATCATGTGAAGATCTGTCCTATGAAAGCCTAGTAATTGATGAACAAGAACGTCGGGTGCCAACTTATGACGGCTCTACATTTGAAGACCTATATCCGGGAGAGCTCAATAGCACAGGCCTCGCTGAAAGTGACTGAAGAACTAGATAACGTACAACCAAGCTGGCACATGAAGGCCTTACATGTGAGGACCTTAGGCATGGAGGCTTAGCCCATGGACACCTAGTACACGGAACTTTGTGTTTGATGAACGAACAAGTGGGGAGCGTATGTGCAGGGAGTGTATGCAAGGAGACCTTACTTATGAAGACCCTCTGCAAGGAGATATCCACATAGTGACTGTGCATGGAGACTTAACATGTGGAAATTTTGTACATTGAGCCTTAACGTGTGAAGTCCTGGTATCTCTATAAGACCTTTTAAGCAAAGGTGATCGTTCCCGTGAAGGTGATCGTATGAGTAAAGGTGATTGTGTGCATGAAGTTGATGGTGTGAGTAAAGGATATCGTGCCCATGGTGATAATTGTGCATGAGGTGATGATCGTTTATAAGAAAGAGATTGTACACGCGCAGAACTCTTCCATGGGGCTCGAGAGCTTGAAGTAGATCATGTGTGTGGATAGTGTATGGAGATGATCATGTACATGGAAGAGGTGGTGCGCATGGAAGAGGTTGCTGGCATGGAAGACGTTGCGCATATGAAGGAGGTTGTGCACATGGAGGAGGTCGTGCGCATAGAGAATGTGGTGTGCAAAGAGGAGCTTGTGTGCATAGAGGAGGTTGTGAGTATAGAAGAGGTTGCATGCATGGAGGAGATCGTGCCTATGGATCTCGTTGGTTGTGACATATCCCAGTGTGTCGCTGGTCTTGTACAGAGTGTCTCTCTCATCTTCTGTGTTGAGTTGACATCCTAGATGTCTCACTGTCTAGCAAAGGAAGAGGACAACGCACACCTGTAGCAGCCACAGAAGTGCCTGCACCTACTACCTCATCTCCCCAAAGGAAGAGGTTTGATTAGACTTGGTACTGTCTCCATCTTCATCTTTAATTGTCTGACGGCTCAGCAACAGACAACAAGGTTGAAGGTAAGGCTTGGAGGAGAAGAAGATCAAGGTAATTTCCTCCTTTTGCCAGAAGTCATTGTTGAGAATTCCTTTACTGGTGGCAGCAACATCACAGAAGGGGGAAATATGATCAAATTTTGAAGTAATTTGTATATTCTAACAATACAAACCTTGAGCTCTTTATAGGGAAAAAACTTTCAGTGAAGCTGGAAACTAGCCATAAGACTTTGACTGAGGTATAACTACCCACCGCTAGTTAGCGGAAAGGAGGGGGGTTGTACCAACTATCATGCTCACACACGCCTGTGCTACATCGCCATTTTTGATTGCAGGAAGGACTTGCAAGAGGATAGGTAATGACAGGACAAATTTGTATAAAGAGCTCAAGGTTTGTATTGTTAAGAATGGTATAAATTACTTCCAAATTTGTCATTTGTTCCGAAACTCTATACAAACCATTTTCTTCTTTACAGGGAAAGACTAACCCTTAGGTGGTAATCCTAACCAACTGGCTGGTTTTTTTGACCTGGGGTGTTCTTCCGTGCTTTACATGAGCTTAATAGAAGAACATCCTGACACTTAGCTAAATTCTCGTGCATGTGCATGAGATAGTGGCCTGGGCAATCCGTGTGATTGTGTGGTACCTAAGCAATGTGACTTGTCTAGGTAAGAATTCTTGGAGTCGTAGGACTCCATTGAACTAACCATTGGACATTGCCCGATTCCCACCTCGCTAGGGAAATGGGGACGCAACAAATATATACACATATACAGTATCAGGTTATACAAGAGAAATGGTTCATACCTGCAGACGGAGGAGCCCAGCTTGCAACATAACGAAGGTGCTGTACCCAAAGAGAGGAGAAGATGAAGGACAGAAGAGCCCAGTCACTCTTGCCCTTCCTCCAGACTAACCCAGGGTAACTTCTACCCTCAACCGTCTGCTGGTTGTCGAACAAGGAAGCTTGAGGTGTTTAGACCATATGCTCAGCAGCCACCACAGGACCAATGTAGGTCTCCAGATTCCTCTGAGTTACGTCTAGCAGGTAGTGAAGGTCGTCTGACACTTCCACACACCCACTTGAAGTACCTGCATCACAGAATAGTTCTTTTTAAATACTAGGGATGTGCTACTGCCACTAGTATTATGAGCTCTGGGTCTAAATCCTAGCGGGGAAGAGAGAGGATTCAAGGCGTGATCTATTACCTGCCAAATCTATGAGGAGATCATATTCCTTGTGACTCAACTTTTGACCCTGCCCGTGCTATCAAACATTTTGTTAACATGTGAGTGAGCTCGTGTGGGGATAGCAACTGTTGATCTGGATAATCAGATACAGATCAAAGAATCTCCATCCAGAAGGGACCGCATCTTCGCCCCGCTATAGCCGAATTTTGAGTCTTAGCAATGAACACACGGACAAAGCCGAGTATTACCTGTCCCCATCCCATACATTGTATGACGTAAGAAAGACCATACAACTTGCTGACCCTCTCTGCTGAGGCAAGAGCGAGAAGGAAGACCATCTTAAGTGTCAAGTCATGGTCTGATGACTCATGCACCGGTTCAAAATGAGCTCCTTTCAGAGATCGTAGTATGAGGAGGTCTGACCTCTAGCTAAGGACAGGTACGCTCGAGACTTCGTATGAGGAGACAATTCAGTCTGAATAGCCCTGGAAAGGAGAGAAAATTTCTCTCAAAATCTCTGCCAGCAAGAATACTGTAGATCTGGGTGCTATTCTACCTGTTGTCACTGCGGCACCATCAATGTCATCGATCACTCTGTCAATACCCCTTTATGAATGATTGTCCTCAGATAGAAAGGGAAGAACCGCGAAGCGTTCTCCTGATGTCAGAGGACCTCTAATAGTGAGTGCCCGAAGCAAATGTTCCAACAGGAGCTTGACGAGTAGTCATGAGCGATCCAGCATTAGGAGTCGCTAAAGATATGCGTAATCCTGTGTGCGTGATCATGCCAGAAAAGAGGGGATCTATCCCAGGGGGGAATGGAACCCTCAGTGCAGAACCCAAAGATTTCAGCTTGACTAAACTGGAGAAGCTTTGCCGTGTCCTGAGTACATGAGAGCGAGGGGATGAGACTGAACACAGCCTTCGTACCACCACATCGTCTCGCTCCGAAGAGCCACACTTTGACGGGCTGGAAAGCGGTATGGAAGAATCCAGAACTCTTTTTCTTGCACAGCACGGAGGCAACCACTCAGGGGTAGATCTAACTCGCGAATGAGAAAGTTGTTCGCCCTTTAGAGGGACAGCTCAATTCGTTAAACCGCAGAACTCCGCTCACTGATCATACTCAGGCTGATGGCACGCGTCGTAATCCATGAACTGAGGTGGTTACCCCATGCTGGTTAACAGCAATTTAGAAAATCTCCGGACATGAGACTTCCTGAACTGACATCTCTTCTGCAAATCCCACCAGGGTTAAGACTTAGGTGGCTAACTGAGGGAGCGAAAGATCCCTCGAAGGGCACTATCCGAGTCCAATGGTCAGAATGACCGTCAGCAAGTTCTCTTGGCCCGCATTGAATATGGTTACAGATGACGATGGAGTTGCTTCCAGTCCAACTCCATCTTCTAACAGATAGACGAACAGTAGTCATGCAAAGAATATCTTTGGATGTTCTATGCCATGTCCAAACTAACTTTGTCCGGGTATTCTACCACCACTGTGCTTTGGTAAAACACTAGGATGTGACATGAAGGGAGTTATTAGAAGAGATTATGAGCCATTACCCTTGCACTCTAATCCAGGCAGACTTGTGTGGTACTACTGGTGTGCATTGGCACATAGCTCAGAGGCCATGTGTCACGACAGATGAGAAGCCTCCCCTTTTCTTTTGATGCGTAACCCAAGAGCATCAACTGCAGGGAAGGAGAGAGGGGGTCTACTCCCCTTCTGATCATATCAGACTCATAAGTCCGTACAATCCCTGCTAACACCGACAGACCAGTTGCTACGGGAGAGGACTTTTGCCGGGGACAAAGAACTCTGAGGTTCAGTTACCCCAGCAGGTACAGTCATACGTGAGCCTAAAAAAAAAAAAAAAAGTGTCGCTTGAGGAAGGGACAATTTCCTTCCCCGACTCCCTCTCCCTGGTTGGACGGAGAAACTTTGTCTCCTAGTGGTTTTATGCCTTTCTACATCTGCCAGTTTTCATGGAGGGGGCCAAGATGAATTCTAGCGGTTTTATCTCGAGAAAATGTAAAAACCCCCAATACTGTATGTTGACTTAGTACCAGATAAACATCTCCCCTGAGTCTGCCAGAATTTACCCACTCGTCTAAGGGACGAGGAGGGATGGCCTGCATTGGCATTGACCGTGGTTGCAAGTTGATTGAACATTCTTGTGAACACTTGAGTGGTTGAGTGTAGGCTGGAGCCTCACACCCTGTACAGTAGTGGCAGATTGACACTGAAAGGATGACGTTATGTATATGCTTGGAGGATAATATTCAGTGATAACCAGTGGTCAAAGTCACTGATATTGAGTTAACAGAAGGGGATAAGCCGAGGGACGTGTCACCTTGCTCGGAGGATTAGAGCCATCCTAGATTCAAACCCTGGAGCGTTTTATCCTCTCCACTTCTGTGGCCTCCTTCCCAGGTAAGACGGGTGTGAGATGCCTTACCGCTGACTTCGCTCATGGAGCGCAATCCAGCAAGCTCTAGCTCATACCTTGACTTAAGGAAAAAGGGAGAAAGGTTGTACAAGCAACCATTCCAGGTAAAACCTAAGATTTCCCTTCTGATTCCCTCGGAGCTGGGACAGATTCTGAGGTACCTGGTTAGTTAACTATCCAGTAGGGAGGACAGCCAGCACCACTCAGGGATTGTGTCTAATGACAAACTCCGAAGGGTAAGATGGTTCCTTTAAGAGAAAAAAGGAAGGATCATATTTTGACTCCCAAGCAAAAGATCAGTTCTCATCTAAGTCTGAGGGTGCCGAGTGGTTGCTCAACAAGTAAACATTTCAAGTCAATCGCTGTTGTTTCAAGCGATTGGTGGCAAGCAACCGTCTCTGCAAAGAGATGATAAATCTTGTCAAGCAACTGCTTTTGCTGGAATGGGAGTTGGTCATGTATGTCCGCTTACAACCCAGTAAACACTAGAGTAGCCCAGTTATCTCTAGCGGATAACGGCATTCCAATGAACCTCCCTAGTTGCTTGCTATCAAGCAAACTCTTGGCAGCGGCGGATTTAGGGGGGGGCCGAGTAGGCCATGGCCTAGGGCCCCGCGCCTGTGAGGCCCCGCGAAATTTGATTCATAATTCGGCGTGGGCACTTTATAATCAATGGAAAAAAATTTCTCCACGCTTGTGTCAATGAATTTCTGCGAAATAACATCACAGGCAATTACAACATTTTCAATTTGGCAATTAGGCATTTGCAATTTGGCAATTCGCAGCATTTGAGCTGTGCAATGAATGTGGCATTTAGTATGCATGAAAGCGAGTTATATTCACTTCATCAGTTCAATGACTTTGAATTTCATTCAGTTTGCTTGCAAGCAACATTTCGAATTCGCAAGTTGATGCAATAATGCAAGCTCGGTTTTCTGTCAATCTATCATATAAATTGTGTAAATAATATTCATTGTGTGTGGACCAGTGGACTTTTCTTTGCTTCTTGTTGGGTCCACGTGGCGCGATTACTAACGTTCAATCTGCACTCTGATTGGCTGTTGAACCCTGTATGCACATGCTTACATGTATGCATTAATGACTCATGATAAATCTTGTGCAACTATTTTCACGAATACTCTCATCTGTGTGCTTTATTTTGTGCTAGCATGCTTTTTTTTATCAGTTTGCTCTTTCTGCCTGAAGTGTTCACTCTCATTGTTTTCTGAGCGCAGTGGTCTCATCTGACTTCTTGACGTAGCTTCCGGCTCATTTCTGCTTAGGTGTGAATTTCATTGATTGAAACCTTTTCTATTTGCCTGTCGACAAAAACAGGAAAAGACTAACTTGTCAAACATCAGTTACAAAAAAAGGTTCCACCTCTCTTACTGTCGAACACGTCTCAGTTTTCTCGTTGCTTCATCCCCTCATCTGTTAATGTTTGGAACACCCTTCCTAATGATGTCGTCAAGTCAAATGATTGTTATACTTTCAAAAAACACGTTAATACTTTTTTTCTCTCTAGTGCCTCAACGTTTTAGTTTTTCCATGTTCATTTTTTTGCCTCATCAATGTTTCTTCTAATATTTTTATTTCTATCATCGATGATGTGCCGTTAACTAGGCCTTCGGGTGTATGCATCTCTTGCTTTCTGGTTGGTCACCTAAATTGATCATTATAATAATAATAGTAATAATAAATACTTCGCCAATGTTTTTATATATAGCCAACTTTTATTAGCATCTACGTATCTATGTAACTACGTACCTACTTTTGTCATTTCATATACCTAGTTACATTTTAAATATCTACTGTGGGTAGAGCCATAATATCTATAGTTAATAATTATTCATGTTTTTCATTTTCAGGATAAGGTAGTGAGGCTGCACTGACCACTGAGGCATAATGGAGAAATCAACAAGTCGTAATCGTGATCAAGGGAGAAAGTATAAAGCAGGCTCTGTCAAACGACAAGAAAAGGCAGATGAAAAGGAAAGAGTAAAAAAACTACCAAAAATAACTCAATGGTTGGCATATTCAACAGTATCTGCACCTGCAAAGTCACAAATTCACACTGAATCTGGTCCTAGCTTGAACAAACCAAGTACAAGTGTTGGTGCTAGCTTGAACAAACCAAGTGCAGCCACAGCGAGTACTGAACGGTCTGAACCAGATGTAGTTAGCGCAATTGATGCTGAGCGCAGTGAGGAGACACAAAAGGAAGTGAAAGCTATGAATACCGGGCGTTTCTATTCCACTAATATTATTACTTGGATTATTTACGTTCGCACGCCACGGACTTGCTATCATTTTAACGTCATTCGTTTTCTTGCATTAGCTCGAGGGTCTTTCATGAGTCAGATATTAGTTTTTCATTTTGTTAGCACTTCACTGACTCTGTGTTATGTTGGTAACCCTGCCGCAGCGCTGTCAGGCTTGGGTTTTCTCCTGTCTCATGTTCGCTCCCTCATTTGTTTTATGATTGATGTATAGTTAATTTTATTATCATTATCATCCAGCATGCCTTCCTATCTTTTTTTTTTTTACCATGTGTTATGTTTTTTATAGTGTTATTAGTCTTTCCGCGTGATCATATCAATCGTGGGTCTGGCAGGTTGGTATACCTGCTATCGCCCCACTCCTAGCCTCCCTCCCGCCCGATACCCCACCCCAGGGTTACCTCCCTCCCTTTCTCCCGATCGAGTTAGAGTCACTTTATTGCGTTATGTTCCCCTCCCGGGGGCATTCGCTTTCTTTGCACGGGCGGTTCCCGTTGATCTGTGAGGCTTGCTATAATTATACATTAACGTACATTACTTACTCTTTTGTACTACTCTACCCGGTCGTAGTCGTTTTCTTTCCGTCGCTCGTTTGGCCAACGATCGGCGGGAAGTTTTCTGTTCGGTCCGTGGTACCTTGTCATGTTATATTATTTATTAAGTTTTGTACGTGCTACTCCCTCTCGGTCCCGCACTTCACGGACCCAATTAAGATCCCTTCCCCCTCTATAGTGTCCCGCACCTCACGGACTTCATATAGATATATATATATTAAGACTTTCATTACGGGATCCCCGGAAGTAGCTTTTATACATTACCATCGGGTCGAGTTGTTTAGTTGCGCCTCCGGAGCCAACGTTACTCATTATTACTTGGATTAACTTTATATATTAGTCACATATATATATTATATATACGATCCTTGTTCTCGACCTTCCCTTCCCTCTTTTGATATGATCACGGTTACGGTCTGACTTAATTTTAATTCTTTTTACAATAAAAGTAGATCTGTTATTTTGATATTGATATATTTAAGCACTCCAGACCCCCCCAGGGTCCCGAATTTGCTTACATTCAATATACTTAATGGCTATATATATATATATATATATATATAAAAAAAAAAAATTATAATGATATTGACATTTATATACGTAGATATTTAAGCTCCGGGGCCTCCGGGCCCCTAATTTGCTTTCCTTTGTGCTACTCATGTATCTTTTGTCTTACAGACTGTACGTATATAAAACATTTTTATCATGATATTGATATATAAATCTTCTATCATGATATTGATATCATTTAAGCACTCGGGGCCCCCGAGCCCCTATTTGCTTCCATTCAGGATTCCTGATGTATATATATAAAACATTTTTATCATGATATTGATATGTAAATCTTTTATCATGATATTGCTATAATTTAAGCATCCGGGGCCCCCGAGCCCCTATTTGCTTCCATTCAGGATTCCTGATGTATATATATAAAACATTTTTATCATGATATTGATATATAAATCTTTTATCATGATATTGATATAATTTACGCACCCGGGGCCCCCGAGCCCCTATTTGCTTTCATTCAAGATTCTTGATAAATATATATAAAACATTTTTATCATGATATATATATATATATATATATATATATATATATATATATATATATACAGTGAGCCCTCGCTACTTCGCGGTTCGACCATCGCGGATTCACCACTTCGCGGATTTTTTTCATAACCCATGTATATACATATATCGCGGATTTTCCGGAAATTTCGAAAATACCGCGATGTGACCGATGGTGCAAGATTGGAGAAAGTAAGGAAAATTGAATCATGACTGATTTTCAATATAAATGAAACTTTGAGGAGCAACAAAGATATCATTTGTTAGAGAGATAGAGAGAGGTAAGGAATGGGAGGTAGTGAAAAGTAGCCCACAGAGAGAGAGAGAGAGAGAGAGAGGTAGAGAGAGAGAGAGAGGTAGAGAGAGGTAGAGAGAGAGAGAGAGAGAGAGAGAGAGAGAGAGAGAGAGAGAGAGAGAGAGAGAGAGAGAGAGAGAGAGAGAGAGAGAGAGAGAGAGAGAGAGAGAGAGAGAGAGAGAGGGGAGTTTAAATGTAATAAACAAAAAAATTTGATAGGTTATAACACATTGGTGCTTATGTAATATCAACTGTATACTGTAGACGGTTTGAATAAGTTAACAAATTGTATAAACGATACTTTGTTAGTGTATTCGTACACTCTCGAGCGGCAGCTAGATGTCATTTGATCTAATCACAGCCAAAAGTAAAACAAAAAGAAGTCAACAATACTCGATTTTTAAAACACACCCGAAATTTAAAAACAAAAGTACACGCTTTCTTAACCCTGGATAGGTACGGTGGGTCGTTTGCGACCCCGAGCGTCAAAAAAAAACAGGTTTTTCTCACGTGACTCACCCCTGTGACTCAATTTGTGGGTGATCGACCTGCAGGAGGTGTCTCCCCTACACGCTCTAGTAGTGTCCAGATGTGCATTGCTGTAGCTGTACTCCTTCCCCGATTTCCGAGACGCGTCGGGGTCGTTCGCGTCCGAGTTTACCCTTCTGAGGTAGTTTGCATAATTATCAAAGTTATTACGTATTATGAAATTGTCGTAGAATGGTGCCACTTGTATAGGTTATCAGTTGTGGAAAGTCTTGGTGGATTGTTTGGCTACCATGTGCATGTTTTTTTTTTTAGTTAAAATGTCGTTCATCACCACGAGGACCATTTTACCGCGAGTGCCCCTTTTTCATTTTTTTTCATTTTTTTGCCAAGTCATTTTTCCGTAAGATATTGCCAAATAGTGTCGTAAAACTTTTGCTTGTTTAGTGTTGGAAAGTGTGTCTAGATGATCTGGCTACCCATGCATGACTTTGTTTTTGTCAGATACGACGTAGTTATTGGTATATTGGGTATTTAACTGCGGTTACCAATTTCTGTTTTTTTTTCAATATTTGTAAAAATTACTACGTAGTAAGGAATTTCCGTATATTATTCATTTTTTTTTCATGTTTATGTGTTAGAAAGTGTGCCTTGATGGTTGGGCTAACACGTGCATGTCTTTTTTTTTATCTGAGATGTCGTATATTAGAATGTCGGGCATTTTACCGCGAGTGTCCCTTTTTAATTTTTTTTAATTTTTTTGCCAAGTCATTTTTCCGTAAGATATTGCGAAATAGTGTCGTAAAACTTTTGCTTTTTTAATGTTGGAAAGTGTGTCTAGATGATCTGGCTACCCATGCGTGATTTTGTTTTTGTCAGATACGACGTAGTTATTGGTATATTGGGTATTTAACTGCGGTTGCCAATTTCTGTTTTTTTTCAATATTTGTAAAAATTTACTACGTAGTAAGGAATTGCCGTATATTATTGATTTTTTTTTCATGTTTATGTGTTAGAAAGTGTGCCTTGATGGTTGGGCTAACACGTGCATGTCTTTTTTTTTTATCTGAGATGCCGTATATTAGAATGTTGGGCATTTTTCCGCGAGTGCCCCTTTTTATTTGTTTTGCATTTTTTTGCTTAGTCATGTTACCGTAAGGAATTGGCAAGTAGTGTCGCAAAACTTATATTTTTATAGTGTTGGAAAGTGTTTCTAGATGATCTGGCTACCCATGCCTATTTTTTTTTAGCCAGATATGGCGTATATATAAGTATGTGTTCGATTTTCCTGTGATTGCCATTTTTTCGTTTTTTCCCATTTCTTTCAAAATTACTACGTACTAAGGAACTATCACAGAGTAATATTTCATTTATATGTTTATTTGTCGGAAAATATGCCTTGATGGTTTGCCTAGCACGTGGCTGAAATTTTTTTTTTCTGAAATGCCGTATATTAGAATGGCCATTTTTCCACGAGTGCCCCTTTTTATTTGTTTTGCATTTTTTTGCCTAGTCATGTTACCGTAAGGAATTGGCAAGTAGTGTCGCAAAACTTATATTTTTATAGTGTTGGAAAGTGTTTCTAGATGATCTGGCTACCCATGCCTATCTTTTTTTTAGCCAGATATGGCGTATATATAGGTATGTGTTCGATTTTCCGGTGATTGCCATTTTTTCGTTTTTTCCCAATTCTTTCAAAATTACTACGTACTAAGGAACTATCACAGAGTAATGATTCCTCTAGATGTTTATTTGTCGGAAAATTTTGTTTACTTTTTTTTTGATTGAATATCATCAAATTTTTTTAGCTAAAATATTGTTTTACATTTTTTTTTTTCGATTTTATTTCCCTTCAAAAAAAATTTTTTGGGTCAGAATTTTAATTTTATAGTCGTAAAATAATCGACAATTATCCAGCAACCCACCATACAATTTTTATGCATATCCAATAATAATTAGATTAGTAAATAACACCTTGAAATTGACATACCCTTCCTACATTTCAAGTGGCAGATTAGGGAGTCTGAGTCAGTGTGGTTGGCGGCCATTTTGTGGACATATCCGAAGCGTAAGCTGCCCTATCTATATATATTCTTGTTCCCTATAGAATTTGTGATATTTTGGTATATTTTTACCTGCATAAATATCATATTATATATTAAATATATGTATTTTTTTACGAAATTTCCAAGTACTCAAAAAATTACCTTTAGATATGGCCCCTGATATAAATGTAATTTACAAAATAATGAAGATTTTTTTACATATTTCTATTTTAGGATAACATATGTTTATTCCCTAAAAAAATTAGCCACTTCCTATTTCATTTGGGTACCCAAAAAAATTCATGAAATTTGGACAATTTTTTTTGGCCAAAAAAAGTTACCCTTTTTTTCTCATTTCAGATCTTCACCTCCATGGGTCTGACTTCATCCAAAATACATCAAGATGTGTCCTAAACATTCAAGAATCAATTCCTAAAAGGATTTGTGTATATATGTATAAACTTTTTTTTTATGAATTTCTATGTCAGGTCTTTTTTTTTCTACTTAATTTTTTAAAATATTTATAATAAATAGTTTTTCTGCAGATGAGTAGTATTTATCTTTACAGTTGTTTTAAGCATTCATTGAAGTTTTTTTTGGCAAAAGAAAAAAGGAGGTTACTGCAAAAACTGATTTTTCAAGAATTTTTTTTGGCGTCGGGGTCGTTCGCGTCCGAGTATACCCTTAAAGGGGTGTCCGAGGACCGTACCTATCCAGGGTTAATGTGCAATTAACTATTTAAAGAGTAGCATTTTTCTAGAATAAGATGATGTTTCCCAAAAAATAGTGGTTTGCTGATGAAATCGGATGCCGTGTTTTTAGCTATGACTGAAATGGATGTAGACTCGGCATAATTTTTTCGTTTCGTATTTAATTGACACTAAGAAAACTAATATTAGTTTCTTCATCTAAATGTAAGTATTGTATAACACGAAGAGAGAGAGAGAGAGAGAGAGAGAGAGAGAGAGAGAGAGAGAGAGAGAGAGAGAGAGAGAGAGAGAGAGAATGAATCAGCTGTTGTAATCAAATGGCGTGTTTTTGTTTTGTGAGAATTTCATCGCCACGACTATAACAACAACATACTGTACTGAACTTTACAGTATTATACAGACTACTGTAATATGATAAAGTAAAATATTTGTAATCTATTTTATATGAAATGGGGCTTTTTATTGTTTAAAATTTACATTTATGTATGTAAAACAACTCTCTCTCTCTCTCTCTCTCTCTCTCTCTCTCTCTCTCTCTCTCTCTCTCTCTCTCTCTCTCTCTCTCTCTCTCTCGCAAATTGTTTTCCTGCTTTGCTACGTATGTATGATTTTATATAGATATGGTAAATAATATTTGTAATAACATATTTTATAAAAGCTTTTACTGTAATATCATTATTTATCACTTTCATCATGCTCATTAAATGCCTTCGTTTGTTTACTGAGCGTACTTTATGACGCCGTCGTTTCAGGCGGCGTCATAAAGAAAAACATTTCATTTGGAAGTCCTAAGAAAAATTAAGTAAAACATTGGTAATAACAAAATCAACATACTGTACTGAATAATCAATATAATCGATGCAAAAACTAACCTATACACAGATGTGTAAATGCGTTTGTTTCTTCATTATGATCAGAGATAAACGTAAACAAAACATTGGTTGCCATTTTTTATCGTGCTTTTTGGCGTGTTTAGGAAACGCATGATATAAAGTCGCCTTTAATATTTGTGCCTGTTTTAGTTTAGGGTTCTGTAGTACATGCATTAAGGTTCTGTACATTAAAGGGTAGTTTGTTAACAGTACTACGTACAAGGGAAGGTTTTAAAAGTCTGAATATACATGTTAAATAAATAGGTAAATATGGTGTCACTACTTCGCGGATTTTCACCTATCGCGGTCGGGTCTGGAACCTATCTACCGCGATAAACGAGGGTTCACTGTATATATATGTATGTATATATATATATATATATATATATATATATATATATATATATATATATATATATATATATATATATATATATATATATATATATATATATATATTTTAAGCACCGGGGCATCAAGGCCCCTAATTTGCTTTCCTTTGAGATACTCATGTATCTTTTATTTTACAGACTGTACGCTGTGCAATGACGGCATGGGCCGCTGTCATCTATCAACCCTGCGGCCATGACGTGTGTCGTTCACACGCCCACTGTTCTGTCCAAGTGGATGACTTAGCTGCTTGGCATCCAGACAATTGTGTAGTCTGCTACACAATGACCTCCACTCTAACATCTGACTCGGTGAGTGCATTTTCATTGATACAGACTTGTAGGGAGTTACGATTAATTTCAAAGATTATTAATTATAAGGCCACTAGTCCTCTGGACTTCCCGCATGCCTTTCACTTCGTGTCTACGAAGTCCTTGGACTTCTTCACTTTTCTTTGGCACAAATATCCCTCGCTAATAGTCTGTTCTCTTTCAGTGCTCCCAACTTGAAAAAGATACAGCTCGGGCTACCCTCAAGATCTGGATTGACGGGTTCGCCCGCAACGTGAAGGCCAAACAGCCTTATATCCTCTCTGAGGAATGGTGTTCCCGTCTCTACCCCCATGCTAAAACTTTAGCTGTGGTCCCCAAAGAGTTGGCGGATCCTATCATCGAGAGGTTCGAATCCCTTCTTCTGGCCCTGGACCAAGAAGAGACCGGCGGCACTCTAACTGAGGACGTCGCTACCCTCAACCTCGATGTGGAACCCATGGCTCTTGACGATCCCGACGCAGGTAGGGATGTAGGTGAGTCAGGTGGTTCCCGGGCTAAGATTCCTATCCCTAGCCCGGCTTTCTCTTCTACTTCAGAACACTCTTCTTTTCGAGGTTTTCCGGGGACAACCGGGACTGGTCTCAGTCCCCGGCCTGTTATCCCCAAGGTGAAGGCTCATCGTAAGACTTTATATACGACCCACAAGTCTTCCAAAGACCACAGGTCTTCGAAATCATCAGCTTCGAAGGCTAAATCTTCCTCCACCAGAGTCTCTCAAGACCCAATTGCTGTGCCTTCAACCTCTCACGGAGTAGCCTCCGTTCCGGCACCTGTTCCCCCCCCCCCACCGGAATCATCTAACCCGGTGGATTTTTCTGAGAAGATGTTTGCTCGTTTTGAGTCGATACTATCGTCTCATACCCAGCAATCACAAGAGAGAATAGCTTCTATGGAGAGCCTAGTTCAGGGACTCATGCGCTCGGGTCTGCCACCGCCACAACAGCAATACCCCATCCCCGACGCCTCCAAGCTTCCTCCTTTCAATAAGAATAACCCTTGGAGGTTGGCATTGCATGCCCCCTTCTCGGAGGGTATGTTGTCAATCAAAGATTTCGGTACCCGGCCTCTTGCGGATTATGAATTCTACCCGCCGGGTCTTGAATTCCCCTTCCCCGGCTACGCTCGCCTCACGGAAGAGGCTCTAATTCGATTGGATAAGGTCCCAAAAGAAACTGTTAATTTTCCTAAAGAACAGGCACAGTCTGTCTTGGTCCGCGTGTTCAATGAGTGGGACTGCTTGAACACAATGATTACGGCCTACAAAAGTTCATATACTACGTTTGTGGCCGACGACCAGACCACTACCCCATGTGCGACCAAGATCATAGAGACGGTCTTTCAGGCTATCAAGGAAGAGAAGCCTTTACCTCACCTCAGGGGGACCGACTTACCCTCCCTTCTCTTTCCGGGAGACAGTGAATGTTGGCGGTACGCCCCAGCTACCTTCTCGGTAGGTAAGTTGAGCCCGGACTGTGCCTCGACGCAGTTCAGCGAACGGCTTCCCAAACTCCCGGAATCTCTCATTAAATTGGAATATGAGTCGAGGTGTAGATTCAGCAGATCCCTTAATTCAGTTGCCCTTTCTGAATTGACCGTCGCCACTTACAACGAGGAGGACCTCCTTAAGGTCCTCACTAAGTCACTTTTGCAAAACTTTATGGCTGACGCCTATGATTTTGCAAATGCCAGGACCCATTGTCGACAACACATTCTATCCGAAGCCACGATTAGGCACGAACCTAATAGGCTCATCAAAGGTCCAGTCTGGGGCCCGGATCTTTTCCCAGGGGACTTAGTTAACTCGGTCCTTAGCGAGGCAGCTAGAGCCAACCAAAACCTCAAGGTTAGGTGGGGCCTGGTTTCAAAGAGGAGATATGAGCCTACTAGTACCCCAATTTGAGGTAGGAAGAGATTGAGGCCCTTCCAATCTTCCCAATTCAGGCAACCTCTGCAAGTGATTCAACCGGTCTCAGTCTACGGAAGAACTACGTTCCTTCACAAAAGATCTGCTACTAAAGAATACAATCCAAAGTATACGTCGCTTAAGATTTCAAGGACGCTTGTTCAGGGTGCCAAAGAAAGGCGCAGACAAACGGAGAGTAATCCTGGACCTGTCTCGTTTAAATTCCTTCATTCGTTGCGACAAATTCCATATGCTTCCCGTCTCGCAGGTGCGGACCTTACTTCCCCGTGGGGTCGTCACCACCTCCATCGATCTTACAGATGCCTACTATCACGTTCCAATAGCAAGGCATTTTCGTCCTTTTCTGGGCTTCAAGCTAGGCAAACAAGCCTATGCATTCAAAGTGATGCTATTGGGGCTCAACATAACACCCAGAATCTTCACCAAACTAGCAGAGATAGTAATTCAAGAGCTTCGGACTCAGGGGATACAGGTAGTAGCCTATCTAGACGATTAGCTAATCTGGTCAGACAATGCCCAGATTTCCCGCGTAGCAACGAACAAAGTCCTCACCTTCCTTCGGCAACTGGGATTCCAAGTCAACCTCAAGAAATCCCGCCTGGTCCCGGAGACCAAGTTTCAATGGCTGGGACTACAAGGGGACCTGTGCTCCCATACGCTGTGTCTCCTCAAAGCCAAAAGGAAGGTGATAGCGAGGAATACAAAACAATTTCTCAGGGAAAAGTTGACCTTCCGAAGGAGCCGAGAGTGGATCCTAGGTTCCTTACAGTTCGCCTCCGTGACAGACATCGTCCTGAGGTCCAAACTCAAGGACATAAACAGATTGTGGCGCTCCAGAGCAACCGCAATACGCCGAGACAGACGTGCTCGCCTTTCCCCAACCCATGGCGGCAATGCACAAGTGGCACCTGTCAGCAGTCCATCTAGCAGGAGTCCGGAATGTGGTAGAGGACTCACTTTCCCGGACGACTCCGCTAGAGTCGGAATGGTCACTAGACAATCGATCTTTCCAGTGGATACTATCTCCAGTCCCGGGTCTCCAGGTGGATCTGTTTGCGACGAAATCCAATCGCAAAATAGATTGTTACGTAGCCCCCAACCTGGACCCTCAGGCTTATGCCACGGACTCTATGATTCTAGATTTGAATACCTGGAAGACGATTTATGTTTCCTCCGGTGAATCTCCTGCTGAAAGTTCTGCACAAACTCAGATCCTTCAAAGGTCAAGTGGCTCTCGTAGCCCCCAACTGGCCCAAGAGCAATTGGTTCCCCTTGTTGCTAGAACTAGGTTTCCGCCCCCGGCGGATTCCCAATCCAGTCCTAACACAGTGCAAACTCGCAATGTGTTCGCTTCCTCAAGTATTCTGAATGCCCTAACTTTATGGACTTCATGAAGTTTGCAGCCCAACGAGGTGCAAACATCGATCCTTTGAATACTATTTTCCTGGAATCTGACAAAAGGGAATCTACTCTCCGTCAATATGACTCAGCTGTCAAGAAATTAGCTAAGTTCTTGATAGATTCCCAAGTTGAGAAAATGACGATGAACCTAACTGTGACATTGTTCAGAACTCTCTTCGAATCTGGCCAGGAGCCAATACCATCACTACAATCAAGTCAGCCTTGAAAAAGATCTTCCATATTGGTTTTGACATTGATCTAACGGATTCATATTTCTCATCCATTCCGAGAGCTTGTGCCAGACTGAAACCTTCAACTCGCCCTAGCGCAGTTTCCTGGTTTTTGAACGATGTTCTTAAGCTAGCCTCTGTCTGACACCCCACATGAATCCTGTAACTATATGGCATTATTAAGAAAGTCACTTTTTCTTTTGAGCCTCGCCTCGGGCTCCAGAATCTCAGAATTGTCAGCCTTCTCTAAAGACCCTGGTCATATAGAGTTTCTCTCTTCGGGCGAGGTTCTTCTCTCTCCTAACAAAGTTTTCCTGGCTAAAAATGAAGACCCCCAAAACAGGTGGTCTCCCTGGAAGATTGTTCCACTTCCTCGGGATCCATCCCTGTGTCCAGTTACCACCCTGAAATCCTACTTAGGTAGAACTTCCACTACAACCACAGGGCCCTTATTTATTAGAGAAAACGGAGGAACTATTACCCTTAAGGGAATCAGACAACAAATTCTTTATTTTATTAAACAAGCTAATCCTGCATCATTCCCACATGTCCATGATATTAGAGCTGTGGCTACCTCAATTAATTTTTTCCACCATATGAAATTTGATGAGCTCTCAAAATATACAGGTTGGAAGTCCCCTAAAGTTTTCAAGCGCCACTACCTAAAACCTTTAGAAGCTCTTAGATTTGCCACAGTAGCTGCAGGGAATATAGTTCCTCCTGAAGGTACTGAGTCCTAATCACAACGTCTTGCTCTGTCCTCTTTCCCTCCTGCCTGGCTTACCTGTTGTTCCTACCTGTTTTGTTACTATACACCCTTATGGTGTATTATTTTATTATTCAATTGTTCAATTTCACGAATTGTTTTGATTTCACTTGTTCTTGAATCCCCGAGCTGATTTTATTTTGAATTTTTGATTACCAAGCTGGATTCTCACTATTCATATCTGTTGAATTTTACCTACGGGTTTCATTATTGATTGTTTACCATGTCTATTTATCACTGTCATATACATGTTCATCTAATTTTACGGGTTTCCACATCCCTCTTTTTTTATATTAAACTCATCAGCTCTGTTATCTTTGTGTTATTCCCTCTTCAGGTAGTTAGCCATATTGGGTCCCCATTCTTTGGTACGATTTCACTGGGCGGCACGGGTCGGAGCCCAGAAAAGGGATTTTGACGAAGGAAAAATCTATTTCTGGGCGAGAGACCCGTGCCGCCCAGTGAACCCACCCGTCCCTCCCTGATTGGGCCCCAATCTGGGGTGCTATAGGGAGTGACGTCACTGGCTAGTAGTAGTAGGATGTTGAGCGGCACCTCGCTGTTCGGGGATATTGACAGGAGATATCTAAATGGTGCGAGGCCTCTGGTTGTGATTTATTCAGCGGCCCAGTATTATACCGACACCTTATTAAGGTGAGCGAGCTGGGTTCAACCTAGCATTCCTATACAAATTTTTCTCTGGTAAATTCATAGCAGTTTTTACCTTAGAAATGATGTTAAAGGAGCATTTCACTGGGCGGCACGGGTCTCTCGCCCAGAAATAGATTTTTCCTTCGTCAAAATCCCTTTATTTTAACGCTTCGCTCGTACACTGATTTGAGGGCCCAGTAAGGTCACCGGGCCTAAGGCCCCACACAACCTAAATCCGCCTCTGACTCTTGGTCACCAACGATCAGTTGCAAGCAACTACTTCCAAAAGACAAGATTGATTCAGACCGAGAAATTTTCCTTCAATCTTGCAGCAGTAACACCCTGTGACAGGAACCGCAGGGCAGAATGAAGAACCAGGAGTGGCCAAATGGTTCGTTGTGCCTGATACTTAATTGGAAAACATTGATAAATGTTTGCAAACGATTCTCCATGATAACAGATATCCCTTATGATGGGGATGAAGGAGGAGCCCCTTTGAGGTCAGACTACCTATGTCAAGGTAGGAGCCCTTGCTACTCTTCACGAGCATGTATTTGGCTGGGAGGGTAGTGCATGCAACTGGCAAAGCGAGCAGCCTTTATCGGCAGTATTAGTTTGCTTGCTCGCATGCATGCAAGTCAAAGTGTAACTTCCCTGCACAGGGTAAATGCTCGTACATGAGCTTGAACATTGTCAACACATTTACATGGGTTGAACACCCCTGAGGTAGCTCATGGAATTGATTGTGGGAACACTGTATTCGCAACGAATCACACCATCATTGCTCAACAGAAAATGATTGTTGACTAGCCCAAGAATTGTGAACATGTTCGTGGGCGTACATATGCCTATAGGGAGCACATGCAGCTACCAAAGCGAACACAGCTCTGACCTTTGTCAGTGGTAGCCACTTACTCGTCCACCTCGTGGGCAGGACAAGTGTACCTGCGGGCAAGCAAATAGTTGTATGTTATCGTTTGTAAGCGTAAGCATGAACTGATTCCATTCCATCAGGAATAAAGGCTTCACGGAATAACCTTGAAGGGTTATGTATCACAATTCCATAGTGCTCTGAGGACATGACTCGGTGAGGCAGAGATCACTGGGGATCAGAGAATACCACCATGTGAGAGTTCCAAAGACTTCTCTATCCCGTAGGTAGCAGAAGTCTGAGATAATGTCTCACGAAACTCATCGTCTCACAAGACTTGGTGTTTTCCGAAGTATGGAAGGGAGTGGAAGCCACAAGCCTTCATATCTGCGGCAATAACACAGCAAGATTATACGGTGGGGTGTGATGCCCGCAAGCGGTCGGCAGGCATTCCCCTCTGCAGCAAAAAATCACGCGGGGATTGTATTGCCGCAAGTACAAACCAACTTGCAATCATAAAGAGAAGAGCTCATGCGCAACAGAAGTATTTGGTGCTAGAACCTCACTAGAGGGTTGTACGCGAGCAACTGGTTGCGCATACCTCTTCCGTGAGAGGAGCTTGCCCGAGCACATCACTAATGATTAGTTTATGGATGGGTGCTCTCTCATAGAGCTGTAAAAACGAAGGTAGCAATGCAAAGAGAGCTGCAGCTAAGGGTATGAGGAAACTGCTGGTGCACTACCTCCAGATTTTTGGAAAGAATAACCATGATTAATCCTTAGGGAGGCTGATATTCATTCTTGCTGTGCCCTTAACTGTAGTACTATCGAAGAACCATTCCCTAGCGGGAAGACCTGAAAGCCCCAAGGAAGGAAGGACTTACAGCACGCAGCAATGAGAGAGACTACCCCAGTGGTGAACCCCGCTCCTTCGCTAAGGAAAGCGATGGTGTCTGCACCTAAGGGTTGTTTGGGGATCATGAGAGCTCTATTGTTGTATTACCTCCAGAACAGTCATCACTTTTACTCGACCGTACTCCAGAGGAGAATGAGCGAGCAGAGTCGGAGTGGGGGATTGAGCCGACAGGGAAGAAAGTCGGGACTTCTTCGCCTTCGAGGAAGACCTTGATGAAGAATCCGTCTTAGACTTCCTCTTCCGCTGACTACTAATCTCACCCACTGAGAGGATGGTCACTCACACTTCTTCGCCTTCGAGGAAGACCTTGATGAAGAATCCGTCTTAGACTTCCTCTTCCGCTGACTACTAATCCCACCCACTGAGAGGATGGTCACTCACAACACTCAAAACAAGGAAAGTCCTGTAAGCAAGAGAGAGACTGCATGCAGGACTAAGGGAATGGGGAACTGTCTCAGAAGCAGACAAAAGGCGATGCATTGGCGACCTTCAAGGTCGGGCAAGCCCTCAAGGTCGGGCAAGCCCTCAAGGTCGGGCAAGCCCACAAGGCGGGAACCCCAAAACCCAAGAACTCCTGAATGAGAAAAGTCAAAGCCAGTTTGTTAACAGGAGGAGAGATAACAGAACCTCCTTACTCCTCCGAGCCAAAAGAAAATGTGGCGATATAGCAAAGGTATATGTGTGAGCGGAGTAGTTGGTACTAACCCCTACCACCGGCCTCAGCGCTAATTAGCAATGGGTAGTTTTATCTCGCTAAAAGTATTTTGGTCAGATTCCAGCTTTGCTGAAAGTATATTCTCTATAAAGAGCAAAATGGTTTGTTTTGAGTCAGAATTACTAGGATCTCTTTCAGCAGGCTGGGGCTGATCAATAAGCACAACATCCAGTGCTTCCTATGCTCTATAGGTGGGGCAACAGACAAAGAAGGCACAGCAGCAGAAGTCATGGGGATCAGATCACCCACTAAGACCTTCAGCAGCTTTTTTGCAGATAAAATGCCATCGATGCCTAAGGCAGGCCACATGGAAAAGTCTAATAAAACTGCCTCATCTTTAAGTTTACCCTGAAGGCAGATCAGAATCACCTTCCTACTCATGATTTCCTTCAGATGATTCAGCTCTAGAGGAAACCGAACAATGCACAGCAGTACGAGCAACAGAGGGAGGGAAACAAGAGGCAGAAGATTTCTTCTGTTTTATGGAACACCCTGAATCCAAACAATTCCTATTAGATTTCTTTTTCTTCCTCCTACCATACTCAGACCACTGTAAAGGCAACCACGTCCAGCATTCGTAACAGACGGATGACCACGAGCAGTCAATCTCCTGCAAAAAGTGCACAAAGAATGGAGATCCAACTCCTATCAAATCATGAACCTGCTGTAGTTGCGGCCAGGTTTGCCAGGGGCGGCCCACATGCCTAATTGTAGATTCTCCATTTTAATCACACACAAACAATCTGAAAAGAGAAAGCAAAATATTAAGTGTAGAGAGTACATGAATACTGAACTGAAGATGAAATTAAAATGGCTATCAGTGTGCTTGGGAGGGGGCAGGGGTTCCCCACCACCCGCCAGTAACTACCGACACCACATTATAAATTTTAATTATATTAAAGGATGAGGGTTTGTATTCATGTAGGAACATATATGGATTAGGTTTATATGTTACTACCACATAGAGTACTGTATTTTCTTTTCTAATTTCAAGACTACCATATTTAAGAATAAACTTAGAACTACAAATAAAAACTTTTAATAAGAATAATAAAAGTATCTTACGGTTCCTCCTTGACCAGTGCCCAGGCGTGGTGGTGCAGCAGAGATAAGACGAATCCCAGTAGGCATGCGACCAGCAGCTGTTGGCGCTCGGCCTTGAGTCTATAAGAAAATATTCAGAGTAAAATTATTTACTGTTGACAAATACACAATCGTTCCTGACGTAAATTTCATTCTGCCTTCAATGCATATCAATCATTTTAGCTCAAAAACCATTTCATGGCAGAAAAGGTATAAAACACCTTATTCCCAGAATAAAATCAATTATTTCAATACTTACTCAAAATTCAAATGCTATTCCTTCAAAGAAGTGAAATGATTTGACAATAAAAAGAGAAACTTGGTGCAATAGCTACCAAGGCAAGAAGACAAGACCTTGGAACATGGCTTGACCTACCTCGAAGGTAAATTAATCAATCCTTTATAATCAATAGGAAGCAACTATTAGAGGAAAAACTAAGAAAATGTTAAGAGATTGATGCCCATGAATTGCAAAGATATATTCAAATTATTAATCTTATTTTTTACATTTTTATCTATTTTAACAAAGTGTTGGGGGCAATGAAGGGAGTGGTAAGGAATAGAGGTTAGGTATGAATGTAAAGAGAGTTCTGTATGATAAAGTGATTGTACCAACTGTGATGAATGGATCGGAGTTGTGGGGAATGAAAGTGACGGAGAGACAGAAATTAAATGTGTTTGAGATGAAGTGTCCGAGTATGGCTGCTGTATTTAGAGTAGATAGGGTTAAGAACGAAGTAGTGAGGGTGAGAACAGGTGTAAGAAATGATTTAGCAGCTAGAGTGGATATGAATGGGTTGAGGTGATTTGGTCATGTTGGAGAATGGAAAATGGCTGTCTGCTAAGGAAGCTGATGAATGCAAGAGTTGATGGGAGAAGTACAAAAGGAAGGCCAAGGTTTGGGTAGATGGGTGGAGTGAAGAAAGCTCTGGGTAATAGGAGGATAGATGTGAGAGAGGCAAGAGAGCATGCTAGAAATAAGAATGAATGGAGAGCGATTTTGACGCAGTTACGGTAGGCCCTACTGCTTCCTCCGGTCGCCTTGGATGACCGTGGAGGTAGTAGCAGTAGGGGATTCAGCGTTAAGAAGCTTCATCTGTGGTAGATAACAGGGGAGGGTGGGGTGTGGCACCCTAGCAGTACCAGCCGAACTCGGTTTAGTCCCTCGTCAGGCTGGGAGGAGCGTGGTGAGGAAAGGTCCCCTTTTTTTCATCTGTTTGATGTCGGCTACCCCCTAAAATTGGGGGAAACGCCTTGGTATACAGATAGATTCACCCTTTTTACACAAATTTCATGTACCTGATTACTTCATTACTTTAGAAATGTTTAATGGTACCTATCTTTTGCTCCTTGGAAATCATTAGAGGATTTGTATTTGGCAAAGTCAGATTTACTGTTAAAACAATCTTATAAGTTGACAATTAAAGCATGATATTACAGCAAAAATCTTGGGAAAGAGAAACAATTGTCTAATTACAATGATACAGCACATCTCATGGAGAGTGTTTAGATTTGGTGATCAACAGTTAATGTAGAGTCAATATCTAAAGGGAAAAGAATTGATAATGAATACTGTAGACTAGCCCCCTTACATGTGACAAAAATTATATGAAATATAATTTCTTGATAAGGTTTCTTGACTGGTTAGATACTTGGAGAAATTTTCTGGAGGAAAATTGACAATAGAAACATTTACAGACTTAAAGCTGACAACATATGCAATTGTTGAAATGGCCAGATATTGTAAGGAAAACTTAGTTATACTGAGTTATATTCTTCCTGGAAAATTTCAAACTGGTCATTTGGAACCAAGGTTAGAAGATTATTGTCAGCTTGCTAGTGGGAATTATAACATATCAGGCAGGCAAATGTTTGAATGCGATAAGAGAATTAGAAAAATATCAGTTATGAATATGATTTTACCATTCCAGGGGAGAAAATATCACACTACAAAAATTTCTATGAGATAAAGGGGGAGAGCATGAATGACATTAAAAGAGATGTAACTTGTGATAATGATTTTTAAGTAACTTAACATGATATTGAAGGCTGTAGTGATGTTTCTCCTCTCATATTTTATTTAACAGGTTGTTGTTGCTACACTGTAAATAAAAAAAGTAATTGCAAATCATGCTTAGAGATCTCAACAAAAGATAGCTGTACCAATAAAAAGGAAGAGCAGGATTAAAATTTCAATTAATTCAAGGGATCAGCATATGATCATTGCTTTTCCCAGATGGCACAACACACTAATATTGTACAGTAAGATACAATTAAAGTATATAATTGTGAATATATTAATGCAGACTGGTTCTTTCAAAGCTTCAAGGAACCAAAGGCTGCTTATTATGAATACCGCTCTTGATATTCTAAAGGATGAGGATGCTCATTTCCTACTAAAAGAACGTGAAAATGGTCATTCATTAAAAAGAATTGAAAAGATGAACGTCTGGGCTTCTACTAAATCTCTACAATATATATATATATATATATATACACACATATACATATACATATACATATGCATATACATATACATATATATATACAGTATATATATATATATATATATATACATATATATATATATATATGTGTGTGTGTATGTATGTATATATATATATATATATACTGTATATATATATATATATATATGTATATATATATATATATATATGAATATATATATACATATATATAATATATATATATAAATAAATACACACACATATGTATATAAATACACACACATATATAATATATATACATATATATATATATATATATATATACATATATATAAGTGTATATATATACATATATATATATCTATATTTATATATATATATATATATATATATTTATATAATTATATATACATTATACATATATATTTATTAAATATATATATACATATATATATATATATATATATACTATACACACACACATATATATATATATATCAATATATACATATGTATATATATTATTTATATATATATTATTTATATAAGTATATATATTATATATATATAATCATACATATAAAATATATATATATATATATATATATATATTTATATAAATAAATATATGTATATATATGTGTATATATATACACATATACAGTGTAAATATATATATATATATATATATATATATATATTAACAGTATTATTAATTGCTAAGCTACAACCCTAGTTGGAAAAGCAGAATGCTATAAGCCCAGGTGCTCCAACAGGGAAAATAGCCCAGTGAGGAAAGGAAACAAAGAAAAATTAAATATTTTAAGAACAGTACCAATAAAATTAATATCTCATATAAACTATACAAACTTCAACAAAAAAAAAAAAAAAGAGGTAGAGAAATAAGATAGAATAGAGTGCCCGAGTGTACCCTCAAGCAAGAGAACTCTAATCCAAGTCAGTGGAAGACCATGATACAAAGGTTATGGTACTACCCACGACTAGAGAACTATGATTTGATTATGGAGTGTCCTTCTCCTGGAAGAGCTGCTTACCATAGCTAAAGAGTCCCTTCTACCCTTACAAAGAGGAAAGTGGCCACTGAAAAATCACAGTGCAGTAACCCCTTGGGTGAAGGAGAAATGTTTGGTAATCTCAGTGTTGTCGGGTGTAAGAGGACAGAGAAGAATATGTAAAGAATAGGCCAGACTATTTGGTGTGTGTGAGTAGGCAAGGAGAAAATGAACTGTAACCAGATAGAAAGATCCAATGTATTACTGTCTGGCCAATCAAAGGACCCCATAACTCTCTAGCGGTAGTATCTCAACGGGTGGCTGGTGCCCTGGCCAACCTACCACATATCATATATATATATATATATATACAGTATATAGATATATACAATATATATATATATATATATATACATATATATATATATATATATATATAAATATATATATATATATATATATATTTATATATATAAATATATATATATATATATATATATTTATATATATAAATATATATATATATATATATATATAAATATATATATATATATACATATATATATATATATATATATAACTATGGAGGCTTAACACTCACGTCAGTTATGAAAATATATAGTATGCTTATTCTAAAGAGACAAGAGAAAAATTAATAAAAAGCTGACAAATGAACAAGCAGGATTTAGAAAATGTAAAAGGTACACTGACCAAATTTTCATTTAGAGACTTGTTGTACAGCAATGTGTAGAATATAGAAATCCCCTTTTGATGGCATTTGTGGACTATGAAAAAGCTCTTGATAGTGAGCACCGGCTAATTTTGTGGAGAGTCCTGTGTTATTATGGAATTCCTCTTAAATATGTAAATTTGATTAAGTCTGTTCATGAGCACAATAAGTGCAAAATTAATGTTAAGGGTGTCTTATCAAATGAATCTCCAGTGAACAGCGGAGTACTCCAAGAGAAAGTGTTGTCACCGATGTTGTTTGTCCTCCTCATGGATTTTGTAAAGCAAAGAACAGTCAGAAATGGTGGAGAAGGATTGGACTGGATTGGTGATAGGAAATTAGCAGACCAACAGTATGCTGATGATGCTGCCCTTGTTAGCAGAACACCACAATTTGCAATGATTGCTCACCAGAATCTATGAAATATCACATGAGGTTTGGCTGAAGATAAGTAGAAGAAAGACAGAGATGATGAGAACAGAGTATGCAATGGAAGATGAAATATCATTGGAAGGAGAAAGTATTAATGAGGTAGAAACATTAAAGTATTTAGGAGCTTTGATATCCAATAGAGGGTCTTTAGAATTAAGAGTTTGCTGAAAGATTAAAAAAAAGCATATCAGACAGTGGCTAGGTTGAGTAAAATTTGGAAATCAATTCACCTGAAATTACATATAAAAATCAGACTATATACCAATTTAGTGAGATTGGTGTTACTGTATGGACATGAGTCATGGTATGACAATGAAACAATATCCAATAGATTTAGTAGATTTGAGAACAAAGGCCTCAAGAGGATATTGGGAGTTGAATGGCAGGACAGGATTAGAGATGAAACTATAAGAGAGATTACTCAAGTACCATACGTAGATAAGATCATGATGACGGGTAGATGGAGATGGTTTGGGCATGCTCCTTGCACTCTCCAAGAAAGATTAATTCACAAAACTAAAAGTTGGAAGACCCAGCCATGAGGACTATGAAGCACTAGTCGGATATGATGAATGGAGAAGTATTCAATTAAAAGCTCAAGATAGAGACGACTAACCGAGGCCCTTTGCGTCAATAGGCGTAGGAGGAGATGATGATGATGATGATGATGATGATGATGATGATGATGATGATGATGATGATGATGATGATGATGATATATATATATATATAGTATAAATCATATTTATTTATATATATATGCATACATATATATACATATATATATATATATATATATCATACACACACACATATATATATATATATATCATACACACACACACACACACATATATATATATATATATATTTACATATATATATATATATATATAGACTGCATATATACAGACACATGTATATATTTTTGGGCTCAGCCATGTAGTCCTGATGGAAGGTTCCTTTAGGCAGCTTTCTAAGGGATATTTGGCTACAGTGATACTCCCAGAGAATTAACCATAGGTCTCCAGAATTCTAATTCCTGGCGTGAGTATCCTTAATATATCTTTAAGGATATCGCATAAAATCAGAGGACGTATTTTTTTATACGACACATAGCAATCTTCACCCCGAATAGATTTAACTCGTTGAGGGAGAAGAGTGGCAAACGAAAGGGGAGCCGTTATCAAGGTACCCGGTGGACCTCCTCTCCATACTACAACGGCCCATCATTCCTTTAATCTGTAGAATTTAAGATAAGTGCGCTCCCATGCTTCTCTCGGTGTTTGTTACTGATTTTGGAATATCATAATGCTTTCTCCAGCATCTTCACCCTCTGGAAAGTTGAGTATCTAACCTTTCCTGTGTATAATTTTTAGGCTCCCTTCTCACAGTTAAATTCGTATAATTTAAGTGTGTTTAGCTGAGCGTAGCCGACACCGGAGGCGGCCATTTTGAGACCGCTGTCGCACGTCATAAATGTATTTTATTTAGTCAGTAGTGCGAAACTCCCGGTATTTGGCTATAAAAGAAAACTTTTTAGCTAGTTAGGCAACTTCTAGCCGTGACCATGGCCACAGTGCCTCAAATGGTAACCCAGCCGGAAACCACTTTCCAGATGGTCCCTCAAAAGCTGGTGGCCCAATCACCTGTTTTTAACCCAGGTTTTGAGAGGCACACCACTACCTTTCGGCCCCACAAAGGTAAAGACTCAAAAAGAAGCTCCTCAAGAAACACCTCAAGTGGTAGAGGGGGACGAGGTCACGGAAGCAAGTCCTCAAGAACCTCTAAGCAATTAGAGATTCCAGGTAGGAGGTAGACTCTTACACTTTCGGGATCGTTGGACTTTCGATCCCTGGTGCCACAGCCTAATCACAAATGGACTCGGTTGGAAATGGAACAAAATTTCACCCCCTTTTCCAGAATTCTTCCAACACTCCACCCCCTTGTTGGAAGAATATACCTCAGAACTCTTGAACAAGAAGGTAATAAGGAAAGTGAAGTTCATCAGATTCCAGGGAAGGCTGTTCTGTGTTCCCAAGAAAGACTCGGACAAACTCAGAGTCATTCTAGACTTGTCTCCACTCAAGTTTTCGACAACAACAAGTTCCGGATGCTTACCTTGCAATACATAAGGACCGTTCTACCAAAAGGGGTGTACAGTCTCAATAGACCTGGCAGATACTTACTGGCACCTACCAGTCAGTCACCCCCTTTCCTCCTACCTAGGATTCAGGATACAGAAGAAAAAATATGTCTTCACAGCCATGCCCTTTGGGCTAAACATAGCACCAAGGATATTCACAAACTAGCAGATACAATCGTCCAACAACTACGCTCCAACAGAATTCAGGTAGTAGCATACCTGGACGATTGACTGGTGTAGGCAGCATCCAAGACTACTTGTCTGCAAGCAGCCAGAAAGGTAATCCAGTTGTTCCTGGAGCACCTAGGCTTCAAGATCAACCGCAAGAAGTCTCGCCTTTCTCCAGCTCAGAAGTTTCAATGGTTAGGAATCCATTGGAACTTACAGTCACACCATCTCTCCATTCCATTAAAGAAGAGGAGAGAGATAGCAGGATCTGTCAAGAGACTAATCCAACACAAGAGGATTTCAAGACGCCAACAAGAAAGTGTATTGGGCTCTCTCCAGTTTGCTGCAGTGACAGACCGAGTGCTAAAAGCACGATTAAAGGATGCATAAGGAGTCTGGAGAAGATATGCATCAAACGCTCGAAGAGATAAACTAAGGTTGACACTGACCCGATTGCGCACGCTATTAAGGCCGTGGTCAACAGCCAAGAGCCTAGCACGGACAATTCCCTTGCAACCACCACAACCATCAGTGGTGATACACACAGATGCCTCCCTGGAAGGATGGGGAGGCCATTCGCAAGAAAGGAAAGTGCAGGGGATTGGTCGCACTAGTTCAAAACCTTTCACATCAACATCTTGGAGGCAATGGCAGTCTTCCTAACGTTGAAGAAACTATCCCCTAGGAGAGTAGTCCACATCAGACTGGTCCTGAACAACGAAGTGAGAGTAAAATGTCTAAATTGACAAGGCTCGAGATCACCTCACATCAATCACGTGAAGCTAGCAATCTTCTACCTGGCAAGGAAGAAAAGGTGGCACTTATCAGCAGTTCACCTTCAAGGGTTCCGCAATGTGACAACAGACGCTCTATCCAGGTGAAAGCCGATAGAGACAGAATGGTCCCTAGACGCAGACTCATTCTCCTTCATCTTGGAAAAAGTCCCGGAACTGCAGATTGACCTCTTCGCAACGAGCGACAACAAGAAACTACCTCGTTATGTAGCCCCTTACGAGGACTCTCAAGCAGAAGCGATAGACGCCATGTCTCTCGACTGGAACAGATGGGATCGGATATACCTGTTCCCACCAACCAATCTCCTGCTAAAAGTCCTCGACAAGCTAAGATCTTTCAGAGGAACAGCTGCAGTAGTGGCCCCCAAATGGCCCAGAAGCATTTGGTTCCCTCTAGTTCTAGAATTGAAATTGAAGCAGTTTCCTCTGCCAAACCCAGTTTTATCCCAACTGGTTCAGAAGTCGACTGTCTACGTTTCTTCCTTGAGATCCAACAACCTACATCTCATGATTTTCTCGCCCTAGCAGCGAAGAAAAGGTTTGGGATCTCAAAGGACAAAATCGACTTTATATAGAATACAAGTCAAGTTCAACTAGGAGACAATATGAATCGTCTTGGAAGAAGTGGGTTTCCTTTGTGAAAGCAAGGAAACCAACAGAAATATCAATAGACTTCTGTCTTTCTTTCTTCATCCACCTACACGAACAAGGCTTAGCTTCCACCACAATAGCTGCGTGTAAGTCGGCTTTGACTAGACCTTTTCTGTACGCCTTTCAGGTCGACCTCTCAGGTGAAATCTTCAATAAGATACCAAAAGCATGCGCTAGACTCAAGCCAGCAACCCCTCCTGAGCCCATAACGTGGTCGTTGGACAAAGTCTTGCCCTATGCTTCGAATCTGAACAATGAGGATTGCAACCTAAAGAATCTAACACAGAAAGTTATATTTCTGTTTGCTATAGCCTCAGGGGTTTGAGTTAGTGAAATATGGCCTCATCCAGAAATGAAGGCCATATTCAGTTCCAGGAAACAGGAGAACTGAATCTCTTCCCTGATCCTGCCTTTCTCGCAAAAAACGAGCTGCCCACCATAAGGTGGGGTCCTTGGAGAATCTGCCCTCTGAAGGAAGATGTCTCTCTATGCCCAGGAGAGTGTCTCAAGGTCTATCTTCAAAGAACTTCAGACTTCAAGGAGGCACAGCTCTTCCGAGGCAAAACCTCAAGATCAAACTTATCCCTAAGACAACTGAGAGCGAAACTCACCTACTTTATTCGCAGAGCAGATCCTGACAGCACACTCACAGGTCAAGATCCAAGGAAAGTTGCTTCTTCGTTGAATTTCTTTCAACACATGGACTTTGAGAGGCTCCGCTCATATACGGGATGGAAATCATCTAGAGTTTTCTATAAACATTATGCGAAGCAAGTGCACGAGATAAAACACTCTGTGGTGGCGGCAGGTTGTGTCATAAAACCTGTCGTCTAGTGCTGCGATGAACAGTTGACTGTTTTGGGACTCAACAGTGCATCGGGTGCATAGGTATTAATACCTTCGAGTGAAAATCACTATGGCGATTAATAAACTGTTTCATACAGGTGCAGAATCTAACCAATAACACCAGTGCCGTGTGAACATTTGAACACAATGTTGAAGCGTGGTATCGAGTGGATTTCGGCCCATCTCAATATCTCTACTGCTAGATGGGATAGTTGCTGCGAAAAAGTACCTCCTTGTTTGTTGATGTAGGCCACTACTGTGGTGTTGTCCCTCATCACCACCACAGTGACTTGCCAGGTACTGTTGGAACTGTTGAAGGGCCAGAAAGGCAGCCTTCATCTCTAGGAGATTTATGTGGAGGTACCTTTCTGACTCTGACCAGAGGCCTGAGGTCGTGTGGTGCAGCACGTGGGGCCCCCACCCTTTTTTTTGAAATGTCCGAAAACAGCATCAAATCCAGGGGAGGACGAGAAGATCCCCTCCTTTTTATAGGTTCTCGTCTGCCACCCACCACTGGAGATTCGTCAGTTCCGCAGGTCCCATGGGGATCTGGATGTCCGGGGAGTCGTACGCTTGATTCCACCAGGACTTGAGTCGCCACGGGCGGGATCTCATCCTGAGGCGACTATTGGGAACTAGACGGGCCAGAGATGAAAAGTGACCGCGGAGACGTAACCACGATTGGGCTGGAAGTTCTTCTCGTCTGAGAAAAGGTCTTGCGACCTTCCTCAGCCTTGCTATCCTGTCGTCTGATGGGAAGGCTTTGTGGAGAGTGGTGTCTATAATCATGCCTAGGTATACCAGTCTTGGAGTGGGAAGCAGTGAAGACTTCTCGAGATTTACCATGATCCCCAGATCTTGGCAAAGCCTCAGAAGTTTGTCTCGGTGTTGAAGAAGGGTTGACACCGAGTCTGCTAGGATTAACCAGTCGTCCAGATAACGGAGGAGACGGATGCCAATCCTGTGTGCCCAAGATGATACTAGGGTGAACACTCTGGTGAAGACTTGTGGTGCTGTGGAGAGACCGAAGCACAGCACCTTGAACTGGTACATTCTGTTGTCTAGGCTGAATCTTAAGTATTTCCTTGAAGACGGATGGACTGGGATCTGGAAGTTCGCGTCCTTTAGGTCCAGTGTGCACATGAAGTCTTGCGGTCTTACTGCTATTCTGACCATGTCCGCCGTCTCCATGCTGAACGGAGTTTGTTTGACAAACTTGTTCAGAGCTGAGAGGTCGATGACTGGTCTACAGCCTCCAGACGCCTTCTTTACAAGAAAGAATAGACTGAAGAAGCCTGGAGATTCATCGAAGACCTCTTGGAGAAGGCCCTTCTTCAACAGGGTCTGGACTTCTGCCCGAAGGGCTTGCCCCCTTGCCGATCCCATGGTAAGGGAGTTCAGTGACACTGGATTCGTCATCAGGGGAGGTAGAGATGTTATGAATGGGACGCGATATCCAAGACTAATCACTGAGATTGTCCAGGAATCGGCCCCGAGTTGCTTCCACCTGTTTGAGCAACTTTGTAGGCATCCCCCCACTGGTGGACATGCAGGGAGACTGCCTATCCTAGCGTTTGCAGCCTCGGCTGCTCCCTCTAGGATTCTTGCCTACCCTGAAGGACTTTTTGCCTTTCCTTTCTTTGACAGGAAAGGGCTTAGACACCAAGGTCTTCGCTGCTGTTGTCATCTTAGTGGTCTTGACTGGACGGGATTGCTGTGGTGCTGGAGGCTTATAGGGCTTGGATGTTAAAGCCCTATGAAGGAGGGAGTCTTGATGAGACTTCCTCCACCTCTCAGCGGCATGTTCCACATCCTTAGGCTCGAACAAGACGGATCCCTCTAGGGAGGAATGTCTGAGCCTATTGATCTCGGTGCTAGGGACCTTCTGATGGAATCTCTCAGCTACTGTATCCCGACGTTTCAGGATGGTATTTGCCCACACGTTCGAGACTTGGTGGGCCAGAAACTCGATCGTGCGAGTACCTGAGAGAAGGAAGGTTTCCATAGCTTTCCTGGTACGTTCTTTGGAGAAGTCCTCAGAATGTTATCAGGATACCTAAGGTCCCCAACCAGATATCGAGCCCCGAAGTGGCTTGCATAGCACACTTCGCAACTTTCTCCTGGTTGAGGATCTCGACTGCCGAGAACAAGACCTGCTGGTTGGAGAATCTCTCAAGAGGGACTCCCCTGGTTAGCTCTTCCAGCGAGTGGTGAAGAGGAAGAGCTAAACAAGGCTCCTCAAGGATCTCGAAGTACCTCCTCTGCTGTACGCGAGGAGATGGGAGGAGCTTGTTGGTGGCACTGGAATGGTTGGAGGAGGACATCCCAGAGAGCTGTTGTGAGATCTTGTCCCTGGTACTCTTAACCCCTTGAGACCAGGGCAGTGCTGCACTGGTCTTGGAGGGTTTTTGAGTGCCAAAGACACGGTCCAAGAACGTGTCATTGCCCTCTCGAGGAGTGATCTCTGGGTTGGAAAACCCGTTGAGAGCCCCCATTAGAGTCGGAACTTGCCAAAACGCATGTTCTGACTCTTGCTTGTCTCCTCCTGCTGTTGGACTTGCAGCGAAGTCTCCTTCTATCCCCAAAGGCTCTTCTTGGGAGAGTCGCGGACCTTCCCTGAGTGGCTAGCTGGCTCCATCCTAATCCTAGTAGAGGACTTCGGCAATGTTTTGGAGTCCCTAGATTCCATCCTGGGAAGGATGTAGGACTCCAACATTGACGAGGGTGGCATGTTCCTTTCAATCCTCGACCGAGTAGACCCCTCGGCGCGAGGAGAGGTTTCCCCCATTGGTGCGATGGGGGAACGTCTCTCTTCGCGTGATTCCCTTGGGGACGGGAAATCTTCGTCCGAAAGGGTAGGAGAGGCAGTCTGAGGAAAAGAATGAACCTGCCTCGAAGGTCTGCGTGGAGTCAGTTTCGCCCTTGGGGAAGTGACCGTGTCTTAAACTCCTCTTTTTCTATTCAATGGGGTAGAAGAAGCCATGGTTCTGTGTCCCAATTCAGAGAAGCCAGGCTTGAAAGCCAGCGTTACAGCTCTGATCAGTGCACCGAACCAGGGCTGCTGGCTGACAGACGCGCTGTCAGACATACCCCTTGAAGCGACAGGGATTGAAGGATCCCTGGGAGGAGTCCCCATCATTGGTGGGTTTGCCTGTGGTGGGTTTGGGATCCTGAACCCCTCTGGATGTTTTCCTTCTCCCACAATGCCCGGAGGTATGCACTTGTGGGAAGGGGAATGAGGCAATGGCGACCTTGCCGTGCGTAGTTCCGTAGTCTCGCGCACGGAAGGATATTGACGCTCGCGTGAGGGAGAATAATGGCGTTCGCACGAGGGAGAATATCGGGGCTCGCGCACGGGAGACTGTTGATGCGTAGGCGCGCGTGCAGGAGACTGGTGGCGCGCGCGCGTGCGGGAGACTGGTGGCGCGCGCGCGTGCGGGCGAGCAGGATTAACACGTTGAGTATGCGAGTGCGCGGGAGAGAGTTCGCGCGCATTTATACCAGCCATAGGGCGCGCGCGCAGGAGAAAGCTCCATTGCGCAGGAGGTTGATGGCGCGCAGATGAGTGTTGGCGTGCAACTGGGCACGGGCGCATAGGAGAATGCTGGCGAGTAAGCGCAGGGCGCGCAGGCAAGACCTGGCGCGCAGGAGAATGTGGCCGCATATGTGCCTGAGGGCGCGCATAGCGCGTGATGGAGCTATGCTCCTGTTGGAGCGTATGCGCATGTTGGCGCATACGCCCTTGATGCCTTGTGTTAGGGTTTAGTGATGGGGCTTGACAGGCTACTAAGGAGCGTTCGTCAGGTCTCGTTGGCGGGTAGCGCGTATGTGGTTGGCACACAATAGCATGCTTTGGTGAAGCCTTGTTAGGCCTATATAGAAACGGTGACGGCAGGTCTTCAGGTCTGTCGGATGGAAGGTCGACGTGTCCTTTAAAATGATATTTTCATATTAAAATAAATTTTTGAATATACTTACCTGGTGGATATATATATAGCTAACGTCTCTGATGGTCGGCAGCCGATTCAAAACTCGCGGGCGATCGAGGGGTTGGGTTGCTGGGTGTACACTAGCGCCACCACTCGCCAGGATACCATCACTATTCCAAAGTTCTCCAGTTCTTCTCTGCCCGTAGTATATTCAAAAATTTATTTTAATATGAAAATATCATTTTTAAATATTTAACTTAGCCGATGGATATATATATAGCTGATTCACACCCTTGGTGTAGGGTAAGAGACCAGCATTAAACATTGTAGGAATATAGCTCAAGAGTTTTGATATACAGTAAAACAAACTTAAGGATAATACCTGATAAGGAAGCTGACTTTTATGATACTTTGCCTCATTAGTCCGCTATCCTTATGAAGCCCAGTGATCCACTCAGGGGGCTGAAAGACCTCTAGGAGCTCTCATATCTGGGGTGAACACCCCTATGACAGGACCTCCACCAATACCCTTGATCTGGGCGCTCCCAAGAAACAAGCTCTACCACCTGCTAAAATCAAATGATTGCGGAAGACTGTCCTAGTCTCCACATACAACCAAAAAGATAATAGTTTCAAGAGAAGAAAAAAAGGTATTAGGATAAGGGGAATGTAGTGGTTGAACCTACACCCACTACTGCATTCACTGCTACGAATGGTCCCAAAGTGTAGCAGTACTCGTAAAGAGTCTGGACATTCTTTAAATAATGTGAAGCGAACACAGATTTACTCTTCCAGTAGGTTGCGTCCATAATGCTTCGTAAGGAACGATTTTGCTTAAAAGCCATTGACGTTGCCACAGCTCTGACTTCAAGTGTCTTTACTTTCAATAATCGAAGGTCAGTCTCACTGCAGTGAGCGCGAGCCTCTCTAATTAAGAGCCTGAAAAAATACGATAAGGCATTCTTAGACATCGGTAAGGAGGGCTTCTTGACCGAACACCATAAAGACTCAGATTCACCACGAAATTTTTGGTTCTGTCAATGTAAAATTTAAGTGTTCACACAGGTCATAGGACTCTATCTTGTTACCAACCACATCTGACAGGTTGGGGATCTCAAAAGATTTAGGCCATGGATGGGAAGGACGCTCATTCTTGGCTAAGAAACCAAGCTGCGAAGAGCATACTGCCTTACCAGTACAGAACCTGACATTCTTAATGAAGGCATGAACCTCACTTAACTCTTTCTGCAGCAGCAGGACTCACTAAGAAAAGTGTCTTCAGAGTAAGATCTTCAAAAGAAGTAAAGTGCAAAGGTTCAAAATTTCTCAGACATCTGAAATTTAAGGACACATCCAGGTTTCAAGCTGGAGTCATTACCCCATGCTTCTTGGAAGTCTCAAAAGATTTGAGAAGATCTTGGACTTTATTGCTCGAGAGGTCTAGGTTCCTGTGTCTGAACACTGCAGCTAACATGCTCCTGTAACCTTTAATGGTAGAGGCAGAAAAGTTACGTACATTCCTAAGGTGTAGCAGGAAGTCAGCGAATTGAGCTATAGAGGTATAGGACAAGGAAAAGGAGGTGGCCTTGCACCAATCTCGAAATACCTCTCATATAGACCGGTAGAACCTGATGGTAGAGGATCTCCTTGCTCTGGTAATTGCTCTAGCTGCCTCCTTCGAAAAACTCTCGTCAGTCCTTATATATATATATATATATATATATATATATGTGTGTGTGTGTGTGTGTGTGTGTGTGTATATATAAGTATATGTGTATATATACATTCTAACCACGTGGAAATATAACATGACGCAATACCTCGTGAAAACAAAAATAACATAAGCCCTCATATATATATATATATATATATATATATATATATATATATATACATATACACAGTATATGTATGTATGTATGTATGTATATATATATATATATATATATATATATATATATATATACATATATATGTATGTATATATATGTATAAACAATTCTTCTTCGCTCAAGGGGTTAACTACTGCACTGTATTTGTTCTGTGGCTACTTTCCTCTTAGTAAGGGTAGAAGAGACTCTTTAGCTATGGTAAGCAGCTCTTCTAGGAGAAGGACACTCCAAAATCAAACCATTGTTCTCTAGTCTTGGGTAGTGCCATAGCCTCTGTACCATGGTCTTCCACTGTCTTGGGTTAGAGTTCTCTTGCTTGAGGGTACAATCAGGCACACTATTCTATTTAATTTCTCTTCCTCTTGTTTTGTTAAAGTTTTCATAGTTTATATAGGAAATATTTATTTTAATGTTACTCTTCTTAAAATATTTTATTTTTCCTTCTTTCCTTTCCTTACTGGGCTATTTTCCCTGTTTGGGGCCCCTGGGCTTATAGCATTTTGCTTTTCCAGCTAGGGTTGTAGCTTAGCAAATAATAATAACAATAATAATAATATATATATATATATATATATATATATATATATATATATATACTGTATATATATATGTATATATATATATATATATATATATATATATATATATATATATATATATATATATATATATATATATATATATATATATATATATATATATATATATGTAAGTATGTATGTGTATATATATATATATATATATATATATATATATATATATATATATATATACATATATATATATATATATATATATATATATATATATATATATATATATGTATGTATGTACCGTGAACCCTCGTTTATCGCGGTAGATAGGTTCCAGACCCGGCCGCGATAGGTGAAAATCCGCGAAGTAGTGACACCATATTTACCTATTTATTTAACATGTATATTCACTTTTAAAACCTTCCCTTGTACGTAGTACTGTTAACAAACTACCCTTTAATGTACAGAACACTTAATGCATGTGCTACAGTACCCTAAACTAAAACAGGCACAAATATTAAAGGCGATTTTATATCATGCGTTTCCTAAACACGCCAAAAAGCACGATAAAAAATGGCAACCAATGTTTTGTTTACGTTTCTCTGATCATAATGAAGAAACAAACACATTTACTGTACACATCTGTGTATAGGTTAGTTTTTGCATCGATTATATTGATTATTCAGTACAGTATGTTGATTTTGTTATTACCAATATGTATATATATATGGGTTATGAAAAAAATCCGCGAAGTGGTGAATCCGCAATGGTCGAACCGCGAAGTAGCGAGGGTTCACTGTATGTATGTATGTATGTATGTATATATGTATGTATATATGTATAAATAAACTTAACGCTAGTTCATCTTTGAAAACAGATCGAAGACTATTAAAAGAAAAAATTTTTTAAAAAGACAAAAATTCACTTGAAATATTTTCTAAAAATATTCATCCCATCGATCCATAAAATACAAAATTTCTCTCGGTACTCGGTGAAACCTTTAGTTTAATTCTCTGGGAATATCTACTGTAGTCATATATACCCTTAGGAAGCTACTGAAGGAACCTTCCATCAGGACGTCATGGCTATCTCACCCAAAAATAGATTTTTCACTTCGCTCAAAATCTGTTTTTTGGACTCAAGCCATGACGTCCTGATGGAAGTGTACCAGAGAATTAATGTATCGTGGATTTTTTCCTTTTGTAGTGCCTTCGACTTCTAAACAATATTCCTTTGGTCTGATGACCGTAGAGACCGTGACATCTCCGTTACATGTCACTACAGATAAGCATATACCATGTTATTGCAAGGAAGTCCTATTTGGACGTAAGGAACATCTTGAAGTTTACTTGATGAAGAAACTAACTTGTAGTCGAAGATCTTGCTGGTCTCTTGGACAGATCAGGGAAGTTAAGTAAATGTGTTGGAACAATTGTACTTTTCTCTAGGTGAGTAGACAACAAGTAGAAGCAATATTATAACATAGATTACAATAAAAATCAAATAATAAGGATAATAAAACTCTAGTATTTTATTACATATGTTAGGGCGAAATGAGAAATATGGTAATGAAAAATTCTATTTTTTTCAATAAAATTTTGGAATTAATATGAAATAGGTAAATTTCAATAAAATGTAGTTAACAAATATAGACTAAAGACAATAGAAGACGTGGGTGTGGAATCTGAAAAGGAAGAACTTGCCATTACACACAAGTTCCAAGGGAATTATAAAGTCTTTTAGAAAGTCTTATACAGTATACACTTCATGTCCGAAAACATGCGGCACACGTGTTCCTGTCTATGTTACTTCACCTTTGTAGAAGAACAGTTCTTAGTGTCACTAGGTGGCACTTAAAATCACTATGTTTCACACTAGGGTCAACACAGGCACCCGTTGAGTTAGAGTCCCGAATAACTCACTGTTCTGCGCAGCACTAAGCAGCAGGCTTTAACACACTACTCTGCTGCTACCACATAACGCTTCAATTCATGCACCTGCTTCGCATAGTGTTTGAAAAACACTCTTGAGGATTTCCAGCCTGTGAAAGATCGAAGACTTTCGAAATCCATTCCTTGGAAAAAGGAAGAGGCGACTTTCCTGGGATCATGACCTGCGGGTGTACTGTCAGGATCTGCTCTGCGAATAAAGTAGGTGATCTTCGCCCTTAGTTGTTTGAGTGACAAATCAGATCTCGATGTTTCTCCTTTAAAAAGCTGTCCTCCGCCAAAGTCTGAAGTTCCTCGAAGATAGACCTTTAGACTCTCCACTGGACATAGAGAGACATCTTCCTTCAGAGGGCAGATTCTCCAGGGGCCCCACCTTTTGGTGGGAAATTAATTCTTGGCGAAAAACATTGGGTTAGGGAAGAAGGTAAGTTCTCCTGTCTCGGCAAACTGTATCTGTCCCTCTTCTCTAGAAAAGGCCACTATTTCACTGACTCTGGCTCCCGAGGCGAGAGCGAAAAGGAAAATCACTTTTTGAGTCAAGTCTTTCAGAGGGCAAAACTCATTGTCCAGACTAGAGGCAAAATGGAGCACCTTATCAAGAGACCAGGAGATGGGTCTCGGTGGAGATGCAGGACGGAGTCTAGCACATGCTTCTGGCAGCTTTTTCTATCTGGAAGGCATAAAGTAATGGTCTTGTCAAGGCCGATTTGCAAGCGGAAATTGTGTTGGCTGCTAAGCCTTGTCCATGAAGGTGAATGAAGGACAGACCAAAGTCTATAGAGATTTCTGTAGGATTTTTAGCCTTGACGAAGGACACCCATTTCTTCCAGGATGACTCATATTGCCTTCTGGTAGACTTTGTTTTGTATTCCTCTAGGAAGTCTAAACATTTCTTTGAGATCCCAAACCTCTTCTTCACGGCTAGGGAGAGAAAATCATGAGATGAAGGTCACGGGTTTTCCTTGATGAAGCGAAGATAGTCGACTTCTGAACCTGCTGGGAGAGAACTGGGTCTGGCAGAGGGATCAGCTTGGGCTGTAACTCCAAGATTAGAGGGAACTAGTTGCTCCGGGGTCACTTGGGTGCCACTAGGGCTGCTGTTCCTTTGAAGGTTCTCAGCTTGGTGAGGACTTTCAGCAGAAGGTTGGGTGGAGGGAACAGGTAAATCTTGGACCATCTGTTCCAGTCCAGGGACATGGCATCCACTGCTTCCGCTCTGGGGTACTCGTATGGGGCCACGTAAAGAGGAAGTTGCTTGTTGTCGCTCGTCGCGTAGAGGTCGATCTGCAGTTCCGGGACTTGATGGGAGATGAAGGAGAATGATTCTGCGTCTAGGGACCATTCCGACTCTATTGGGGTTGACCTTGATAGAGCGTCCGCCGTCACATTGCGGAATCCTTGTGGGTGAACTGCTGAGAGGTGCCATCTCTTCTTGTCCGCTAGGCGGAAGATGGGCAGTAAAACTTGTTTGAGTTGGGGCGATCTTGAGCCCTGACGGTTGAGACATCTGACCACAACGGCGCTGTCCAGAGTTAGACAAAGGTGGATCGAGGGACATGGAGACAGTCTCTTCAGAGTAAGAAGAACCGCCATGGCCTCCAAGATGTTGATGTGAAACGTCTTGAATAGGGGAGACCATGTTCCTTGAACTTGTCGCTGATAGGAGTGATCCCCCCATCCTTCTAGCGAAGCATCCGTGTGGATAATGACTGACGGACTTGGTGGCTGAAGAGGAACTGATCTTCTCAGGTTTTTTGCCTCCGACCATGGCTTTAGGAGTGAGCGAAGCCTGGTTGGTAGAGGTCTCTTGAGATCTCTTCAAGCTATGGATGCGTATCTTCTCCAGACTCCCGATGCATCTTTTAGCTGTGCTCATAGCACTGGGTCTGTCACTGAGGTGAAATGGAGGGAGCTGAGCACCTGTTCCTGTTGTCGTCTTGAAATCCGTTTGGATTTTAGGAGTCTCTTGACAGATCCCGCTATTTCCTTCCTTTTCTTCAGAGGGATGGAAAGACAGTGTGACTGAAGATTCCAATGGATTCCCAGCCATTGGAACTTCTGAGCTGGAGACAGTAGAGACTTTTTGGTGTTGATTTTGAAACCCAGATGTTCCAGGAACTGGGTCACCTTTCTGGAAGCACGCGAGCATTCTTCTGAGGATGCTGCCCAAACCAGCCAGTCCGTCTAGGTAAGCCATCACCTGGACGCCTTGAAGGTGTAGCTGTTGGACGATCGTGTTTACGAGCTTCGCGAAGATTCTTGGAGCTATGTTGAGTACGAAGGGCATGGCCCTGAAAGCGTACTGCCTTCTTTGAAGCTTGAATCCTAGGTAGGAGGAAGCCTGGTGATTCATTGGAATGTGCCAGTAGGCGTCCGCCAAGTCTATTGAGACCGCGTAAGCCTTGTGAGGTAGTAGGGCTCTCTTATATGTTGAAGAGTCAGCATCTTGAATTTGTTGTTCGCTATGAACTTGTTGAGAGGCGACAAGTCCAGAATGACTCGGAGTTTGTCGGAGTCCTTCTTGGGAACACAGAATACTGTAGTCTTCCCTGGAACCTGGTGGACTGTACCCTCTTGATCACCTTCTTGTTCAAGAGTTCTAGGACGTATTCTTCCAGGACGGGGGTGGAGTGTTGGAAGAATTGGTAGAAGGTTGGAGGTGGTGTTACCCAGCTCCACCCTAGTCCCTTCTTGATGATGCTGTGAGCCCAAGGATTGAAGGTCCAACGATCCTGAAAGTGGCGGAGACTTCCTCCCACCGGAAGCATTTCATTACTTCTGGTTTCCCGAGGATTTTCCACCTCGGCCGCCTGCTCCCCCCCCCTCCTCTCCCTCTAGATGGACGTCGAGAGGCGTCTTTGCCGGAGCCTCTACCTTTGGGGCGAAAGTTAGTGGACTGCCTTTCATAGGCTGGTGTGAAGACTGATGACTGAGCCACCACCGGATGAGGGACCAACTGAAAGGTCTGTTGTGGCTGAGCCACCAACTGGGGAGTAGCAGGTGACGGAAACTGGCGTTTAGCCTGGCGTTGTTGGGGTCGGGGCTTGTTCGACTTCTTCTTAGGTTGGGGGCCCTCATCCTGAGAAGATTTCCTCTTTCGTGACATGCCCCACTTGTTGAGAAGGTTCCGGTTCTCGGTGGCGGCTCTGTCAACGATCTCTTTCACGAGGTCGTTAAGAAAGAGATATTTACCCCAAATGTTGGAGGAAATCAGTTTCCAGAGTTCGTGCTTGACGGTGGCATCCGTAAACACGAATTCTCTACAGGCTCTCCGGGCCTTGATGAAGCTGTACAAGTCCTTCGTCAAGGTGGCAAGGTGGGTCTTTGCGAGAACAATGTAGAAGCCTGGGACCCGAATGTCCCCGGCCATTGTCTCAAACTGCACTTGAAGAGACAGAGAGGCAGCCAGCCTCTCTTTTGTGTCTTGCTCCCGGCGCAGAAGGTACGCGGTGAGCTTGGGGAGGTTCTCGTTAAACTGCCGTCCCGCGACGTCAGCCTCCAACTTTCCTACCGAGTAAGTTAACTGGATATCTTTCCAGATTTTGTCGTCAGGAGGGAGGGCGAGGGAGAGAGGCCTACATTTCTCCAATGTAGGGCAAGGTTTCCCTTCCTCCACCGACATCAGTACTGCCAGCAGGGACTTTTCGGCGAAAGGAAAGACCATGGTGGTAGGAGCAAGAAAGGATGGGTGCTTCTTGCTTAGGGCCGGCACCTTGGAGTTGGTGTAGCCCCTGCTCTTGAGGCAGTCGGCTAAAAGAGCTTGAGCCTTAGCGTGGTCAAATACTATGACCTCCTCAGGCTCGGTCTCCTCCTTGGAGACTGGTTCGGACTTGAGACGGATGTAACAGTCCGGATAGGCTTCAAAACTAGGCCAGAACTCCACCTCTTCAAGGGGGATGGCACCTAGTTTAGCGTTAATGACGATACGTCCGCTCGTGATGGGCATGTGTTCTGCATGCCACCAGGGGTTGGTCACATAGCAGGGGGAAGATCCTTGACACTGATCTTCTTCGGCGTCTGTTTCGACAGACGCAGGATCTCCCTCTTAAGGTCCGCATGTCCCTGGCGGAACCTCTCATCCAGGAGTGCCACCAAGGCTTGAAGGCTATCCTGGGTGCCCACCACTGCAGGTACTGGAGTGGCGGAGGTAGAAGGGACAGGTTCCGATATTGCGATGGAAGAAACAGAGGGGGCGCGGGCGATCTCGCCCTCGGAGTCGGGAGTCTCCATATGCTCTTCCTCTTCTTGACCCTCGGCCATCAGGGTCCTTTCGGTAGTGTCCAACATATCTGACATCCTCTCCACTTCGTCGAGATGACAGTCTTGGAGAGCGTCCGAAACGTCCGGTTCGACCGTCAGTTGGACGCAGGAGATCTCAGCCTTGGGAATGACAGCATCCGCAGATGCCTTAGGAAAGACCAAGGCTCTCATCTTTTCATTTTGGAGATAGGGCCCCGTGGCGTTCTTTTGGAAACCACGCACCCACTTGCGCAGTTTCTCTCGGGCGGTGTCCCTGGCCTCCGCTGACGGAGGGTTGTCGAAGAACGCCTCATTGAGCAGGTTCTTGCAGACGGTGCAGACCTGCGGGTCCCAATATCGAAGATTCCCTCGGGTGATCGAACAGCTGGCATGGGTTTGGTATGCCAGGTGGCCGTAGAAATCAGGGCGGCGAACGCTGCAGAAGGCGCTCTCACACCGCAGGTATTCCTCCTGTAAAAGAAAGAGGCAAATGAGTCTGTGGAAGTCAATAACAGTCATGACTTACAGTAATATTAGATTAGTATTAAAGTTATAAAAACTTATAAGATTCCTTTTCACGTGTAAGCTTAGGATAAGTAAGCTGGAAAAGAGGCAGGAAAGACACATACTTGTGCAACCCACCCAGTCAATTGCTGTGACCCCACACCATAACTAATTCTAGGGGCTCCTCATGGGCCTTGATAGGAGGAAGAAACATCCACATTGGATGAGCAAAGCTTAGACTTCCTCCGGGGAATTAGATACAGTGACGGGGGGGGGGACTGAATTCATTCAAAATAGAAGAAAAGGGAGAGAGTGAATTCTCCCTTTTCAGGTTAGGTCCCGGCAAGAGACCGCGCATGGATGCACAGAGTATGCTGGAAGAATTTACTGCACAACTATACACAATAGTTTTCAGTCTAGGGTATATACTATACCATAGATGTACTGGCTATTGTCCATAGCTGTACAATAATCACTGCCGGCACTGGGCCGGCAGGAGGAGAAGTGACTGTCCACTGCAGAGATATAATTAGATGGCGCCGGCAGCGTGACGGCATGCCGGAAGCGCACCGGGCGCCGGCAAATCTCCATCAAGGGGAAACACTTCCAAGCCATCAGTCTATGTGGCAGAGAGGGCGACACCTCTATGTGATGGTACATCGCCGCCAAGTCGGCGGCCCCCGGCAGCCAGCAAGCGACCGGCGAAGGTATTCCAACACTGACGTCGATCAATGAGACAGAGAGGATACTAGGAGACACTGACAGCTGTCGCCTGCAGTGTGGAGGCGGCAGTGGACCGGCAATGATAGAGAGAGAGATAGGATAGGAGGAGAGAGACGGAAGGGTAGTACTCAGCACCCATACCTCTTCTTCCTCCAGAAGGAGTGTTCAAATGAAAGGGAGAGGGTAGCAACCTTTCATCCAGTCGCAGCAGAGCTGGCAGCCGGCTCGAGTTGCAGGTGGCGGTCCAAGGGAGGACCGAAGAACACTCTAAGATAGAGAGGTCTTCGCCGGCAGATCGACCTGTCGTATGCTAACCCATAGTTCGACTATATGTGGGAGGCATAGCAGTCCGGGATAACCAGCGAAAGGACCAAGGCGAACCCATAACCCACCGGCAAGCAGGGGAGTTGTAGGACGGCGGACAGAGGTGTGATGGCTAGGCCAACACAAAAGGACAGAGGGGGGAGGGGTAAGGGTCCTGAGGGGGAGTGTAGGAGGGTGCGTAGCACCCACCGGCACTCCCAGGGGGGGATTCTGTTCAGGGCTAGCCTTATCCAGGTGTAGGAAGAATTCATTCTCCAGTCTAGGGTAGGTTAGCACAGAGAAGGTACAGCACTAGTGTACTGTCCTAAACTATAAAGAAACAGAATCCCCTTGGACTGCCTAACCTAGGCTAGGGGAACAAGTCCCCCAAACTAAGAAAGACACGGGTAGGACAAGTCGCTAGACCACAGGGAGGAAGGGTCTTAACCCAACCAGGTGTGGACTACGGGGAAGGGACCAGAGGGAGAGTACATTCTCCCAAAGGGGTAGCCGGGGGCAAACGACTGGTACTCTGAGGTTCTGTCCCAAACTCAAAGTGCATGTACTATGGTAAGGAGTGGGAAAAGAAAAACCTAGCCTAACCTTACTCGAATGCGATTGAAGGTAAGGAAGACTAGGATGTAGCCTAGGCTACCTCAGAGTGAGGAGTTTACCTTGGGTAAGGTAACTGGGGAGGTGAGAAAGTATACAAGAGCCCTAACGTTAGGTTAGGGGCAAGGGAGTCGACTACCAAGATCACCGAAACCCCTTGTATACTTCCTAGAAGGCAAAAACATATATGCAATCACTGAATCTTATATGTATAAATGCCTATATCTTCATTTCGTAATAAAACACTAGGGACACTTATTATATCATGCATGAAAGTAAACGAAAATGCCTAGGCTATCGAGCCTAGGGGCTAGGCTACCAAGCTAGCATGAGGATCGGCTACCTACACTCGTCGAAATGAATACGATCGGCATAATATAACTAATTCCTAGCAATGAAGACTAAATAACTAATACTGATAATTAGTTATAAGACCGGGATGGCTGTTCAGACTAACTAAATAAAGCATGCGAGGCGAACAGCAGCGTCAGGGATGATGCCTCCGGTCGACGCACAGCTCTGCCACAAAACACAGTATTTTAAGATAAAAAGACGTTACTTTATGGCTAGATCTTATTTATACAATACAAGAATATGGTACTCAACTTTCCAGAAGAAGGAGAGGCAGAAAATTGCGACATAACGAATCACTTAGCGAAAACTGGGAAAAAAGCACCTAGTCATATACGCTACAAGCGAAGGAATGAGGAAAAGCACGCCCTGGCGGCATCAATCCAACATGGCGGTCAGATGTGATGTCGCCGAGTACCGTAACAGTAACGAAGGAGGAGAGTTTTGTAACAGCTCCTCCCATACTTGCCACACTTCCCCCTCGAAGCGTAAACGCTACGTGGGGTGCAGATAGCTATGTGGCGTGTCAAGCATACGTCCCACTGTTATACGATATCCTAAAGGGAAACCTTATGGGTACTCGCGCCAGGAGTTAGAATTCTGTGAAATCTTTCGTTTAATTCTCTGGGAATATCTACTGTAGTCATATATACCCTTAGGAAGCTACTGAAGGAACCTTCCATCAGGACGTCATGGCTTGAGCCCCCCCCCAAAAAATATATATATATATATTTATATGTATATGTATATGTATATGTATATATATATATATATATATATATATATATGTATATATATATATATGTATATGTATATGTATATGTATATGTGTATGTATATGTATATGTGTGTGTGTATATATATATATATATATATATATATATATATATATATATATATATATATATATATATATATATATATATATATATATACATATATATATATATATATACATATATATATATATATATATATATATATATATATATATATATATGTATACATACATATATATATATATATATATATATATATATATATATATATATATATATATATATATATATATGTATACATACATATATATATGTATACATACATATATATATATATATATATATATATATATACATGTACATATACTGTACATATATATATACTGTATATATATATATATATATATATATATATATATATATATATATATATATATATATATATATATATATATATATATATATATATATATATATATATACTGTACTGTATATATAACAGAAATCTATTTGTCCTGTAACTGGAATACAATATATATATATATATATATATATATATATATATATATATATATATATATATGCACATTTATATATATGTATATGTATATATATATTCTTTTAAGTATAGAATAATGGTTTGTTTTCATGTATGATCAAAAGCATTACCTACAGTTCAAATCTATCTGCCAGAGTTCATAGTTGCTAAAAAAAAATAGTCTACGCCTCATATTCCATGTTTTTCTTCAATTCTGAATTCATACCCTATTTTTCAGTAATATGTTTGAATGGTAGTATGTAGAAGAGAGGATGTAGAATTTTAGGTTTTAAACATTTAGGAGTATCACTCTTAATATCAAAATTTGACACATTTCCTGAAAAATGCTACAGCTTTACATTATTTTACAATCTTTAGTGTTAACCTGTTACATCATCAATTACCATAGATAATAACATGACAAATTCGGAGATAATTTGTATTTTTTCTAACTATACAAACCTTAGCTATTTAAAGTGGGTATTGCTTTCGGCGCAGCTGAAATGACGAGCCATTAAAATTTTAACGAGGGTTTACTACCCCACCGCTAGTTAGCGGGGTGTAGGGAGGGTAGTTAGCTACCCTCCCCCCTCACACACCTGTGTGGTAAGCTCAGTTTGCTTAAAGGTAGGACTTCATGGGGGACAGGGCTGGCGGGCAAGTTTGATTAAATAGCTAAGGTTTGTATAGTTAGGAAAAATACAAATTATCTCCGAATGTCATTTGTTCCGTAACTGGAATACAAACCATGCTATTTAAAGTGGGTGACTTAACCCTTAGGAAGGGTGGAATAAGTCCCAGCCATAATGGCTTTTGGCTTTGCCAGGGGACTCATTATCTGAGTGTGTCAGCACTCAACAATAAAGAGTCCCTGCACCTCGCTCGCACCTTGCTATGCAAGGGCTGCGGCCTACATAAGCTGTGTGTGAAGGATTATGTGTGACTCGTCCTAGGAAGTTGACCTGAAGTTCTTTAGATGGAAAAACTTTAGGCTAGGACTTTCCCAATACCACCTCGTCAGGGTATGGGGACGTGACAGCATTAAATTAATACTAGGAACACAAGGAAGCATGGTTTACCCGCAGTTGTTTGAGGTCAGCTGTGCAGAGAACCCAGGATGCTGCTTTCCCCAAGAGAAAGGAGGATGAAGAAAAGAATATGGGCCAGACATAACTTTTCTTTCATGCAGACTAAAACCAGGTAACAATGCCCTCAACCCTCTGCTACTTGTCCATTAAGGAGCCTGAGGTTTAAACCAGCTGTTGTGCACCCACCACAGAGCCGATAGAGAACGTATCGAGCATCCTGTGGGTCTCGTCTTGCAGGTAGTGGGCTGTGAAGGTCGTCTGACGCTTTCACACTCCTGCTTGTAGAACCTGCGTCAATGAGAAGTTCTTCTTGAAGGCCAGGAGCGTAGCTACGCCCCTAACATCATGCGCTCTAAGGTGACATGACGGAGGGTCAGGATTCAGGGTCAGATGGATCGCCCTACGAATCCATGCCGAGATGGTATTCTTGGTGACCCTCCTCTTTGTTCTCCCAGTGCTCACAAACAAAGCTTGCACTTGGGGACAAATGCAGCCGTTCTTTGAGATAACCTCGGACTCCTTACTGGACACAGTAGGGGAAGGTCTGGGTCATCTGTTACAGAACGAAGACTCGAAATCCGGAAAGAGTCGAATCGAAGATTCGGCACTCCCGGATTCTGTGTCTTAGCCACAAACTTAGAGATGAATATGAACGTTACCTCCCCGCATCCCCTTGCATGGGCGATGTCAACGAGAGACCATGAAGTTCACTGACTCGCTTGGCCGAGGCCAATGCTAGTAGGAACACCGCCTTCCAAGTTAGGTGGCGATCTGAAGCCTGGAGAAATGGTTCGTAGGGAGGTCTCTTAAGAGGCCTGAGAACTCGAACCATATTCCATGGAGGAGGTCTCACTTCCGACTGAGGGCAGGTAAGCTCATATCTTCGTCTGAGTAGGGAAAGTTCCAGCGAGGGAGAAATATCCACTCCTTTGAGCCTGAAGGCTAGACTTAAGGCTGAGCGATAGCCTTTCATTGCCAAGACTGAAAGGCGCATTCTTCCCGCAAATATACGAAGAACTCCGCTATTGCTGGAATAGTGGTATCGAGTGGAGAGATATCCCTCACGACTCCAACCACAGGAACTCACCACTTTGCCTGGTAAACCCCTGCGGATGATCTACGCAGGTGTCCAGACATCCCATTCGCAACTCGTTGCGACAATCCTCTCTTAGCGAGGAGATGCTGGACAGTCTCCAGGCTTGAAGTCGAAGCGAAGCTACGGCTTTGTGAAAGAGGTTGGCATGTGGCTGTTTGAGTAGGTTGTGCCGTAGAGGGAGTTCTCTCGGAAGTTCCGTTAGGAATTGTTGAAGGTACGGAAACCATTCTGCATGATGAGCCACAAAAGGGTCATCGAGAGATTGACCGATATTCTGGTCTTGTTGAGCATCCTCATCAGACATAACGAAGGAAAATCTTACACGTCGGTGCTGTCCCACCGTTGTTGGGAGGCATCTTGCCAGAGTGCCTTGGGATCTGGGACTGGGGGGGCAATACAGCGGGAGCTTGAAGGTCAGTGCTGTAGCGAACCGATTCACAGTCAGGTAACCCCACAAAATCAGGACTTTGTTGGCTACTGGATGATCCGAGGACCACCCGGTACTCATTATCTGAGAAGCTCTGCTTCGACCGTCGGCGAGTACATTCCCTTTGTCTGGGATGAAGCGAGCCGATAGAGGAATCGAGTGGACTTCGGTCATCTCAGTATCTCTACTGAGAGATGGGATAGCTGCTTGAAAAGGTACCTCCTTGCTTGTTGATGTAAGCCACTACTGTGGTGAAGTAGCTCATCACACCACAGAGTGATCCGCCAGGTCCTTGTTGGAACTGTTGAAGGGCCAGGAAGACGGCCTTCATCTCTAGCAGATCTATATGGAGGCACTTTTCCGATTCTGACCACAGGCCTGAGGTCCTGTGGTACAGAACGTGCCCCCCCCCCTTCCTTTGAGGTGTCCGAAAACAGCATCCAAACCGGAGGAAGGAACGAGAAGATCCACTTTCCTTTGTAGGTTCTCGCTTGTCACCCACCACTGGCGATTTGTCCGTTCCGCAGGATCCATAGGGATCATGGTGTCCAGGGAATCGCAGCCTTGATTCCACCAGGACCTGAGTCGCCCCTGGAGAGACCTCATCCTGAGGCGACCGTAGAGAACTAGACGAGCCAGGGGTGAAAGGTGACCGAGGAGACGTAACCACGATTGGGTTGGAAGCTCTTCTCGTTTGAGGAAAGGGCTTGCGACTCTTCTCAGCCTTGCTATCCTGTTGTCTGATGGAAAGTCGTTAAGGAGATTGGTGTCAATAATCGTGCCTAGGTGAACCAGTCATTGATTGGGCAGCAGAGCGGACTTCTCGGGACTTACCATGATCCTTAGATCCTGGCAAAGTCGTAGAAGTTTGTCTCGGTGTCAAAGAGGGAATGACTCCGAGTCTGCTAGGATCAGGCCGTCATCCAGATAATGGAGGAGACGGAAGCCGATCCTAAGTGCCCACAAAGATATTAGGGTAAAAACTCCGGTGAAACCCTGTGGTGCTGTGGAGAGACCGAAACACAGCACCTAGAACTGGTACTCCTTGTTGTCTATGCTGAATCCTCAGTACTTCCTTGAAGACGGATGGACTGGAATCTGGAAGTACGCGTCCATCAGATCCAGTATACACAAGAAGTCTTGCGGTTTACTGCAAGACTAACTGTATCTGCGGTCTCCATGCTGACCGGATTTTCCTTTAATCTGGGCCTCTGCCCACAGAGTTTGCCCCCTTGCTGATCCCATGGCAAGGGTGCTAAATGACACCGGATTCGTCCTCAGGGGAGGTAGAGGTGTTGTGAACAGAACGCGATATCCCTGACTGATTACGGAAATCGTCCAGGAAACGGCCCTGAGTTGCCGCAACCTGTCTGCGCAACCTTGTAGGTATCCCGCCACTGGCGGACATGCAGGGGAACTGGCAATCCTAGCGTTTGCGGCCTCGGCTGCTCCTTCTAGGATTCTTCCCTCCCCTGAGGGACTAATTGCCTTTCTTGTCCTTGACCGGAAAGGGCTTAGACCCCACTGTCTTAGCTGCCATTGTTATGGTGGGACGTGGTTGCTGAGGTGCTGGAGGTTTATAGGGCTTGAATGTCAAAGCCCCATATAGGAGGGAGTCTTGGTGACTTCCTACATCTCTCAGTCGCCTGCTTCACGTCCTTAGGCTCAAACAGGTTCGTTCTCATAGCAAAAGAATGTCTGAGCCTGTAGATTTTGGTGCTAGGGGACTCCTGTTACTGTCTTGGAGTCCTTTGAATCCCTCCCGGGAGGGATGCAGGACTTCAACCACGACGGAGGCAGGCTCTTCTCCACCCTTATTTGAGAAGACTTTACCGCGCGAGGTGGGGTTTCCCTTAATGGTGTGATTGGGGAACGTCTCACCTCCCGTGACTCTTCTGAGGGCGGGAAAACTTTGTCTGAAGATGAGGGAGGAAAGTCTGAGGGGGGAGAGTGCCTGCCTCGAAGACTTACGAGGAGACAGCTACGACCTTGTAGAAGTTACCTCGTCCGAAACTCCTCTTTTCCTCATCGGGGAAGTGGATGTAGCCAAGGATTTGTGGCTCAACTCAGAGAGAACGGCTTAAAAGCCTGTGCTACCGCTCTGATTAGAGTCCCAAACCAGGCTGCCGGCTGACGGCTGCGCTGTCAGACACTCCCTCTGGAGGGTAAATCGCCTGTAAAAAGATAAGGAAGGCATGTCCCTGGGTCTTTCTGGAACCTTCCCCCCCATCGGCAAGCGCGCTGTTCTGGGCTTGGGGGGGGGGATGTGGTGATGGCGCCCTTACCGCGCGATGTCCGGCAGCCTCGCGCAGGGAAGGGTATTATTGGTGATTGCGCTAGGGAGCGCGCTGGCACTCGCGCGATGGGGAACACCCGGGGGTCGCACACGAGAGACTGTCGAAGCGCTGATGCGGCCGTGCGGGAATACCCTGGGCTCGCGCGCGGGAGACTGCTGAAAACGCGCGCGCGGGCGAGACTTCATAGAATGCACAGGAATCATATTGATGTGCAGGATCAGAATGAAGAGCCCGTGTGGACCAGAATGTTGGAGCGTGCTGCATCGAGTAGGAGTTTGTTGGCACGCGCGAGCGCGCAAGACTATTGGCACACGCGTGGGAGACCATCGGTACCTGCACGCGAAGAAGATCGTCGGCGCTTGCGCGCGTAAGAAGATCGTCAACGCTTGCGCGCGTAAGAAGATCGTCAGCGCTTGCGCGCGTAAGATCATTGGCGCTTGAAGATCGCCGGCACTTGCGCGCGTAAGAAGATCACTGGCGCTTGAGGATCGTCGGCGCTTGCGCACTTAAGAAGATCGTCGGCGCTAGAATGTCGTCGGTGCTCGCGAGCGTAGAAGATTGGTGAGCACACGCGGGAAACCATCGGTGCCCGCGCGCGGATGATCGTCGGCGCTTACGCGCGTAGGAAGATCGTCAGGGTTTGCGCGTGAAAGAAGATCGTCGGCCAAGAAGATCGTCGACGCTTGAAGATCGTCGGCACTTACGCGCGTAGGAAGATCGTCAGCGCTTGCGCGCGAAAGAAGATCGTCGGCGTTTGAAGAGCGTCGGCGCTGGCGCGCGTAAGAAGATCGTCGGCGCTTACGCGCGTACGAAGATCGTTGGCGTAAGAAGATGATCGGCGAGCATGCGCGCCCGCGAGCGTTGCTAGTGCGCTAGGATGCCGGGTCAGCTGACAGGACGATCAGGAACTGGGATGTGTCCTTAAAAAAGGGGCGGTCATCCTTCGGTGAGGACCGTAGGCAGGACTGCTTCAGAGTCCAGAGCCGAAGTCCTTCGTTGCAGTGCAAGGTAGAGCTGGAAGATTGGTAGGTCAGCTGGCTCAACACTGGAAGATCTGCTTGATACTCCAAGGAAGGGTCTCTATGAGAGACCTTTCCCGATAACGGGATAAAAGGATTTGTGTATATATCGTATGTATAAATTTTTTTTTTATGAATTTTTATGTAAGGTCTTTTTATTTTTCTACTTAATTTTTTAAAATATTTATAATAAATAGTTTTTCAGCAGATGAGTAGTATTTATCTTTACAGTAGTTTTAAGCATTCATTGAACTTTTTTTTGGCAAAAAAAAAAGGAGGTTACTGCAAAAACAGATTTTTCAAGAATTTTTGTTTGCGTCGGGGTCGCGCGCGACCGAGTATACCCTTAAAGGGGTGTCCGAGGAGCGTACCTATCCAGGGTTAGGGGACTTACTCACAATGTGAGAAAGCCCCTTTTCTCCCGAAGGGCGCCCACAGAGTCAGCAGCCAGGAACGGAGACGACAGGTCAGCAGGTCTAGGAGATGGCTGGTCTAATCAGGAACAATCCTCCGAAGAGGGGTCTCTATGAGTGGCCTCTCTCGCGAACGAGAGAGGTGAACACTTCGTAGAAGAGACTTGAAGACACTAGTGATGGCGCCCCTTAGGGCCGTTGGATCAGCAAGCTGACCTATAAGGAGCAATCCTCCGAAGAGGAGTCCTTAAGAGTGGCCTCCCTCGCGAACGAGAGAGATCACCAGACTGATCCTGCAGCTGCTCAGCCCCTTGAGCAAAGCTGCAGGTGCGACCGCTCAGCCCCAAGAGCATAGCCACCTGAAGGTTTCATGCGCTCAGCTCCTTGAGCATGGTTACAAGTGCGGTCGCTCAGCACCAAGAGCATAAACGGCTGAGGACCAGGAAAACCCATCCAGGAATATTAAGGTATGAGAAGTTCCCCCTCTGCAGAGGGAAGCTCTCACACCCGGGAAGGGAACCTCCTTTGGAAGGGAAGTTACCTACCCCTGGAGGCGAACCTCCTTAGCGTTCTAAGATGAACTGAAGAGTTGACAGTTGTCACGGGAGGACTTCTAAGAGAAGGGATAACGCCCATGACAATGTCCTAGAGAGACGGCAGCGACAGCAGACTCCCCAGGCACAAACAGGACAGCTCTACTTCGTTGTCGCACTTTAGTCAAACGAAGAAAAAAACTGCATAGTTAACTGGGAAAATAAAGTTAAATTATTTAACAGAAATTCCCCCGGGAGGAACTCCGAAGAGTAACCCCAAGGGAAAAGCAAAACATAAGAATTAAAAATTAAGTGTGCGCCCTCCTCCCCCAATGACAGGCACAGGAGAAGGGGGAGAGCGGAGAACTGTAACAAAAACAGAATTACAGTATAACAGAATATTAATTATGTAATTCATCTAAGAATGATCAAAAATAGTAAGAACCACTGACCCCCGAAGGGAAGTGTTCTCCACAGAGAAGCTGAAAAGTTAAAAAAAACAAAAAATACAATTAGATTTCATTAAAAATAATTGAGACAAATAAACGGAATAGCAACCCAACCCGCAACGGGAAAGGAGCTTCCGAAATAGTACGTAGTAGTAGTAGCAGTAAGGGGTGAACGACCTCGAGTAGAGAGAGAGACCGTAGGCAATGAAACTCCCACATTCCCTACGCTGAGAATCCAAGTTCCCCGTAGGAAAGGAGGAACAGCGAAGATAATAGATGAATGAAGAAAGTCCAGCGATGACGATCCCCACAGCGACCGAGTTAACGGAAAAGCCGAAGGAAAACCGATGGACCAAGAGGGAGAGGCCACACCCCACAACGGAACCGAGGTGGCCTAGCACTAAGCCGGTGACGTTGTCGTACACTACACACACAGCACAAACACTGAAACGATAACTTACTACATTTCTATACACAAATATATACATAAACATAAAGAATGTTTATATATATATCACAAGTATAAGAAAAAGTAAGAAAAAGACAAAAAGCATTAATGGCTGTCAAAGAGGCGAGGGTGAAAGCGGATACGTACGATCACTACCCGAGCCAAAGTAAAAGTGAGCTTACCACACTGGTGTGTGAGGGGGGAGGGTAGCTAACTACCCTCCCTAACCCCCCGCTAACTCGCAGTGGGGTAGTAAACCCTCGTTAAAATTTTAATGGCTCGTCCTTTCAGCTACGCCGAAAGTAATACCCACTTTAAATAGCGTGGTTTGTATTCCAGTTACGGAACAAATATCTCTCAAGCAGATGATACTGTGAGATACATTTTTTAATTTTTAAATAAACCTAAATGCATGCATATTTCCAAATATTTTTGGATGTAGACCTCCAATTGAACAATATTATTGCTTACTCATAGTGAGAAGACAAAGTTATAAGATGTATTGTATAGAGAGAATTACTTTACTTGTGTGCTATACTGTACAAGTCCTGAATGGGCAAGCGAGATATTAAGCACTTAGGATGGTGAGCGCGTTGAACACCAGCTACTGTTGGCCAGTGTTATGTTAGGCGCATTTGACAGGGGGGTATAGCGCATAGCTGCAAATGTACACTGAACTCCCTCAATAGTTCATTTTGCTCCGAGCTTTTCGACCCTAACCTCGCTGGGCGAGAGTTTAAGCACACTAGCACATTAAGTTTACCATTCTCTTTTCAAAGAACAGAAGTTTCTCCCTCTTAAGAGTTTGAAACTATAAGGCCAGGTCCTGAAGGTCCTGGCCTTATAAAGCTCCAAGAACTTTGATGTGCCCCAAGGGGCATGATGTAGTTCATAACTATGCAGAGTCATAGTCTAGGGGTGGTTTCTTCCTTGTAAGAGGTTGAAAACATGAGGCACAGATCTCAGAGGACATGCCATTATAAAGCACTGTTTGGCCCATGAAGCATAAAGTAAGCCATCACTCCGACGAGTTATAGCTTACGATAGGTTTTCTCCTTGCAAGAGGTTAAAACCATCAGGCACAGATCCCGAAAGTCTTGGCCTCACAAAGGTCCATGAGCTTTTTTGTCCTAAACAGGCACAATGTAAGTAATATCTCTGGGGAGTTATAGCATACTAGTGGTCTCTGCGTCGTAGGAGGTAGAAACCATGAGGCACAGCTCGCGAATGGTCTAGCCTACTAAAGCTCCAAGAACTTTGTTGAACCCAACACACACGATGTCAGTAATAACCACAGAGTTTTAGCCTACAAGACTCATCGATGAGAGAGACGGCAACCACAAATAGTCGGCAAGCATCACCATCTATGCTAAGACCTCAAAGGGAATTTGCTCACGAGACTTCGTTTGTACCGTGAGGGTACAACAGCGAAAAGTAGGCACTACAAGCAGTCACCTAACATCGTCAAGCTCCGAAGAGCTTTACGGGAAATGAACAAATTCAATCCTGCCAGAGGAATCCTCCAGAATGAAAACAATCAGGTGAAGACTGCTTCTTCTGCAGGTGGAAAAGGCGATTAACCTCTGTTTCCGCTGTCAGCATTTCTCCCCGTAAGTGGGGAGATTGCTGGACAGCGGTTGGTGAAAGTAACTCTCTCTCGGAAGGGAAAATCGTCAACACCTGGTGAAGATTAACTCTTCCTTGGAAGAAGAAGTTGTCTAACACCTGGAACTGGGACTCCAGACAGCGCTCTATGCTTCCCATCAACGAGCAGAGCTAAAGTAGAAGGTCGGTATCAAGTGTTGCCTGTGAAATGAAGCTAAACCTAGTTTCTGGATTCCCTTCAAAGGAATTCCCCCCACCCCGACTGGAAGCCCCGCAGGAACTAAGTCTGCCTCTGCACTCATTCCTACGCCAAAGCTATAGGAACGAAGGTGAGCAGAATACGGATATCATTCTGTATTGAAGAAAAAGGAAAATTTAAAAATTCTTGGCCATCTGGTTTTTATTATGGTTGTTAAACTTAATAAATCGGAGGAGAATCAACAATATCCACTCTCCTCAGGGCTGAAATAAAAAGTGACTTGTGTTAGCTACTGTAAGTGTGAGCAAGGTGGTTGGCCTACCTACCGCTAGCCCCCGCTAACCTAGCGGCGGGGAGTAGCACATTGCTAAAAGTTTTATGGGTAGTTTCAACTGTAGCCGAAATATATCTCCATAGTAGAGCTAAAAGGTTTGTATTTGGTGCTAGAACAAATAAACAATTATATAATATACAGTATACTGTAGTAGTTCAATAACAAAAATCCCAATCTTACCGGTGGTCTTCGCCCATAACTGGTTCGTACCGCTTCTTGAAAACCTTGATCAGCATCTAATTCCCGAGTGTCTAGTGCTGGATGGACTGCATCAAATCCAGAATAGAGGTCATCATCATCATCTACACCAAATCTTAACGTATCCATTGTAAGAACTCAGACGACGGTTTTATAGCAAAACTAGTAGAACCTCTAAATTAATAATATCCACCAAAGTACACAGTAGTTGTATGTTTCTGAAAGTTTAAAAGGAAAACATTCATCTTTAGCCATTAAATAACAAACTGCTGTATAAATCAATCCCTACAATCTTACAGTATTTTCCTTTTATCTATTAGAGTACAATAAGTACAGTATAGTATATATTAGAATATTAATATAACCACACAGTTTAAATAACTTTAAAAGCCACTTCCTAATACAGTAATGAAAAGTAATTTCCAACCATATAAATACACAGGAAAAGGTTAACAGAAAAATATTTAATTTTGTCCCTTTTAATACTAAAATAAAGGTAATCTTATAATTCAAGACAACAAATACAGTGCAGCAAATTGTATTTGCCTAAATATACAAACTCAAAGTTTAGCAAACAGGAGTATTCTTAACAAGGTAATTACGGGGGAAGCAATTTTTTGTTGGGGGAAGTGTATAGGAACAAATGTAAGGACAATTAAATTCACAATGTTACCATGTCAGTTAGTATAGTCAGTCACTTCAACCTAGGACTGGGCTGGAGTATGGCTTTCCACATTTTACCACACTCTCTAGATAACAGTCATGTTAAATTAGATAATTTCAATAAAATATTTCAGGTTTGTATATCTTCAAATATTTTACTTTGCATTAAAATTTTTCTATTTATTATTATTATTATTATTATTATTATTATTATTATTATTATTATTATTATTATTATTATTATTATTACTATTATCACAAGCTAAGCTACAACCCTAGTTGGAAAAGCAGGATGCTATAAGTATAAGGGCTCCAAAAAGGGAAAATAGTCCAGTGAAGAAAAGAAATAAAGAAATAAACTACAAGAGAAGTAATAAACTAAAATAAAATATTTTAGGAACAATAATATAATTAAAATAGATCTTTCACATATAAACTATAAAAACTTAGAAAAATCAAGTGGAAGAGAAATGACAGAATAGTATGCTCACCCTCAAGCAAGAGAACTCTACCCAAAGACATTGGAAGACCATGGTGCAGAGGTTATGGCATTACCCAAGACTAAAGAGTTTTGGTTTGATTTTGGAGTGTCTTTCTCCTGGAAGAGCTGCTTACCATAGTTAAAGTCTCTTCTACCCTTACCAAGAGGAAAGTAACCACTGAACAATTAAAGTCCAATTGTTAACTCTTTGAGCAAAGAATAATTGTTTGGTAATCTCAGTGTTGTCAGGTGTATGAGGACAGAGGGGAATGTGGGAAGAACATGCTAGATTTTTCGGTGTATGTGTAGGCAAAGGAAAAATTAGCATAACCTGAGAGAGGGATTCAATACACTATTGTTTTCCAGTCAATGACCCAATAACTCTCTAGTGGTAGTATCTCAACTGGTAGATAGTGGCCTGGCCAACAATAAATCCAATCGTTCCTTTAGTGGGAGCTAATGTCCCATTCAAGGTGTTTAACAATTTGCCACCCAAATTTTCACTCTTCCTGTCTTAGATAAGCATGACAGGAGGGATGACCCCAGCAATTTCCTAAACAGCCAGGAACCCACAGATGTGTAATTCACCCTTCTTGAACATGGTCTGGCACTCCACCTGCATCTCAGGCATCCCCCAACAGTGGAACTGTGGGGGGAATGGCCCCATCAAACAGCCCTCCCTCCCCTTCTTCGAGGCTTTTTGCCCTGAAATGGTTAATCTTCTTGACACTGAACTGCCTAGAAGGATGCCTGGATGTCTTATGCACTTATTTGTGAGCAGAAGATTTTGGCGTAACAGGTGCAGAAGAGGAGGCCCGGGATGTTACTGCCCTGTGGAGAAGAGTCTTGCCACACTTTCCTCCATTTCTCTGCAACAATAGGGAATAAAGATTGGGTAGAAATAGAAGAGTTACAGAGTTGGAGGACCTCCCTTTTTGGTAATTGCTTCTGGAACTTGGAGACGATGGTGTCTCTCCTCATCAAGACCCAGTTGGCCCACTGGTTGGCAGCATTATGAGCCAAGAACTCTATAGCCCAGCCCTGGCTCTAGAAAGGACATGTTCTTGAAGATCTTACATTTTTCAGGGTCTGACAAGTCCTCTGTGTTAGCCAGATAACCAACCATCCCAGACCAGTGGTCCACCCAAGAAGAGGCTTGAAGGGTTACCTTCACCAAATTCTCCATGTTCAAGGTGTCAGCACCTGAAAACACCACTGGTTGTGCCATTACCTTCTCTACTGACAAGCCCTGAGCCAAGGCCATCACTGCAAGGATGTTGTATCATAGTACTCCCTCTGCCTTATGAATGGGGGAGAAAGTAACCTGGACAAATTGCCAACCCTAAGAGAGCCTTTTCTCCTAGATATTTGTGAGTTCACCTTCCCGATGGACCCAGACACCAATTTAGACCAAGGAATGCCGCACCTCTACCTTCTGGAGGGGAGTACTTGGTTTCCCAAGTCCACTGACTGTCCCCATGCAACACAGGATCTGAAGGAAGATGGAATTCGACTCACCCTGCTCAGTGACCTGAGAATTAGGGATGCCTGGTGCTGACAGCATGCCTACTGAACAGTCAGATTTGTAGTCCAAATCTACATCCATCTCCCAGCTCATTTCCAGCTGAGCCTGAGGTTGGTCAAAATCGGTATCGGGCACCTCAGTCGGGGAGCAAGGGCTCAGAGGAGCCTCCTGATCTGTAGGAGCCAACATAGCAGCAGGTACCTGCTTTGCCATCAACAAGTGTTGATGGCCAGTTCTCCAGGAGAGAACTCAAGTCGTTTCGACCCTGGGATTTGCCTATGAAGGAAGCTAAGATACTGGTGGCCTCCTTCTAAGAAGTTTTAGGAGCTGAGAAATCTCTTGAGACTGCAAAGTCTATGAGGGCTCTGCAGAGGCAACAGAGGGCCCTGGGTGCAGAACAGAAGAGGCAGAATAGTCTGTCTCAATGAGCGACAACCTTTAAGAGTCAACCAAAGACTCGTTCCCCTACTAGTCCTAGGGTGAAATGTGTCTCCTGGAGGCTGAGTAACCTGCAGAGGCTGAAAGACCAAAGGGAGCACAAGTGGTGGTACAAGTGTTGGTGGCTGTCGTGCATCTGAGTCTGGGGTCGGCTGCAGTGGACAAGGCTGCTTGAACAATCTTCTGTACCTAAGTCGCGTCATGATTCCACAACATTGCAGCAGACTGAGTGTGTGATGGAGTTTGCCCAGTGAAAGAATCCTTGCTATCCTCACCCCCTCCAGGGCATTTCAGCAGAAAACCCGGCAGATGCGAGTAGTTGTTCTTACTTGAGCGAACATGTGGCTTATATCAACCTTAAAAGGGGACATGCACTCAACAGGATGTGAGCGAAGCATTGTTAGTTGTGCAGGAAGAGCTGAAGGGTGGCAAACATTTCTTCCCAACCAACCTGGCGAGTCTCTGCAGGAGAAGTCACCTTGAGCGCAAGCTCAGTGGACTGCGCACAAGCTTGACTTGCTGGGATTCATGAAGCTGCAGTGGCAAAATGGGGTGCCCACTGGGCTACAAGAGGATCGCGTGAACGATCAGCTGCTTGCTCTGAAGAGTTCAAGCATGTCGACGACAGATCGCGAACACCCTTACGAGCAACTTGAGGGAGATCCCCTACAGAAGGATAACCGCTCACGTCTGCAGAATTGTCCGCCAAAAACTGGGGGGGGGGGCATGTTCCCAGGGTTAGTACTCTTACAAGCGCCAACCTGCAGAGCCTCAAGTGGAGGAGGAACTGCGGAGGATGTCAAGACCAAGACCTAACAGAAGGGACTCACTTCTATCAGTTCAAAAAGGGGAAAGGGCCAAGGCGAACTCCAGCAGGAACAGGTGTGAGCACCTGCTCTGCCTCTTTGTCTCAACACCTCCAGGAGCTTGTCCTTCGAAGAGTAACCCAAAAATCCCAAAGACGTCCACATCAGAAACAAGGCGTCGAGAGAGGCCTCCCTCTGGATAGAAGATGCCGCTACTTCACAAGAGAAAGCAACAGGGACTTCCTTACCCAAAGGTTACCCAGGGGTCAGACAGTCATCACCTACCCAATCGTCCTTTGGAGGAGACCAAACGGTCAGAGGAAGGTGAGTTCCAGGTGAGGAAGAAGACTGTAGGAACTTCTTAGACCTTGAGGCAGAGCTTGGGGCAAAGAATCCGTTTCGACTGCTTCCTCTCTCTGAAACAGGGATCCCCAGTGGGTCCTCATGCAGGTATCTCCTCTAAAAAAGTGCTGTGCCTTCCTCCTATTGCATCTTCTGGTGTCCAAACTGATGAAGACAAAATGCTGGTTGACATACCTGGAGTCGATTTCCAGATCTGGTCTGGAAAATCAGGGCTCAGGTGCTAGAGATGCAATAACAGATAGACGCTTGATACACTTAGAAGACTCGCAAGACGTGAGGCTCTGTGATGGGTAACTTCTTCCGAAGGTGAGAGATCCAACAAAGTATATCCACGAGAAAGGTGCGTATGTCCTGGGGCAAATGACAAATTCGGAGATAATTTGTATTTTTCCTAACCATACAAACCTTAGCTATTTACATTGGGTTTACTTTCGGCGTAGCTGAAATTGACGAGCCAATAGATTTTAACGAGGATTAACTACCCCCGCGCTAGTTAGCGGGGGTATGGGAAGGGGTAGCTTGCTACCCCCCCCCCCCAACACACCGGTGATTTGCTTCACTTCACTTAGAGGTAGGACTTGACTTGGGGGACAGGGCTGGCGGGCAAATATGTGTAAATAGCTAAGGTTTGTATGGTTATGAAAAATACAAATTATCTCCGAATTTGTAATTTGTTCCGTAACCGAAATACAAACCACGCTATTTACATTGGGTGACTTACCCCTTAGGAAGGGTGGAAAGTCCCCAGCCTTACTGACTTTGGCTTTTTACCCGGGGACTCCGACTCCAAGTGAGTAGCACTCGAGAAAAGGAGTCCCTGCACCTCACAAGTTCCTCGCTACGCAAGGAACATGTGGCCTACATAAGTTGTGTGTGGAGGAAAGAGCGTGACTCGTCCTATGAAGTTGACCTTGAGACCTTTTGATAGGAATCCAGGATAGGACGTTCCCAATACTACCTTGTCAGGGTATGGGGAACGCGACAGTATTAAGCTTAATACTAGGAGCACAAGGAAGCATGGTTTACCTGCAGAGGTTGAGGTCAGCTATGCGGAGACCAGGATGCTGCTTCCCCAAGAGAGGGGAGGATGAAGAAAGAAGTAAGGGCCAGACATACTCTTTCATTCACGCAGACTAAAACCGGGTAACAACGCCCTCAACCTACTGCTACTTGTCCATAAAGGAGCCTGAGGCTAGACCAGCTGTTGTGCAGCCACCACAGGGCCGATAGAAAACGTATCGAGGCTCCTGTGGGTCACGTCCTGCAGGTAGTGGGCTGTGAAGGTCGTCCGACGTCTCCAGACCCCAGCTTGAAGTACCTGCGTCAAAGAGAAGTTTCTCTTGAAGGCCAGGGACGTAGCGATGCCCCTGATGTCGTGTGCCCAAGGGCGACGTGACGGAGGAGGGTCCGGATTCAAGGCGTGATGGATAACCCTTTGAATCCAAGCCGAGATGGTGTTCTTGGTGACCCTCCTCTTCGTCCTGCCTGTGCTAACAAACAATACTTGCACCTGAGGACGAACTGCAGCTGTTCTCTTCAAGTAACACCTCAGACTCCTCACTGGACATAATAGCAGCTGGTCTGGGTCGCTTGTTACAGAACGGAGACTCGCGACCCTAAAAGAGTCGAACCGTGGGTCCGGCACTCCAGGGTTCTGAGTCTTGGCAACAAACTCAGGGACGAACCTGAACATTACCTCACCCCATCCCCTTGAATGGGCGACGTCGTACAAGAGACCATGAAGTTCACTAACTCGTTTGGCAGAAGCCAAAGCGAGCAGGAAAGCCGTCTTCCAAGACAGGTGGCGATCAGAGGCCTAGCGTAATGGTTCGAAGGGAGGTCTCTTAAGAGCCCTGAGAACCCGAACCACGTTCCAAGGAGGAGGTTTCACTTCCGACTGAGGGCAGGTAAGCTCATAGCTACGTATGAGTAGAGAGAGTTTCAGCGAGGAAGAAATGTCCACTCCTTTCAGCCTAAAAGCCAAGCTTAAGGCTGAGCGATAGCCTTTCACCGCTGAGACCGAAAGGCGCATTTCCTCCCGCAAATAAACGAGAAACTCCGCTATTGCTGGAATAGTGGCATCAAGTGGAGAGATACCCCTCCCACGACACCAACCACAGAAGACTCCAATTCGCCTGGTAGACTCCCTCAGAGGACTTTCGCAGGTGCCGAGACATTCTCTCTGCAACCTGTTGCGAAAAGCCTCTCTCCGTGAGGAGACGCTGGACAGTCTCCAGGCGTGAAGCCGAAGCGAGGCTACGGCTTTGTGGAAGATGTTGCAATGTGGTTGTCTGAGTAGCTCGTGTCGTGGAGGAAGTTCTCTCGGGAGCTCCGTCAGGAGCTGCAGAAGGTCCGGGAACCATTCCGCGTGATGCCATAGCAGAGCTATCAGAGTCATCGAACAGTTGACAGATAGTCTGGTCCTGTTGAGCACCCTTCTCATCAGACAGAACGGTGGGAAGGCGTACACGTTGATGTTGTCCCACCGTTGTTGGAAAGCATCTTGCCAGAGTTCCTTGGGGTCCGGGACTGGGGAGCAGTACAGGGGCAGTTTGAAATTCAAAGCTGTCGCGAACAGATCCACGGTCGGGGAACCCCACAAAGTCAGGACTTTGTTGGCTATCTGAAGATCCAAAGACCACTCGGTACTCACTATCTGCGAAGCCCTGCTCCAACTGTCGGCGAGCACATTCCTCTTGCCAGGAATGAAGCGAGCTGATAGTGTTATCGAGTGGACTTCGGTCCACCTCAGAATCTCTACCGCAAGATGGGATAGCTGCTGCGAAAAAGTACCTCCCTGCTTGTTGATATAAGCCACTACCATGGTGTTGTCGCTCATCACCACCACGGAGTGACCCGCCAGGGTCCGTTGGAACTGTTGAAGAGCCAGGAAAACGGCCTTCATTTCTAGCAGGTTGATGTGCAGGTACTTTTCTGATTCTGACCAAAGGCCTGAGGTCCTCTGGTTCAGAATGTGCGGCCCCCACCCTTCTTTTGACGCGTCCGAAAACAGTGTCAATTCCGGGGGGAGGACGAGAAGATCCACTCCCTTTCACAGGTTCTCGTCGACCAACCACCACCGCAGGTCCGCCTGTTCCAAAGGTCCTATCGGGACCAGGAAGTCCGGGGAATCGGATCCTTGATTCCACCGGGACTTGAGCCGCAACTGCAGGGATCTCATCCTGAGACGGCCGTTTGGAACCAGACGAGCCAGGGAGGACAGGTGACCTAAGAGACGCAACCACGATTGGGCAGGAAGCTCTTCTCGCCTGAGGAAGGGTTCCGCCACCCTCCTCAGCCTTGCTATCCTGTCGTCTGATGGAAAGGCTTTGTGGAGATTGGTGTCTAACAACATGCCTAGATAAACCAGTCGTTGGGACGGCTGCAGAGAGGACTTCTCGAGATTTACCACGATCCTCAGATCCTGGCAAAGTCCCAGAAGCCTGTCTCGGTGTCGAAGAAGGGTCGACTCTGAGTCTGCTAGGATCAGCCAGTCGTCCAGATAACAGAGGAGACGGATGCCGTTCCTGTGCGCCCAAGACGAAATCAGGGTGAATACTCTGGTGAACACCTGAGGTGCTGTGGAGAGACCGAAGCACAGCACCTTGAACTGGTAGGTCTTGCTGTCTAAGCTGAATCTCAAGGACTTCCTGGAAGACGGATGGATTGGGATCTGGAAGTACACGTCCTTTAGATCCAGTGTGCACACGAAGTCTTGTGGTCTCACCGCAAGTCTGACCATGTCCGCTGTCTCCATGTTGAACGGAGTTTGCTTGACAAACTTGTTCAGAGCTGAGAGGTCGATGACGGGTCTCAAGCCTCCAGACGCTTTCTTTACAAGAAAGAGTTGACTGAAGAAGCCTGGGGAGCCGTCGACGACCTCCTGGAGAGCATCCTTCTTGAGCATGGTCTCGATTTCCGCCTTAAGGGCTAGCCCCTTTACCGATCCCATGGCATAGGAGCTCAACGACACTGGATTCGCTGTCAGGGGAGGTTGAGATGTCGTGAATGGGACGCAATACCCTTGGCCGATCACGGAGACCGTCCAAGCATCGGCCCCATGTTGCTGCCACCTGTGCACGCAACTTTGAAGGCATCCCCCCACAGGTGGACACGCAGGGGGACTGCCACTCCTAGCGTTTGCGGCCGCGGCCGCTCCCTCTAGGAGTCTTGCCTCCCCTGGAGGACTTACCGCCCCTCTTGTCCTTGGCAGGAAAGGGCTGGGGCTTAGACACCACTTTCTTAGCTGCCGGCGCCTGCTTCGGTGTCAAGCGAGGCTGCTGCTGATGTTGCTGCGGATCTGGAGGCTTGTAGGGCCAAGATGCAAGGGCCCTTTGGAGGAGGGAGTCCTGGCTAGACTTCCTCCACCTCTCAGCTGTTCGTTCCATGTCTTGGGGCTCAAACAAATTCCCCCCAAGGAGGGAGGCGTGTCTGAGCCTGCAGACATCCACGGCGGGGACCTTCGGATGGATCTTCTCAGTCACCGCATCACGACGCTTCAGCACCGAGTTGGCCCACAGGTTGGTAACCTGATGTGCCAGGAACTCGATGGAGCGAGTGCCCGAGAGGAGAAAGGTCTCCAGGGCCTTCCTATTGCTCTCTTTAGACAGATCATCGGAGCGCAATAGGATGCCCAGAGAACCTAGCCAGACATCCAGCCACGAAGTGGCCTGCATGGCACACTTCGCGACCTTCTCATGGCTTGGGATCTCCGACGCCGAGAACGTCACCTGCCGGGCGGAGAGCTTCTCAAGAGGAACTCCCCTAGTAAGCTCTTCTACCAAATGGTGGAGGGGAAGAGCGAGGCTAGACTCCCCCATGATCTCAAAATACCTCCTCTGCTGGAGACGAGGAGGTGGGAAGAGTTTGTTCCCGGCAGAGGAACGACTGGAGGAAGCGAGTACTGCGAGCTGAGCGTTGGCCCTGGCTCTGGCACTCTTTAGCCCCTGGGACCAGGGCAGAGCCGCGCTGGCCTTTGGGGGCTTCTGAGTTCCATAAACCTGATCCAGGACCGTGTCCTTGCCTTCACGGGGGGCGATCACAGGGTCCATGAACCCGTTGAGCTGTCTCATCAGGCCCAAGACCTGCCAGAAGGCATGCTCAGACTCTTGCTGCTCTCCTCCCTGCGGACTGGCAGCTAAGTCTCCTGTCCCCGGAAGCTCTTCCTGGGGAGACACGTGGACGTTCTCCCGGGGTCTGGCTGGTTCCTGACGAATACGTGAAGAAGACTTCGGCAACGTCTTGGAGTCCTTGGGTTCCCTCCTGGGCGGGATACAAGACTCCAGCAAAGAGGTCTGGTAGGCACCTTCCGCGCGAGACGATTCTCCTCCACGAGGAGGTGACTCCCCCCTTGGTGCCGAGGGGGAGACCGCCGCCTCACTGGACTCTCCCGAGTCTTGTCTACGGGAGAAGGAGAAAACGACTGCGAAGGGGACGGGGCCTTCCTGACGGACCTCTTAGGTACCAACTTCTCCCTGGGAGAAGTCACCACGAAATCCACTCCTCTCCTTCTCTTCAGCGGGGGCGAGGCCATCGCTGGCTTGTGTCCTAGATCGGCGAGTGCCGGCTTCATAGCCTTCACTAACGCCCGCATCAGAGGACCGAACCAGGACTGCCGAGACACGGACACAGAGTCCGAAATTCCCGCTGGAGGGAAGGGGATCGGGCGATCCTTCGGAGTGGACACCACTGGACCTGCCTGCAAAAAAGAAGGGGAAGAAAGTTGCCTTGACCTCTCCGAAGGTCCTTCCTTGTCCTGCAAAAGAGATCTGCGCTTAGGCGTAGGCGATCCCGACTGCGACCTGGCGACACGCGTCCCTGCTGCTGCCGCGAGCTGCGGAACCTGACACGAACGGGGGTCGTGCTGACGCTCGCGTGAGGGTGATACAAAAGAGTCGCGCGCGAGGGGCTGTTGGAGTGCGGGCGCGCAATCGCGCGGAGACAAACGAGTGCGGGGGCGATCGCGCGCGGGCGAACGGGCGCGTAGGCGAGTGAGCGTGTGGGCGAGCGGGCGCGTGGGCGAGCGGGCGCGTGGGCGAGCGGGCGCGTGGGCGAGCGGGCGCGTGGGCGTGTGGGCGAGCGGGCGCGTGGGCGAGCGAGGGCGCTGGCGAGTGAACGCGCTCAGGAGACCGCTGAGGGCCAGGGGACCGATAGTGTCCTGGAGACCTGTGACGCGTGGGCGAGTGATGGCGAGTCGGCGATCGATGGCGCGTTGGCGAACGCTGGCGCGCAGGCGAGCGATGGCGCGTTGGCGCGTGGGGCGAGCGATGGCGCGTAGAACGCGCAGGCGAGCGACCGCGCGTGGACGAGCTGATCACAGGGGACCTATGTTTCTCCGGATCTGCTGGGCGCTGACGCGTAGGAGAGCGCTTGCGCGCAGGCAATGGATCACGAGGGGATCTGGAAATCGCCGGCGCTCAGGGGAACGCTGACGCGCTGGTGATCGTTGACGCTGTGCAGGAGCTATCGGCGAGACGCGCAAAGGCGAACGCTCGCGAGTGGGCTCAGGAAGAGGAGGCGCGTGGGCGTGCAGGAACTCTAGATGTACGCGCAGGAGACCGCGCGCGTTGCTGCGCAGGAGAAAGCTGATGAGCAGGATCGTGCTGACGAGCAGGATCGCGAGGGCGAGGAGAAGTTGAGTCCTTGCCCATGTCCTGAACCGGAGTTCTAGGGCGTGTGGGTGAGCGTGGGTGCACAGGGCGCGTGTCAGGAACTGGAAGCGCAGGTGCGCGTTAACGAGCAGGAGATCTAGTGCGCTCAGGAGACCGTTGGCGCGCTGGGCGCGCAGCAGGAACAGGAGGATGTTCGTTGTCCTTAGGAGAGCACTGGCGAGCAGTAGGGCGTTGATCATCAGAAGAGCGCTGGCGAACAGCAGAGCACTGGCGATCAAGAGAGCGCTGACGAGCAGGAGAGCGTTGATGTGCTACTACGCGTGAACGCGCAGAAGGGCGCGCAGGGGAACCCTGACGCGCAAGGGAAGTGCCCACACCGTGGGCGACATCCCTTTGCCCCGAAGGGACCGGTGCCAGTCGGCTGACGAGATCAGAAGACTGCTGGCCGTCTGCACAGGAAGTAGAAGGTCTAGAAAGCGTGGGAGAACGTGAACGATCCCCGGAGGGGTCTAAGGACGCGGCTGCTACAGACTGCTTCTGGCGAGGAGAGTCCCCATCGGAGGACGGAGGAGGAGAAGACTCGAAAAGGCGCCTCTTGACACCCTTATAGGGAGACGGGAGGCCCTTGCGGCGAAGCGGACGATGAGCCTTACGGCGAAGGCAGCCACGAGGGAGGTCGTCAGGATCATCAGTCCTCCGAAGAGGAGTCTCAGTCAGAGTGCTCCCCCAAGGGGGAGACTTAGCCGCAGGAGAGCCCGTAGGACCCCCTTCCCCCTCCGAAGGATGTACAGAAGGAGGAGCTGCAGAGGTTTGACCAGACTCGTCGGAAGCCTCTGCCACCACGACGTCGACGATAGACAGAGGATCTACCTCTGCTATCACCGGCGACTGCTTGACAGTGGCCCCCAACTGAATAAGGTCAAACAGGGCTTCCTTGGAGGGCAGGCCCTTAAGCCCCAAGGAACCCCAAAGCTGAAAAAGATCATCATTAGACATGGAGTTATTATCAAAATTCTCCCCCGGAGGAGGAGGGGGAACCGCCCCGCTATGGGAGGCGACGCCCTCTCCCGCACCCCGAGGTCGGGAAACAGAACTAAGGCCTGCGCTCCCACTCGGCGGCCTCTCACTAGGAGCCGGATGAGGGGGAGCTTCGGAGGAGGTTTGGGCGGCGGAAGAAGAGTCCCGAGAGCCTTCCTCCTTCAAGGCAACCCTTGAAGGAGAACGGTCTCTCTTGGACTTCTTCTTACGCCGGCGGGCAAACCTCTCCCACTGGGAGGCAGACCACTCCCTACACGTATTTTCTCTATCACACCGTCGGCCTCGACACTGCGGGAGCGGGCGAGCGGGCGCGTGGGCGAGCCAAAGGGTGTGAGGATCAGTATCCACCGCAGACATGAAGGTACCGCAAGGGCGGCCGGCGATCCCAGGACACTTGCGCATGATGAACACCAAAGGGCGAGGCCAACTTCAAACACACAGCTGAGGAAAAGCAAAGAAAAGATTAAGGCTGTCAACAACGAGGACGATAGACAGACACGTCTGCACATCGTCCGAGCCAAAAGTGAAATGAAGCAAATCACCGGTGTGTGGGGGGGGAGGGGTAGCAAGCTACCCCTTCCCCTACCCCCGCTAACTAGCGCGGGGGTAGTTAACCCTCGTTAAAATCTATTGGCTCGTCAATTTCAGCTACGCCGAAAGTAAACCCAATGTAAATAGCGTGGTTTGTATTTCGGTTACGGAACAAATTCAGGTTAGGCGAGTTTAGAAGCTGAATGTTGTAAGCCTCCCTGAGACGAGAGAGCAGCGTGTTCCAAATGGGATTTAAAAGTCCTATCCAGCAAAGATCTGTTTGATGGGTCAGGATCACTTCAGGGGCAACATGGGGAGAATGCCTATTATGTTCATGTGATGTGTGTCTGGCGCCTTCAGGCAATGTGCGCTCGGATACTCATCTGGAAGAAGAGCACACAGCGCGCATCTAGAGAATACCCGTCTAGAGGTTGCGGTGTGTTAGGATGAAGCACGTCCAGGAGTAGAACTCACAGGAGAATTGCATCTGAAGGTTGAGGAGAGCTGAGGAGAGGCATATCTAAGAGAGGTGCTGGAAGGTGAAGCAAGTGTGGATGAAGAGCATCTGGTGGTTGAGGCGTGGTGGAGTTAGGCATGTTCAGGTGAGGCGCTGGAAGGTGATATGCATCTGGAAGAGGCGTGTCTGGAGTACGAGGCACTTCAGGGTGTATCACTATCAGTTGAGGCTCGTCTGGTTGGACTGCATTTGGTTAAGGCGCATCTGTGAATCAATCCTGAAATATCCAACCGAAAATAGTGAAGAGTAGGTTCACCTGCGGGAGGCTTGCCTACAACCCCCTCCGAAGAGGAGAGTTCTAGCAGAGGTTATGTAACCCTGCGAGCTCACTCCTATGAGACAGAAAGCTTTAAAGGAGGAGAACTCTCTGAAGGGAAGGTCAGGCACCCACATAGAAGTTCTATAGGGTGAAGGGCATTTCCCTCAGAGATGACACCTGGGAGACAAATCTCCCTCTGAAGACTACGAAGGTGGCTGGGGAATGACTAGAGACACTGAAGGGCCAACATCTTCTGAAGCAGGAACCTTCTCTGGTGTCTAAATGACAGAGCCTGCTGCAACTTCTTCTCTGACGGGAACCCTGGATACCCAAGGGAGGGACACAGCAAATGTAAAGCATCACACTTCTGATAAGAGGGAGGCTCCCCCTCAGGAAGACGATGCACCATTTTGCTAGAGGAAACAGAAGGACCACCTTGCCCTAAGGTTAATGGGTCACCACTCTTGCTTGATTGGCTCTTGAAAGAAGCCAAGGGAAAAGAGGCTAAAGGAAGAGCACCGACCAAGGATTGAAGAAGGAAGTCAGGCTTTCTTATGCCTTCGAGGAAGACACCAAAAGCAAAGAATCCCCTTTAGACTTCTTCTTCCTCCTACTGCCAGCTCTCCCGACACTCATTACAGGGTAAGGGCTGGCTAAAGGAATGTCCCCTGTAAGAAGGGTGAGAAGGATGAGGATCTGTCTCTAGGGCAGTCCTAAAAGGGCCACAAGTCTTAGGTGGCACTCCAGGGCACTTCTGCATTTTGGGAGGCATCCTTCTCAAAGACCAAAGGAATCACACTTCTAAGTTGCAAACATGCTGGGAAAAGAGGAATTAATTAGAGAGAACATCTGTCCTCACTGATGACTGGTATCTAAGTGGTTTGTCCGTGAGCCAGTGAAGGGAGGGGAGCAGTTGCCTCCCCGCTACCACTAGGTAATTACCTGACGATTGTTGACACCTCGTTATAATTTTTAGCTGCTGTATTCCCAGCTTATCTGCAGATGCAACTTAATCATTTCAAAAAGTAATGAGAATTGCTTTTGTGTGAAAACACACCATTTTAATCATTACAGACCCAACAAAGCCAATAATAACAGAGTAATCGAGACTTCTGTAAATAGTGCTCAAACTGTCTTACTATCGGAGGAAAAGTTCATCAAGTCAATAAACTGTAACTAATACACTACAGAGGTTTCTTCCATTTTGCTATATAATAACTAATCAATATGCTTTAAGAAAAGGAAATTTCATCAAATCATTGCTTTGTCATTGAATGGATTTCCACACAACCCAAGTCATGAATCTGATCAACATTCAAATATGCAATTAGACACATTTGAATAACCTGCGCCTCATACCAGGTCCTAAGATAAACCGAGTCTATTGATGTATGTGCATTACCTGGTCTACTATAGAAAAAGGTCAGGTATAAAGTTCCAGTGCAATCTTTCACATGCAGTCTTTGTTGGAAAATTTCTGTACCAATAAAATGACAAATTCGTAGATAATTTGTATTTTTCCTAACTATACAAACCTTAGCTATTTAATAGGGGTATTACTTTCGGCGTAGCTGAAATGACGAGCCATTAATTTTTAACGAGGGTTTACTACCCACACCGCTAGTTAGTGGGGGTAGGGGAGGGTAGTTTGCTACCCACCCGCTCTCATACCTGTGCTTGAGCTCACTTTGCATGGAGGTAGGATTTCAAGGGGGATAGGGCTGGCGGCCAAGTTTGGTTAAATAGCTAAGGTTTGTATAGTTAGGAAAAATACAAATTATCTACGAATGTCATTTGTTCCATAACTGGAATACAAACCACGCTATTTAATAGGGGTGACTCACCCATTAGGAAGGGTGGACATCCCAGCCAGTCTGGCTTTTGGCTTTGCCTGGGGGCTCCTTATTTGAGTGTGTTAGCACTCAAATAAGGAGTCCCTGCACCTCGCTAAAACCTTGCTACGCAAGGTCTCCGGCCTATGCAAGCTGTGTGTGAAGGTATGAAGAAGTGTAACTCGTCCTAGAAAGTTGTTCTGAAGTTCTTTAGATAGAAACTTGTAGGCTAGGACTTTCCCAATACCACCTCATCAGGGTATGGGGACGTAACAGTATTAATATTAATACTAGGAACACAAGGGAGCATGGTTTGAGGTCAGCTATGCAGAGAACCCAGGATGCTGCTTTCCCCAAGGGAGGGGATGATGAAGAAAAGAATAAGGGCCAGTCAAACCTTTTCATTTATGCAGACAAAAACCGGGTAACAATGCCCTCAACCTTCTGCTACTTGTCCAATAAGTAGCTTGAGGTTTTAAAATGGAGTTTTTATGATAAAACAAACTTTTATGAATACTTACCTGGCAGTTATATATATATAGCTTAGTCTCTGACGTCCGGCAGAATTTTTCAAAATTCGCGGCAACTGCCGTGTAGTGGTTGTGAGGTTAGGTGGTTAACAGCCCTTACAGGATGGTACTTGGAATCATTCCCGTTTTCTGTTCCTCAGATCATCTTTGCCCGACCTGTCTCCTGAGGGGAGGTGGGTGGTCCTTAAAATATATATATAACTGCCAGGTAAGTATTCATAAAACTTCGTTTTATCATAAAAACTCCATTTTTATGAATAGAACTTACCTGGCAGTTATACATATATATATATATATATATATATATATATATATATATATATATATATATATATATATATATATATATATATATATATATATATATATAGCTGATTCACACATTTGGAGGAGGGTGACAGACAGTAAACATCGTTGGGAAAACAACAAAAAGTTGTAGGAGAAAACACACCTTGATTCCTTACCTGCTAAGGTAGCTGACTTCAAAGGTTCCTGCCTCTTGAGTCACTTTCCCTTAGGAGTGTCAGCTAGGAGTGGAGCTGTCATGCTGAAAATAACTCAATCGAGTCTCTCAAACGAAGTAAGACCAACAACTTGACTAAACTTCAGAACTACCTCTGCCCCTTCTTTAAAAACTGCAACCTTACTAAAACTAACCACCTAACCTTGCAGAATAGATATAAACTATCTAGCTAGACTGAGGGTACTGTACCACAAGTCAAAGTCCTCTGACAACCGTAAAAAACACCGACCCAAACACAGGTATACAAAAGCTGAGGTTGAGGGGAGGTAGTAACTCCTTTGCCTAATGCAGAAGCTGTAGCTATGTATGGGCCCAAGGTGTAACACCTTTCATAATCCACTCTTACCTCTCTGAGGTAATGAGAGGCAAACACAGAGTTGCTTCTCCAAAACGTTGCATCCATAATCTGCCTAAATGACATATTCTTACGATATGCCAGCGAAGTAGCAATAGCTCTCACTTCGTGAGCCCTTACTTTCAAAAGGCCGAAGTGCTCCTCCTCACACAAGAGATGAGCTTCTCTTATAGTTTCCCTCAGGAAGAATGACAATGCATTCTTTGAAAGGGGCTTTTGCAGATCTTTCACTGAGCACCATAAGGAATTAGATGCGCCTCTAACATTCTTAGTGTGAGATAAATACGCTCTAAGGGCTCTAACTGGACAGACGGAAGTCAATCCTTAACGCACATACTGCTCAATTCTGATTGAAGCCCACTTGTTTCTCAGTAGCGTGAACCTCGCTGGTCCTTTTAGCTGTGGCCAGAGCCATCAGGAAGAGGGTTTTCTTCGTAGCATCCCTAAGAGAAGCTTGTGAGATAGGTTCGAACTTCTTGGTGCATAGGAACTTCAGAACCACATCCAGATTCCAAACTGGGGGCCTTAACTGAGCCTGCTTAGTTGTCTCAAAAGACTTCACGAGGTCTTGCAAGTCTTTATTCTGAGACAAATCTAAGCCTCTGTGCCTACAGACAGCTGAGAGCATACTCCTATACCCTTTAATCGTGGACACAGCCAGTTTAGCATCCTGTCTGGGGGATAACAAAAAATCCGCTATTTGGCTCACAGAGGTAGTGGTTGAGGAAACTTTGTGCTGCCTACACCAAGCTCTAAAGGTTTCCCACTTAGATTGGTAGACCCTTTGTGAAGAGACCCTCCTCGCTCTGGCGATAGCTCTTGCAGCTTGCGCAGAAAAACCTCTCACTCTGACAAGCTTCTCGATAGTCTGAAGGCAGTCAGTCTTAGAGCGAGGGGGTTTTGATGGTACCCTCTCGAAGTGGGGCTGTTTGAGATGCTTTGGACTTGGAAGAAGGCTTCTTGGAAAGTCCATGTCCACCACTTCCGTGAACCATTCTCTTGTTGGCCACAATGGAGCTACTAGGATCATTCTTCCTGATTCAAGGAGAGCGAATTTCCTGACAACCAGATTGATGATCTTGAACGGGGGGGGGGGACGCATACGTGTCCATCCCCGTCCAATCCATCAAAAAGACGTCTACTGCTATTGCCTCCTCATCCGGGACTAGGGAGCAGTAGTTGGGGATCCTCTTGTTTTGGTTGGAGGCGAAGAGGTCTAATAATGGTCTCCCCCCTAACTTCCACAGACTCTGACAGACCTATTGGTTGAGGGTCCATTCTGTGGGAAGAACTTGCCCTTTCCTGCTGAGCATGTCTGCTCTTACATTCCTCTGTCCCTGCACGAATCTTGTTAACAGTTCTATCTTGTTTTCCTTTGACCATACAAGGAGCTCCTTTGCTGTTTCGAACAGAGACAGAGAGTGAGTTCCCCCTTGCTTTCTGACGTAAGCTAGAGCCGTGGTGTTGTCCGAGTTAACCTCCACTATCCTCCATGACACTGAGTCTTTGAAGGCCTTCAGTCCTAACAGAATGGCCATCAACTCTTTCCTGTTGATGTGCCATCCGGTCTGATTCTTTTCCCAAGAGCCTGAGACCTCCTTGCTTCCTAGTGTTGCTCCCCATCCTGACTCCGAAGCGTCTGAGAACAACACTAGGTCTGGGTTCTTCCTGTACAGGGAGATTCCTTCTCCTAACAACGCTGGATCCAGCCACCAAATCAGATGATCCTTGACTTCTGCTGGAATGGGGAAGGAAAAGGAGTCTTTCTGAATCTTCCTGTTCCACACCTTTGATAGGAAGTGTTGAAGAGGTCCGAGGTGCAGTCTTCCCAAAGAGACAAACTGTCCGGGCGAGGAGAGGGTTCCCAGCAAACTTATCCAATCCCTCGCTGAGCACTTCTGTCTCTTCAAGAATTCTCGAACCCTCTCGAGGCACCTGGTCTGCTCCCCAAATAAAGAATAGTCTGACTCGGCTCGGTCTGAGATGTTTCCCATTTGATGACGAGACCCAGTTCTTGAGCCATCATGAAAGTCTTTTGTAGGTCCTCCAGACATTTTTCTTTCGACCGCGATCTTATCACCCAGTCGTCCAGATGAAAAGATACTCTTACCCCTCTTGATGAAGCCACCCTGCCACGTTCGCCATTACTCTGGTGAAGACTTGAGGAGCAGTGCTGAGGCCGGACCAAAGGGCCTTGAACTGGAAGCACTTGCCCTGGATCATGAATCTCAGGTATTTCCTTGAAGTCAGATGGATGGGGACGTGAAAATAAGCGTCCTGTAAATCCAGAGACACCATCCAGTCCCCTGGACGTACTGCAGCCAGCACCGACTGAGTCGTCTCCATGGTAAATTTTGTCTTTTCCACGAAGACGTTCAGAGAGCTGACATCCAGAACGGGTCTCCATCCACCCGAGTTCTTGGGTACCAGGAACAGGCAATTGTAGAAACCTGGGGAGGACAGTTCCAGAACTGGTTCTATCCCTCCCTTCTCCAGCATCTGGTCGACCAGGTCCAGTAGGGCCCTTTGTTTCACTGCATCCGAGTACTGAGCCACTAAGGCTAAAGGAGTATTTGAAAGCAGAGGCTTCTTCAAAAGGGGAATCTTCCATCCCTCCTTGATGACCGAGAGGGACTAGGCGTCCGCTCCTCTTTTCTTCCAAGCCTGCCAAAAAAGTGAGTCTTGCTCCTATCGTTGTCTGGAGGACTTGAACTTCATTTCTTGGAGCGGGATCTAAATGAACCTCTATTAGTCCTTCCACTCGTCTCCTGCCTTCTTCCCCTGAAGTCTGATCTCGAAGGATCTCTACCTCGAAAGGGCTGTTGAAATTTCCTCTCCTCTTTCTTCAGAGACGAAGGAATGACTGGCAAAGGCTTTCTAGCAGAGCGCGAAAGGAGGTCTTGAGTGGCCTTTTGTGCAGGTGAAATGGTAATGTCCCTGATAAGGGACTCAGGAAAGAGATGTTCTGAGAGAGGGGCGTAAAGGAGCTCAGACTTCTGCGCAACAGCCACTGATCTAGAAGTAAAAGAACATAACAGGGCCCTCTTGTTCAAAACTCCTGCCGAAAAAAAGGAAGCTAACTCATTAGACCCATCCCTAAGGGCTTTGTCCATGCATGACATGATACTAGTAAGATCTTCTGTTTCCTCCATTTGTTCTGTTTTCCTGGCCAGAGTACCTAGAGACCAGTCCAAAATACTAAAAACTTCAAAGGCTCGGAAAATCCCCTTGACGAGGTGGTCAAGCTCAGATATTGACCACATAACCTTTGCCGAGTTAAGAGCATGTCATCTAGCAGAGTCCACAATACCAGAGAAGTCACCCTGGGAGGAGGCAGGAACTCCCAGACCCAGAGGTTCTCCAGTCTCGTACCACATGCCCACCTTCGAAGCAAGTCGAGCTGGTGGAAAAGAGAAGGTGGTCTTAACCGCTAGTCTACGCTCCTTCATCCATTCATCAACTTTAGCGAGAGCCTTCCTAGCAGAGATGGAGAGCTTCATTTCGATGAAGGCCGACTGCTTTTTGGCCTTCTTCCTGCTAAACTGCGATTAAGGAGAACGAGGGGCAGTAGGTTGAAACTCCTCCCCATAAAGCTCAAGGAGGGAGCGAGAGAGAACCTTATAATCCCCAGCTGCGTTTGCAGGATTGTCTTCATCCTCTGAGACATCCTCAAGATCTTGTCCCACCTCTACTACAGTCTCTCTTCGGGCTGAAGGTTCACCTGAATCCGAAAGAGGCAAATCATAGGATACGTCCTGTAGGAGAGGGCTGTAAGCATCCTGACACCGAGAAACGCGTGCGTCCTGGCGCCGCACGCCGGAAGCGTCCTGGCGCCGAGCGCTAGAAGAGTCATTGAGGCGGTAGGCGGATGCGTCCTGGTGCCGAAAGTAGGAAGCGTCCTTGCGCCAAGAGCTGCAATCGTCCTGGCGACGAGAAGCGGAATCGTCCTGGAAAAAGCAGGCTGGAAACGTCCTGGCGCCGCAAGCGAGAGACGGAATCGTCCTGACGCCGCGAGCAAGAGACGGAATCATCCTGATGTCGAGAATCGCCAGAGTCCTGGAGGAGAGTCGATGAGGAAGAAGCGCGGTACCGCGCCTTTGACGAATCGCGCCGAAGTTCCCTGGGAAAGGAACTCCGTTCCCTCTTAGAGCCCGATTTCTTGACAGGTAAAGAGTTGTCCTTACGTCTGTCCGACTGGGGGGAAGGGCGGCTAAAAGCTTGAACAAAAGAAAAAAGCTGCTTTTGCATAACAGTCATAAACGACTTGGCGACTGCTGCTGGATCCTACGGTTCCGAAGGCGATGGCTGTCAAGTAGCGCTGGTTGAAGGAGAAGGATCTCTCGACGGTCTCTCTTGACTTTCATCTCTCGGCTTTGGCCTTTTCACTGGAACGGCGTCCAAGTCATCCTCAGAAGGACAAGGTTCGGGGCTACTTGAACCGGGAGAGTGACAACGAGTCTGTTTAGTTTGGTTCCACCTCCTTTTGGTTGGTCTCAAAGCCTCATACAGTGAGCCCTCGTTTATCGCGGTAGATAGGTTCCAGACCCGACCGCGATAGGTGAAAATCCGCGAAGTAGTGACACCATATTTACCTATTTATTTAACACGTATATTCAGACTTTTAAAACCTTCCCTTGTACGTAGTACTGTTAACAAACTACCCTTTAATGTACAGAACACTTAATGCATGTACTACAGTACCCTAAACTAAAACAGGCACAAATATTAAAGGCGATTTTATATCATGCGTTTCCTAAACACACCAAAAAGCATGATAAAAAATGGCAACCAATGTTTTGTTTACGTTTATCTCTGATCATAATGAAGAAACAAACGCATTTACACATCTGTGTATAGGTTAGTTTTTGCATCGATTATATTGATTATTCAGTACAGTATGTTGATTTTGTTATTACCAATGTTTTACTTAATTTTTCTTAGGACTTCCAAATGAAATGTTTTTCTTTATGACGCCGCCTGAAACGGCTGCGTCATAAAGTACGCTCAGTAAACAACCACGCTCAGTAAACAAACGAAGGCATAAAACGCGCATGATGAAAGTGATAAATAATGATATTACAGTAAAAGCTTTTAGAAAATATGTTATTACAAATATTATTTACCGTATCTATATAAAATCATTCAGTACATACGTAGCATAGCAGGAAAACAATTTACGAGAGAGAGAGAGAGAGAGAGAGAGAGAGAGAGAGAGAGAGAGAGAGAGAGAGAGAGAGAGAGAGAGAGAGAGATTGTTTTACGTACGTAAATGTAAATTTTAAACAAAAAAATATGATAGGTTATAACATGTATATTCAGACTTTTAAAACCTTCCCTTTAACTTAATGCATACTAAACTAAAACAGGCACAAATAATAAAATGTTAGAATATTAAAGTAAAAAATAAAGATTGTTACTGTACTCACCACGAAAGAAGTTGAAGAAAAACTTGAATGATGATGGCGATGAATTTGCTGCACAGTAGAAATGATGATGATGAAGCTGATGATGTCTTCTACTGTGCAGCCAATGATAGTATTTTACGTCTCTTCAGACGGAGGTGTATTTTCCTGGGACACCTCTTCAACTTCTTCCTGGGACACTTCTTCAATTTCTTCCGAAGGCGTAGTAGCAGGAGGAACTGGCTCTTTTTTGCGAGGCTGGAAGAACATTGTGATCGGAAGTTGCTGCCGCTGTTTCTTTTTTCGCTCGAAGAGCATCCTGTAGGGAGTCATGTCGTCATCGATCTTGTTGCAGAATTGCATAGAACGAACCATATCCTCATCCCACTCTTGCGACATTTCTTTCAACTCTTTCGCATGGTTGCAGAACTTGGCAAGCCGTTCTAATGTTAAGCCCGTTTCTTCGACATTTTCTTGGGTCTCTTCCTGCATTTCACTGTCTTCTTCACTGGCCGATTTCGTCAGGTCTTCTAGGTCTGCGTCAGTTAGCAGCTGGGAATGGCAGTCCAACAACTCGTCGACGTCTTCAGTCATCATGTCGCCAAACCCATCACCTACAATTATCGCAGCCAACTGCACAGATTTCCATATTGCAGAGTGTTGAATTTCAGACGGTGTAAATCCCTCGTCGTCGTAAACAATCAGAGGCCACAACTTCTTCCAGCTCGCATTAACGGTTGCAGGTTTCATTTCTTGCAGTGCCTTCTGAATGTTCTGCAGGCACGTGGCTATTGTGTACTTCCGCCAGTACGCCTTCAAATTGAAATTTTTATCTTCTTGGGCAGCATCCACACACGCAACGAGGTCCGCCAAGGTATTCTTCGTGTAGAGGGCCTTGAACGCCCTGATAACCCCCTGGTCCATCGGTTGAATTAATGACGTGGTGTTGGGTGGCAGGAACTCAACCTGAATGCCCTCATGCGACAGGTCAGTTGCGTGTCCACCAGCGTTATCCATAAGGAGAAGGATCTTAAATGGCAAGCCCTTCTCTAAGAGATATTTACTGACTTGCGGGATAAAACACTGGTAGAACCAGTTGGAGGTCAGCATCTTCGTAATCCATGCTTTTTGATTATGCATCCAGTACACAGGAAGGAGATTCTTATTTTTATTTTTCAAAGCGCGAGGATTTTTCGACTTGCAAATAAGCCCCGGCTTTAGCAAAAATCCAGCAGCATTACCACACATCACGAGGGTTACGCGATCTTTGAACGCTTTAAAGCCAGAGGCTTTGGCTTCTTCTTTGAACAGGAAAGTTCGCGACAGCATTCTCTTCCAAAACAAGCCGGTCTCATCCATATTAAACACTTGTTCCGGCTTGTATCCACCTTCAGTGATAATGTTCTTGAACGTCTCGTTCGCGTAAGTTTCAGCAGCGGCAGTGTCAGCGGAAGCAGCCTTGCCATGCAGGGAAACGCTTTTCAGGCCGAAGCGTTTCTGAAACTTCGCGAACCATCCTTTGCTGGCGGAAAAACGTTGTTTCTGAGGCTGGGAATCAGTGGATGTCCCTGGTTGCGGTTCATCTACATCATCTTCTTCTTCAGCATGGTCGCCATCGTCGTCTTGAGGTTCCTTTGCCGCAAAATTCTCATACAAGCTCAAAGCCTTGGTTCGGATGATGTTCGTATCCAAGGCTATGTTCTTCTTCTGGCAGTTGGCAATCCAGAATGCTAAAGCACCTTCAATGCGTATGATCGTTTTATTACGCGTGGTAACGTCTCGCTTCGCTAATCTGCTAAAGGTGATGGTAGCCGTCTTTCTAATGTTCGCCTCATCCTTCTTGATGTAGCGAACGGTGGATTCGTTCACTCCAAAATGGCGGGCTGTGGCCGCGTAACTTCTGCCTTCTTTTAACACATCGAGAAGCGTCACCTTCTCAGCAATCGTCATCATCTTTCGGTGGTGTTTAGGCTCACTACCAGCCTTAGCAGAAGCAGAACGCTTGGGAGCCATTGTACAGTAGGGGTTAAACAGAAAGTTCAACAAAAAGTTACACTTAAAACAGTCATGCACAGCACAGATTAAAGTTCACAATAACGTAGCAGCATCTACACGGCGAGAGAGCGGCAAACAAAGTGGCCGCGAAAAGATGCTGGAGGTTGGAGAAGCGGTCAAAACACCAATCACAGGCTAGATTACAAAACTTGGGTTCAGATTCGTCATCTATCAGCGCTTGAACCAATCACAATCCGTCTTATATGCTACGAAGTAGTTACCAATTCAAATACAAGGTACCCTACGTATACAGCTTTACGTACGCTATTTTACGCTTGTTTTGTTGTAGGATATGTACGCTTATTCGAGATGTGATTTATGCAACAAAGAATATTATTGGATGCAGTACAGTACTACGTACGTATACATACAAAAGATTCATGGAAAAGATGCACATCCATTACATTTGTAGTAGTAGCCATCAGCAGCCTTACACCATTCTAATGCGGTATGACTGCATCTGGTTTGCGTTTCATGTTCGATTTAATTTTACTACGTACTGTATACTGAATTATCGTATGATCACATTCTCTTTTCGTGTTTTATTTCTTTCTGTACTGAATTATATGTCATATGTAATGCAATGAACCATCAGTAAGAGCAGATATTACTAATTACAGTATTAATGGAATTACAGGTAACGAAATATCGTATTTGGGGTCTTCATATATCGCGGTATTTTCAAAATTTCCGGAAAATCCGCAATATGTTTATAATTTATATATGGGTTATGAAAAAAATCCGCTAAGTGGTGAATCCGCGATGGTCGAACCGCGAAGTAGCGAGGGCTCACTGTACTGCCATTTGCGTCTGGGAGAGGGGTTCGGGGAGGACACCATCACATCCGACACGCCTTTTCCGTGGCGGTCAAGAGCAGCCTGGGAAAATGTAACAGGACTGTCTGAGGCGACGGCTGACCGAGGATATGTACCTCTCACTCCCTTACGGTCGTCGACGCACCTTCTCCCTTGGTCCTGGGAGCTTGGTAGAGGTCTAGACCTAGGGTAATGACAGGTTCGATCAGTCGCCACCTCCACTACACTTTCACAAGCACTAATCTAACTCTCACTCTTACCTTTTAAGGCTGAAAGTTGGTCTTTAATAGCCTTCAACTCAGCCGCCATCCTGGCGTACCAAGGATCATCCGCAGATACCGTTCCTGTAGAAGGGGCAGGAGTTACTACCTGAGGGGAAGGTTCAACTTCCAAAGAGGAATTAATTAATGGGTCAATGGAAATATCTAAACTACGCTCTCTAGCAGATTTAGATTTAGATCTCGAAGCCCTCCTTACTTTATCTAGCTCTAACTTGCGCACATAGCGCTTCATAGCTAACCAATCTTTCTCACTCAAAACCTCACATTCCTTGCACCTTTTATCAAGTGCACAATCAAAACCCCTGCAACCCAAACAAACAGTGTGAGGGTCTACCGAAACTTTCGGTAACCTCACCTTGCATTCCTCATTTACACACACATGAAAATGAAGTTTCTCACTCATATTAAACAAATCAATAATAACAGAATAAACACAAACACGATTGCCAAAACCCCAAGTCAATGTACTTTACCAAAAATAAGTCCGGTACAGCGACACAAGGAAAGCGAAACGAAAAACTCCAATGGCGGACCAACGATGTTGTCAGTCCAACCGGCAGAGATGATCTGAGGAACAAAAAATGGGAATGATTCCAAGTACCACCCTGTAAGGGTTGTTAACCACCTAACCGCACAACCATCACACGGCGGTTGCTGTGAGTTTTAAAAAATTCTGCTGGACGTTAGTTCTATTCATAAAACCAGCTGTTGTGCAGCCACCACAGGACCGATAGAGAAAGTATCGAATCTCCTGTGGGTTACGTCTTGAAGGTAGTGGGATGTGAACGTGGTTTGCCATTTCCACACCCCAGCTTGAAGAACCTGCGTCACTGAAAAATTTCTCTTGAAGGCCAGGGACGTAGCTATACCCCTGACATCATGTGCTCTGGGGCGACGTAACGGAGCAGGGTCTGGATTCAGTGCCAGGTCAATGACCCTGCGAATCCATGCAGAGATGGTGTTCTTGGTGACCCTCCTCTTAGTCCTTCCTGTGCTGACAAATAGTGCTGGCACACGAGGATGGGCTGCGGCTGTTCTTTTGAGGTACTGTAAAGCCTCAAGCTCCTTACTGGGCATAGTAAGATATGGTCTGGGTCATCTGTTATAGTACGGAAACTAGAAATACAGAAGGAGTCGAATCGAGGATCCGCTAATCCCGGGTTCTGAGTCTTAGCAATAAACTCAGGGACGAAGCTGGACGTTACCTCCCCCCATCCCCTTAAATGGGCACAGTGAACCCTCGCTACTTCGCGGTTCGACCATCGCGGATTCACCACTTCGCGGATTTTTTCCATAACCCATATATATACAGTAATATATATATATATATATATATATATATATATATATATATATATATATATATATATATATATATATATATATATATATATATATATGTATGCATGTATTTATGTATATATGTAGGTATGTATATGTGTATACATATAAATATATATATATATACACACACACACACATATATATATATATATATATATATATATATATATATATATATATATATATATATATGTATATATATATATATATATATATATATATATATATATATATATATATATATATATATATACAGTGATACCTCGGTACTCGACCATAATCCGTTCGAGATCCGTGTTCGACCTCCGATTTGTTCGAGTACCGAATTTTTTTTCCCCATAAGAAATAATGGTATATATTCTATTCCGTTCCCAAGCACTCGAACAGGCCCAAAATATTAATAAAACGTGTACCTAAACAACAATAATTATCTAAATGTGTATGAAATTGGTCAGAAAATCCTATAAAACAATTTTAAACCATTTACTGTACTAAAATAAAACAATTTTAAACCATTTTCTGTACTGTAGTGAACATACCTTTGAGCAGCGGTTCGATGGCATACAGGGATGGATGTGGAGAGGATGGAAGGGGGAGGTTACTGCTTGGAAGGAGAGTCCCCTTCCATGATGTGGCGGGGTAGTTCTCCTTCAGGAGTTGTTTCTCTCTCCAATGAAAGGGTGGGCAGATCTATTTCAGGGGTTTCTTCTCTTCTTTGTCTCTTCTTTGGAGGAGAAACAGGCTTTGATGTAGCAGCTTTCTTTTCTTTTGTGAAAAACTGGTCTATTGTTAATTGTTTCTTCCTCCTCTGCAGTATTCTTCGAAAATGATACATGACACTATCATTAAACATATGCACTGCCCGGTTTGCTACTGCAATTTCTGGGTGGTATTTTTCAGCAAAAGCCTGCACATCTGCCCACTTGGAACAAATTTCATTGATGAGAGAACTTGGAACATCCTCCCTTACCTCATCCTCTTCTGAAGATTCCTGCTCCACAATCAGATCCTGCTGCTGTTGTTGTTGCAGGTGCAACAATTCCTCCACAGTCAACTCGGTAGAATGGCTTTCTACAAGCTCATCAATATCATCCTTGTCGACCTCAAGCCCCAAACTCCTGCCCATGACAACAATTTCCTCAACGACATCAGTGTCATCAGAAATTACAGGGGTAGCAGTGCTTGGACCCGCCTCTGGTTGGAAACCTTCAAACTCCCTCTCTGTGACACATGATGGCCACAGCTTACGCCAGGCAGAGTTCAATGTCCTATAGGTCACACCTCGCCAAGCTTGGTCAATCATGTTAACAGAGTTGAGGATGCTGAAGTGTTCCTTCCAGAATTCCTTTAGGGTCAACTTCGTGTCACTGGTCACTTCAAAACACTTTCTGAAAAGGGCCTTGGTATAGAGTTTTTTGAAGTTTGAAATGACCTGTTGGTCCATGGGCTGGAGTATGGGAGTAGTATTGGGGGGCAAGAATTTGATTTTGATAAAGCTGTATTCTTCTTTCAAGTCATCCTCGAGACCTGGAGGATGTGCAGGAGCATTGTCCATAACCAGAAGACATTTCATTGGCAAGCTCTTTTCAATGAGGTAAGCCTTAACCTGGGGGGCAAACACTTCGTTTATCCACTCAGTAAAGAATTGTCTTGTGACCCAAGATTTAGTGTTCGAGCGCCACATAACTGGTAGTGCACTTTTACAAATATTATTTCGTTTGAACACCCGGGGGTTGTCCGAGTGGTACACTAACAAGGGTTTGATCTTGCAATCGCCACTTGCATTTGCACACAGCAACAATGTTAGCCTATCTTTCATTGGCTTGTGACCTGGCATCTTCGTCTCGTCCTTGGTAATGTACGTATTGGCTGGCATTTTCTTCCAAAATAACCCAGTCTCATCACAATTAAAGACTTGTTGTGCGATCAAATTTTGTTCATTTATGTACCGATCGAATTCCCCCACGTATTTATCGGCTGCAATTTGATCCGAACTAGCTGCCTCCCCATGCCTAGTAACACGATGAATACCTGTTCTATTACGAAACTTTTCAAACCAACCCCTGCTCGCTTTAAATGTAAATGAATCACTTTCACTGGTACTCGGACTTTTCTTCACTAATTCTTCATAGATATGCAACGCTTTTTCACAAATGAACGCTTCACTAACACTTTCCCCGGCCAACTGTTTTTCTTTAATAAATATTAAAAGCAACTTTTCCATCTCCTCAATCACTTGTGGCCTTTGCTTAGTTACCGCCGTAACTCCCGTTGCAACATTCGCCTTCTTAATCATTTCTTTATGCTTTAAAAACGTAGAAATGGTCGACTTCGCCATTCCGTATTCTACCGCTAAATCGGACACTCGTACACCATTCTCATATTTCGCTATAATTTCCTTCTTCAACTCGATCGTTGTTCGCACTGTTTTCCTCTTCTCCTTCCCCTTAACACTCATTACTTTCTTGGGACTCATTATGAAAGCTAAAAAAGCAATTAAAAGCACTGAAAATCACTAAATCACAACGAATGCTGATCGCGCGTTGTCTGAGTGACGCTCTCGAGAGAACTGATGCTTCCCGAACAAGCGAGAGTGGCCGAGATGGCGCGATCATCACAAAGCCCATGCGGTCGTCACGTGTTCGGCTGGTCGAGTACCGAATTTTTGGTCGAGCACCGCAGCAAAAATTTCTCGAAAATTTTGGTCGAACTCCGAATTGTTCGAGTATAGAGTCGTTCGACTACCGAGGTATCACTGTATATATATATATATATATCTAAAGTAGGAAGATGTGATGTAGTTCTAAGGGAAAAGTATGGGAAATATGTCTGGGTAATAAGCAAAGCTCTACCTCCAGTTTGTTTCTACATTATGATCAGAGATAAATGTAAACAAAACATTGGTTGCCATTTTTTATCGTGCTTTTTAGCATGTTTAGGAAATGCATGATATAAAATCACCTTTAATATTTGTGCCTGTTTTAGTTTAGGGTACTGTAGTACATGCATTAAGTGTTCTGTACATTAAAGGGTAGTTTGTTAACAGTACTATGTACAAGGGAAGGTTTTAAAAGTCTGAATATACATGTTGAATAAATAGGTAAATATGCTGTCACTACTTCGCGGATTTTCACCTATCGCGGCCGCGACTGGAACCTATCTACCGCGATAAACGAGGGTTCACTGCAATGTCATACGATTGACCATGAAGTTCGCTGACTCGCTTGGCCGAGGCCAAAGCTAGCAGGAACACAGTCTTCCAGGTTAGGTGGCGATCTGATGCCTAGCGTAATGGTTCATAGGGAGGTCTCTTAAGAGACCTAAGAACTCGAACCACCTTCCATGGGGGAGGTCTCACTTCCGACTGAGGGCAGATAAGTTCATAACTCCGTATGAGTAGAGAAAGTTCTAGCGATGAAGAAATGTCCATTCCTTTCAGCCTGAAGGCGAGGCTTAAAGCCGAGTGATAGCCTTTCACTGCCGAGACTGATAGGCGCATTTCTTCACATAAATACACGAGGAACTCCGCTTTTGGTTACGCCTTGAAGGTAGTGGGATGTGAACGTGGTTTGCCGTTTCCACACCCCAGCTTGAAGAACCTGCGTCACTGAAAAATTTCTCTTGAAGGCCAGGGACGTAGCTATACCCCTGACATCATGTGCTCTGGGGCGACGTAACGGAGCAGGGTCTGGATTCAGTGCCAGGTCAATGACCCTGCGAATCCATGCAGAGATGGTGTTCTTGGTGACCCTCCTCTTAGTCCTTCCTGTGCTGACAAATAGTGCTGGCACACGAGGATGGGCTGCGGCTGTTCTTTTGAGGTACTGTAAAGCCTCAAGCTCCTTACTGGGCATAGTAAGAGATGGTCTGGGTCATCTGTTATAGTACGGAAACTAGAAATACAGAAGGAGTCGAATCGAGGATCCGCTAATCCCGGGTTCTGAGTCTTAGCAATAAACTCAGGGACGAAGCTGGACGTTACCTCCCCCCATCCCCTTAAATGGGCACAGTGAACCCTCGCTACTTCGCGGTTCGACCATCGCGGATTCACCACTTCGCGGATTTTTTCCATAACCCATATATATACAGTAATATATATATATATATATATATATATATATATATATATATATATGTATGCATGTATTTATGTATATATGTAGGTATGTATATGTGTATACATATAAATATATATATATATATACACACACACACATATATATATATATATATATATATATATATATATATATATATATATATATATATATACATATATATATATATATATATATATATATATATATATATATATATATATCTAAAGTAGGAAGATGTGATGTAGTTCTAAGGGAAAAGTATGGGAAATATGTCTGGGTAATAAGCAAAGCTCTACCTCCAGTTTGTTTCTACATTATGATCAGAGATAAATGTAAACAAAACATTGGTTGCCATTTTTTATCGTGCTTTTTAGCATGTTTAGGAAATGCATGATATAGAATCACCTTTAATATTTGTGCCTGTTTTAGTTTAGGGTACTGTAGTACATGCATTAAGTGTTCTGTACATTAAAGGGTAGTTTGTTAACAGTACTATGTACAAGGGAAGGTTTTAAAAGTCTGAATATACATGTTGAATAAATAGGTAAATATGCTGTCACTACTTCGCGGATTTTCACCTATCGCGGCCGCGACTGGAACCTATCTACCGCGATAAACGAGGGTTCACTGCAATGTCATACGAGAGACCATGAAGTTCGCTGACTCGCTTGGCCGAGGCCAAAGCTAGCAGGAACACAGTCTTCCAGGTTAGGTGGCGATCTGATGCCTAGCGTAATGGTTCATAGGGAGGTCTCTTAAGAGACCTAAGAACTCGAACCACCTTCCATGGGGGAGGTCTCACTTCCGACTGAGGGCAGATAAGTTCATAACTCCGTATGAGTAGAGAAAGTTCTAGCGATGAAGAAATGTCCATTCCTTTCAGCCTGAAGGCGAGGCTTAAAGCCGAGTGATAGCCTTTCACTGCCGAGACTGATAGGCGCATTTCTTCACATAAATACACGAGGAACTCCGCTTTTGCTAGAATATTGGCATCGAGTGGAGAGATACCCCTTCCAAGACACCAACCACAGAAGACTTTCCACTTTGCCTGGTAGACTTCTGCTGATGACTTTCGCAGGTGTCCAGACATCCTGATTGCAACTTGTTGCGAAAATCCTCTCTCAGAGAGGAGATGCTGGATAGTCTCAAGGCGTGAAGTCGTAGTGAAGCTACGGCTTTGCGGAAGATTTTGGCATGTAGTTGTTTGAGTAGATTGTGTCATGGAAGGAGTTCTCTTGGCAGCTCCGTTAGGAGTTGCAGAAGGTCCGGGAACCACTCTGCGTGATGTCATAAATGTCGATGTTGTCCCACCGTTGTTGGGAAGCATCTTGCCAGAGAGCCTTGGGGTCTGGGACTGGGGAACAGTACAGCGGGAGCTTGAAATTCAGGGCTGTTGCGAAGAGGTCCACAGTCGGAGAACCCCACAAAGTCAGGACTTTGTTGGCTACTAGATGATCCAGAGACCACTCGGTACTCACTATCTGAGATGCTCTGCTCAGGTTGTCGGCGAGCATTCCTCTTGCCCGGAATGAAGCGTGCCGATAGTGGTATCGAGTGGATTTCGTCCCTTCTCAGTATCTCTACTGCTAGATGGGATAGTTGCTGCGAAAAAGTACCTCCTTGTTTGTTGATGTAGGCCATTACTGTGGTGGTGTCGCTCATCGCCACCACAGAGTGACTTGCCAGGTACTGTTGGAACTGTTGAAGGGCTAGAAAGACGGCCTTCATCTCCAGGAGATTTATGTGGAGATACTTTTCTGACTCTGACCAGAGGCCTAAGGTCGTGTGGTACAGCACGTGGGGCCCCACCCTTTTTGTGAAGCGTCTGAAAACAACATCAAATCCGGGGGAAGGACAAAAAGATCCACTCCCTTTCGCAGGTTCTCGTCTGCCACCCACCACTGGAGATCCGTCAGTTCCACAGGTCCCATGGGGATCTGGATGTCTGGGGAGTCGTAAGCTTGATTCCACCGGGACTTGAGTCGCCAATGGAGGGATCTCATCTAGAGGCGACCATTGGGAACTAGACGGGCCAGCGATGAAAGGTGACCAAGGAGACGTAACCACGATTGGGCTGGAAGTTTTTCTCGTCTGAGAAAAGGTCTTGCGACCTTTCTCAGCCTTGCTATCTTGTCGTCTGATGGGAAGGCTTTGTGGAGAGTGGTGTCTATAATCATGCCTAAGTATACCAGTCTTTGAGTGGGAAGCAGGGAAAACTTCTTGAGATTTACCATGATCCCCTGATCTTGGCAAAGTCTCAGAAGTTTGTCTGTGTTGAAGAAGGGTTGACAGCGAGTCTGCTAGGATTAACCAGTCGTCCAGATAACAGAGGAGACGGATGCCAATCCTGTGTGCCCAAGATGATACTAGGGTAAATACTCTGGTGAAGACTTGTGGTGCTGTGGAAAGACCGAAGCACAGCACCTTGAACTGGTACATTCTGTTGTCTAGGCTGAATCTTAAGTGCTTCCTTGAAGACGGACGGACTGCGTCTGGAAGTACGCGTTCTTTAGGTTCAGTGTGCACATGAAGTCTTACGGTCTTAGTGCTAGTCTGACCGTGTCTGCCGTCTCCATGCTGAACGGAGTTTGTTTGACAAACTTGTTCAGAGCTGAGAGGTCGATGACTGGTCTCCAGCCTCCAGACAACTTCTTTACATGAGTCGGCTGAAGAAGCCTGGGGATCCGTCGAGGACCTCTTGGAGAGCGCCCTTCTTCAACACTGTCTGGACTTCTGCCCGAAGGGCTTGCCCCCTTGCCGATCCCATGGCAAGGGAGTTCAACGACACTGGATTCATCGTCAGGGGAGGTAGAGATGTTATGAAAGGGACGCAATATCCTAGACTGATCACTGAGATTGTCCAGGAATCGGCCCCGAGTTGCTTCCACCTGTTTGAGCAACTTTGTAGGCATCCCCCCACTGATGGAAATGCAGGGAGACTGCCTATCCTAGCGTTTGCAGCCTCGGCTGCTCCCTCTAGGATTTTTGCCTCCCCTAGAGGACTTTTTGCCTTTCCTTTCTTTGACAAGAAAGGGCTTAGACACCATCGTCTTCGCTGCTGTTGTCGTCGTAGTGGTCTTGGCTGGACGGGACTGCTAGGGTGCTGGAGGCTTATAGGGCTTGGATGTTAAAGCCCTATGAAGGAGGGAGTCTTGATGAGACTTCCTCCACCTCTCAGCGGCATGTTCCACATCCTTAGGCTCGAAAAGAACAGACCCCTCCAAGGAGGAATGTCTAAGCCTATTGATCTCGGTGCTAGGGACCTTCTGATGGAATCTCTCAGCTACTGTATCCCGGCATTTCAGGATGGTATTTGCCCACAAGTTTGACTTGGTGGGCCAGAACTCGATTGTGCGAGTACCTGGGAGAAGGAAGGTTTCCATAGCTTTCCTGGTACGTTCCTTGGAGAAATCCTCAGAACGTATCAGGATACCTAAGGTCCCCAACCAGATATCGAGCTACGAAGTACCTTGCATAGCACACTTCGCGACCTTCTCCTGATTGAGGATCTCGGTTGCCGAGAATGAGACCTGCCGGTTGGAGAGTCTCTCAAGAGGGACTCCCCTGGTTACCTCTTCCAGCGAGTGGTGAAGTGGAAGAGCTAGACAAGGCTCCTCTAGCATCTCGAAGCACCTCCTCTGCTGTACGCGAGGTGGTGGAAAGAGCTTGTTGGTGGTACCGGAACGGTTGGAGGAGGCCATCTCGGAGAGCTGTTGTGAGATCTTGTCCCTGGTACTCTTTACCCCTTGAGACCAAGGCAGGGCTGCACTGGTCTTAGAGGGCTTTTGAGTACCAAAGATGCGGTCTAAGACCGTGTCTTTGCCCTCTTGAGGAGGGATCTCTGGGTCGGAAAACCCGTTGAGAGCCCTCACTAGAGTCAGAACTTGCCAAAACGCGTGTTTTGACTCTTGCTGGTCTCCAACTGATGTAGGACTTGTAGCGAAGTCTCCTTCTATCCCTGAAGGCTTTTCTTGAGGAGAGTCGCGGACATTCTCTGAGTGGCTAGTTGGCTCCATCCTAGTCCTCGGGGAGGACTTAGGCAATGTTTTGGAGTCTTTAGATTCCTTCCTGGGACTCCAACATTGACGAAGGTGGCATGTTCCTTCCAATCCCTGACTGAGTGGACCCTTCGGCGTGAAGAGAGGTTTCCTCCATTGGTGCGTTGGGGGAAAGTCTCTCCTCGCGTGATTCCCTTGGAGACGTGATATCTTTGTCTGTAAGGGAAGGAGAGGCAGTTTGAGGATTAGAAGGAACCTGCCTCGAAGGTTTGCGTGGAGTCTGTTTCGCCCTCGGGGAAGTGACCGTGTCTAGAACTCCTCTTTTTCTCTTCAATGGGGTAGAAGAAGCCATGGTTCTTTGTCCCAATTCAGAGAGGACAGGCTTGAAAGCCTGGGTTACGGCTCTGATCAGGGCACCGAACCAGGGCTGTTGGCTGATAGATGCACTATCAGACATACCCCTTGAAGGGATAGGGATTGAAGGATCGCTGGGAGGAGTCACTGTAGGCCTAATTGGTGGGTTTGCCTGTGGTAGCTTTGGGATCCTGAACCCCTCTGGAAGTTTCCCTTCTCCCACAATGCATGCGCGGTGGTATGCGCTTGCGGGGAGGGGAATGAGGCGATGGCGACCCTGCCGGACGTCGTTCTTTGAGATGTGTGGGCTCGCGGGCGGCAGGATACCGGGGGGCTCGCGGGCGGCAGGATACCGGGGGGCTCGCGGGCGGCAGGATACCGGGGGGCTCGCGGGCGGCAGGATACCGGGGGGCTCGCGGGCGGCAGGATACCGGGGGGCTCGCGGGCGGCAGGATACCGGGGGGCTCGCGGGCGGCAGGATACCGGGGGGCTCGCGGGCGGCAGGATACCGGGGGGCTCGCGGGCGGCAGGATACCGGGGGGCTCGCGGGCGGCAGGATACCGGGGGGCTCGCGGGCGGCAGGATACCGGGGGGCTCGCGGGCGGCAGGATACCGGGGGGCTCGCGGGCGGCAGGATACCGGGGGGCTCGCGGGCGGCAGGATACCGGGGGGCTCGCGGGCGGCAGGATACCGGGGGGCTCGCGGGCGGCAGGATACCGGGGGGCTCGCGGGCGGCAGGATACCGGGGGGCTCGCGGGCGGCAGGATACCGGGGGGCTCGCGGGCGGCAGGATACCGGGGGGCTCGCGGGCGGCAGGATACCGGGGGGCTCGCGGGCGGCAGGATACCGGGGGGCTCGCGGGCGGCAGGATACCGGGGGGCTCGCGGGCGGCAGGATACCGGGGGGCTCGCGGGCGGCAGGATACCGGGGGGCTCGCGGGCGGCAGGATACCGGGGGGCTCGCGGGCGGCAGGATACCGGGGGGCTCGCGGGCGGCAGGATACCGGGGGGCTCGCGGGCGGCAGGATACCGGGGGGCTCGCGGGCGGCAGGATACCGGGGGGCTCGCGGTCGGCAGGATACCGGGGGGCGCGCGGGCGGCAGGATACCGGGGGGCTCGCGGGCGGCAGGATACCGGGGGGCTCGCGGGCGGCAGGATACCGGGGGGCTCGCGGGCGGCAGGATACCGGGGGGCTCGCGGGCGGCAGGATACCGGGGGGCTCGCGGGCGGCAGGATACCCGGGGGGCTCGCGGGCGGCAGGATACCCGGGGCTCGCGGGCGGCAGGATACCCGGGGCTCGCGCGCGGCAGGATACCGGGGGCTCGCGCGCGGCAGGATACCGGGGGCTCGCGCGCGGCAGGATACCGGGGGCTCGCGCGCGGCAGGATACCGGGGGCTCGCGCGCGGCAGGATACCGGGGCTCGCGGGCGCCAGGATACCGGGGGCTCGCGGGCGCCAGGATACCGGGGCTCGCGGGCGCCAGGATACCGGGGCTCGCGGGCGGCAGGATACCGGGGCTCGCGGGCGGCAGGATACCGGGGCTCGCGGGCGGGAGACTGGTGGCGTGCGTGCGGGCGAGCAGGATTATCCCGAAGAGCATGAGGGAGAGTGTTTGCGCGCGTCTGTTACAGACGTAGGGCGCACGTGCGCAGGAAAAAGTTCCCTAGCGAGTGGGCGCGCTTTAGATTCATGCAGGGCGCGCAGGAGAATGTTGGCGCGCATTCCTAGGAGAGGATTGACGAGCGTGTGCATGATGCGCGCATATCCTTGCGGAAGCGCGTGGGAGAATGCTGGCAAGCAGGTGAGCGCTGGCGCGTTGGTAAGGGTTGGCGCGCGAGTGAAGGCAGCATGGCTGACTTGTCAGAAGTCGTGCTATCAGTAGAAAGTTGGCGCGCACGTTTTACCTGGCGCGTAGGATGGTCCACAGTATGGCGCCCAGGAGAGTGAGATGTAGGGCGCGAATGCGCACATGCAGGAGAATGTTGGCGCGCGGGAGAGCGCCATTGTGCCGGTGAGTGTTGGCGCGTAGATGGGTGCTGACGCGTGGGTGCGGTGTGCGCAGGCGAGACCTGGCGCGCAGAAGATCGTGGGCGTATGCGAGCATGAGGGCGCGCATGGCTCGTGATGGAGCTAAGCTCTTGTTGGAGCGTATGCGCATGTTGGCACGTACGCTCTTGATGCCCTGTGTTAGGGTAAGAATGAAGATCAGCGCGAGTGATGGACCTGACGAGCTACTAATCAGCTCTTGTCAGGTTTCCTGGGCGTGTAGGGCGTACGTTGTTGCCGCGCAATACCTCGTTCGGTTGGAGCCTTGTTAGGCCCATGCAGGAAGGGCGACGGCAGGTCTGTCAGGTGGAAGGTCGACGTGTCCTTTAAAAAGACGACCTTCCACCGGAGATCGCGAACGATCTGCAGAGAGGTCCAGGACCAATGCAGGTGCAGTGACGGATGATCGGTCTAGAGGCTCCTCTGCGGGGGACTGCATAGAAGATGTTGAACCAAAGAGGCGCCGCCTCACCGCAGGTGAAGGAAGGCCTCTATGGCGAAGAGGAAGGCAAGCCTTCCGACGGATGCGCCCTCTGGGGGCCGTAGCATCAGCAAGCTGACCTTCAGCAGTCCTCCGAAGAGGAGTCTCTGTAAGTGAACTCCCCTGAGAGGGAGAAACACTAGCAGGAGAGACTGACGATGGACTTAGTTTTCCCCTCGTAGGTTGATCAGGAACGGGAGAAACTAAGCCGTCAGCCACAGTAGAGATTGGAGTGGAAGAGGAGATGGGTGAAACCGCATTGGATACCTCTGACACCACAACGTCAACAAGAGACTAAGGATCAACCTCTGACGATGACGACAATTGCTTGACAGCAGCACCAAATCGGATGTAGTTAAGCAAAACCTCCTTGGAGGGCGAACCCGTAAGCCCCAAGGAGGACCAAAGCTGAAACAAGGAGGTTAGTGACATGTCCTCCCCCGGGGGGAGAGGTGGAACTGCTTCGCTAGGGGAAGCAACTTCATCTCTCGAGACCCGAGGTTGGTTAACAATAAATCGGTCTACGCTACCACTCGATGGTCTCTCGAAAGAAACTGACCGAGTGGGAGCTTCGGAAGAGGTTTAGGCAACGGAAGAAGAGGCCTTGGGTCCTTCTCCCTTCGAAGCAACCTTCAAAGGAGAAATATCCCGTTTGGACTTCTTCTGTCGTTGCAAAAACCTCTCCCACTGAGAGGCAGACCACTCACTACACTTGTTGGTACTATCACACCATTGGCCCCTACAAGAAGGACAAAGGGCGTGAGGATCAGTCTCGACCGCCGACATGAACGTTCCACAGGGGTAGTTAGAAAAAACCAGGGTAGGTGCGCATGATCGCAGAGGCCAACTTCACATACACAGAAACTATAAAAAGAAAAAAAAAACAAAAGCAATTAAATGGCTGCCAATATGACGGCGAGGATGAGAGCGGACACGTCCGACCATCATCCGAGCCGAGAGCAATGTGAGCTACCCCCACTAACTAGCGGTGTGGGTAGTAAATCCTCGTTAAAAATTAATGGGTTGTCAGTTCAGCTACGGCGAAAGTAATACCCCTATTAAATAGCGTGGTTTGTATACCAGTTACGGAACAAACATAATTTGGTACTAAAAATTATACTTCCATACTCTAAAACAGTGGTTCCTAACCTTTTCTAGTTTGCGGCAACCTTGGCAAGCCTTTCAAAAGTTCCCGGCACCCTTATAAGGAAATACATATTTAAAATCTCCGTTGTTTTTTTTTATTATATTTTTTTTGCATTTCGACATTTTGCATCGATGTAACAACACCTTATACATAGATATGAAAATTTTTTTTACACTGATCCTGCTATTACAAAAAATGGTATTATAATACAAATATGTAATTGCAACAAGTTTTACAGTAGTTGCACAATGTATTCAAGTAGCTGCACTGTTACAGTGTCACACTATGATACAAGACATACACATAAATAGGCAAAAGTGAACCATAGTTAGTGTGAAACTTGCGATTGATGCTTGGAACACAAACTCGATATCAGGTCTTATTGTTGATAATGCCACCCGCATATCATCCTCAAGTGAAAGAAACCTATTTCTTTGTTTCGATTTTATTGTTGCCATGGCAGAAAATGCCTGCTCACACAGATACGATGTGGAGAAAGGCAAAAGTAGAGAAATAGCTTTCTTAGCCAAATTAGGATATTCCCCCAATGTTCCATGACAAAAAGCTGCCAGTGTCACATCACTCTTCTCAAATTTGACTTTCAGTGTTGAATCAGCAGACGTATCAAGAAATTCGTCACGTTCTATTGCCGTGAAGTCCAGTTCTTCAGCCATGTCTCTCCAGTGTCCGTACAATTATTACACAGCAAAATCATATAATTAGTATTGTTCTCCTGGATTGTAATTTTCCATAAGTACAAATTATTATACAAATTCAATGAAAAGTAGCTAAGTTGAAAATTCGATCGCTAAATTGTGCAGCAGCAGCAGAAGCAGAGAGAGTGAAGTTAATGCAATTTTTTCCTCTGAATTTTGGCGACACCATCGAAAGATCTCACAGCACCCCTTGGTGCCGCGGCACACCGGTTGGGAATCACTGCTCTAAAACATGCACCTCCCAAGGCTAGTTAAATTCAAGAATAGTGTGCCCAAGCATACCTTCAAGCAAGAGAACTCTAACCCAAGACAGTGGAAGACCATGGTACAGAGGCTATGGCACTCCTCAAGACTAGAGAACAATGGTTTGATTTTGGAGTGTCCTTCTCCTAGAAAAGCTGCTTAGCATAGCTAAAGAGTCTCTGCTACCCTTAACAAGAAGAAAGTAGCCAATGAACAATTACAAAGCAGTAGTTAACCCTTTGGGTGAAGAAGAATTGTTTGGTAACCTCAGTGTTGTCAGGTGTATGAGGACAGAGGAGAATATGTAAAGAATATGCCAGATTATTAGGTGCATGTGTAGGCAAAGGGAAAGTGAACCGTAACCAGAGAAAAGGATCCAATGCAGTACTGTCTGGCCAGTCAAAAAACCCCATATTCTCATATTCCACATTAAGAACAGCTTGTGTATATGAACTGTTGAACATAAGCCTATGTTTTTGTTAAGTACTATGCACAGTGGCTCGGTTAATGCAATAGATTGTACAGCACGAAACTTTAAAAAAAGGGGTGAAATTATAGAATAGGACAATAAATAGTTTAGAGAAAATAAAATTGTTACTTAGTGTATTTTATGGTTTTGAACATTTTAATGACTTCTGGCAGAAACCTATAGTTTTTGGTTATGGTGGGTCAACTACCATAACTGAAAATCTATGGATTTGCGCTAGGCATCATCACCAATATCGTTTGAAATGCCTAATAATACAATGTACCAGCCTTAATTTATACTATTTATGTTAACTTGCTTAAAATTTTTTGTTTCTACCAGTTATCATCATGAAAAAGCAGTCATTGTAATAAAAACAAAAATAATTACTAGTCAAAACACAGTACTGTACTGTAATTTAATGAAACAATCAATCACTTAAGTTTTTGTTTGTCAGGCCTTCCGAACACATAGAATTCGTAACTTTATAATCCCATTTGCTAAGGAGACATTCGCAGCCCTGTTTTTTGTGCTGAAAAAAAAACCTCCTTACTTAATTATTATTAGTACAGTATTATTATTACTAAGCTACAACCCTTGTTTGAAAAGCAGAGTGCTATAAACCCTATAAGGGCTCCTACAAGGAAAATAGCCCAGTGAGGAAAGGAAATAATGAAACAGATAAAATAGTGTGCCTGAGTGTAGCCCCAGGAAAGAGAACTTTAACCCAAGACAGTTGAAGACCATGGTACAGAGGCTATGGCACTCTCAAGACTAGAGAACAATGGTTCGATTTTGGATTGTCCTTCTCCTAGAAGAGCTGCTTACCATAGCTAAAGTCCCTCGTGTACCTTTACCAAGTAAAAGGCAGCTACTGAACAATTACAGTGCAGTAGTTAACCCCTTGTTGAAGAAGAGTTTTTCAGTCATCTTAATATTGTCAGGTGTATGAGGAGAGAGAAGAAAGCGTGATGAATAGACCAGACTATTCGGTGTATGTGCAGACAAAGCAAAAATTAGCCACAACCAGAGTGGGATATTATGTAATACTATCTGGCCAGTCAAAGGACCCAATGAGCATATTTACCTGTATGTTGGTACACCATATTAACATTAATCATTTATTGGTCTTTGCTCTGCCATAGCCTACTTCACCCACAATTCCACATCATCTCATTGTTCTATCTTTTGGTAAACGGAACATGTTTTGCTACATATTTTGTTTCACTAAGAGTGTTAGCCTTGTGGGCTAGTATTAATAGTATTTAATAATGTTTCGACTTTAATACAGTTCGAACAGATAAATGCTCCAATTTGAATCTTCCTTGGCATAAGATGATAAAACAGAACAACAAAATATATCAAATCACTATAATAATACTTGAAAACATTGTATAATGGACTGAATTAAACCAATGATATACATAAACTTAACAAAGATGTGAATTGTAGCTTTGTGCTCCAGCATCTGTTCAAATATTGGATTTTACTTTGATTTTCCATTATCAGAAAGAATAATACACGTTTCAACAATAGCCTATCATTAGTAACATCAAAAATGAAATATGAGTTTTAATTACATTGCATATTCTTATATTGCAAACAATTAACCAAGAGGTTTAAAATATAATATGCTATGCCCTGCATTCTGTTCAAATAATTTCTGAACTGTCCAGAGGGAGCAGGTTCCCCTGGAGGGTGTTAAAATAACGATAGGAGCAAATTGATACTTTTTTTTTAAATCTGTAACGTCAATAATGGTGGTTTCCGAGAGTAGTACATGGGATTCAAAATAGCATATTTAAAAAGAGATATTGTATTATAATGTGCAAGTTTGAATGTCCTAATATTGTACTATACTATTCTATAATGAAACCTACAAAAGTATCATGTCAATGATAATATAAATCAGGTATGAATTTTTCATTTATCACTCAGTGCTGTGTTGTCTGAAGATTGGAAGGGGTACATCAGGTATCAGAGCATTTGTAAAATATTGGGTCACAGTTAAAAATACAAGTACTTACCTTGCTTATTTGATAAAGTTTTATATCTGCCCCTCATTATACATAATACACCATGTATCACAAACTAACAAGTTATTTGAATTGGAGGTGGTACAAGGGCTATAGATGTATTCACTACGGAATTTAGGTTAGGTTTGTTACTATTGACCAAATACGGAATAATATACCCCAATTTACCGGTACTCCAAAGAAACTCCAGAATGAGATATGGGAAAGGATTTGGTTTTAAGTGGTACCTAAAATGGTCTTACCTTAAGATAATAATACCCCAAGAGGGCATAACACTTGGAACCTTCGTTGGCTTGACAGGTCCAACTTTCAACACACTCTCTAAAGAAGCAATCATTAACAATATAACATCAACATCATACTAGATAAAAGATTAAAATAAGAATTAAATCTAACTGTTTCCAACTAGAAAAATCATTCATCTTGTTCAAGGGACTTAAAGAATACACTCAGTGTCACCTGAAAAGACTTTCAGAAGCAGCGCCTGTCTGTCACTTAAATTTCCGACGAAGGAATGTGTAGCGATGGTGCCAAATCTTCATGGTAAACATTTCATGACGTAAGAAAATCTCCAAAGGATTGGGTATTATATGTGTTTGGATTTAGTATATTTCATATAGAACTATTATATAAATTAAATAAGTAAAATAGCAAAGGATAACCTAAAATGATTAATGAAAAGGAATGGGCTGATTTACTAAACCAACCACTTCGGAATATTTGAAAGGTTGTATAGATATGTTTAATCATTTATTTGACGGAAAATTACTTTCATTGTCCGTAAGCCTAATCATAAAATCCACTTCACATACAATATCCGTATGTAATATTTGACACGAAACGGTAAACGTGGCACCGTAGCACGAGTAAACGTTTGGCTTAAATTAAGGTCTTTGGTGACCATAACACAAAAACAAACAAACAATAACATACTTAGAAATTGAACGAGACAGTTAATAGTAACATACAGTATTCAATACTCAGAAAAGGGCAATGATAAAAAAAAACACACAAAAACCAGCTAACTTAACGTATTCCGTCATATAGAGAAGTTGTAATAAAGTACTGATAGGAAAAAACTTATGGAAACGTATTGCATTACCATCTGTTTTGGATGAAATAAACATATATTTTACAGAAACTGAGATAGAGAGACTACAAAGGATAGCGAATGGGGTATATATGAAAATATAAGGTGCCACTAAAAGTACGCTAATACTACTTTAAGGGGATAGATAGGGGCGTCTATGAAAACAAGGGTGGTGGATGGGAAGCTGTAGTACAGAAACATTACCCTGAATAAGCAAAATGAAATACTGAAAACAATTACCCTGGCCATTCAAGAACAAGAAGAATGAGTACCTACAACAATTAAATCCGGTTCCAAGTTCCTCGTTGATCTCCCCACAACATTACTAGAAGCGTAGTAGGTGTAAAACGTTGCATCGACAGAAAATTCATTATTATTTATCTCCTACACAAACAGCACAGCTCTCATGCACACTTTTACTTCTAACTTCAAGGGCGTTTCTAATAAACCGGATAACCTCTTTAGTTGGTATTTCTAAATTCCACATTCCTGTGTTATTTCTAAATTTTCTTAACCGATTACAGCAAAACATATGCTCAGTAGTATCCACTGCCTCCCTACACAACACACAAAGTCTATCCTTATCATTCCTGATTCTAACATTTTCTTTTAATTCTAGCATATTCAACCTTGTTTTCATAACTATTACTGCCTCCTTGGTGTTAAGCTCTCCTATGTAGACTCTTCTCCCATTACTTTTCACAAACCTTGGTTTGGTCATCTCTGCCTTCTTTTCTTCTATTTGTCTTTTAATTTCATTTGCCACTTTACTTTTAATTTCATTTGCCACTTTACTTTTTATTTCTAATTTGCGTTCTTGCTTTTTGTACTCTATTACTTCTTCAATCTTAAGATCATATTTATTGCATATTTCTATGATACTTTTCCCCAACATTCCCCCATATGGTTCTCTTATTTGATCTTCCAATACCTCCTTAACTATAGTCAATTATTTTTAGTGAGGCAGATTTGCACCGACTCGCAGGGGTGCCCTTTTAGTTTCCTGATCGCTGATTGGTTAAACAAGATAATTCTAACTAATCAGCGATCAGGAAACTTTTCCGAGCTAAAAGGGCACCGCTGCGAGCCGGTGCAAATGCGTCTCATTAAAAAAATGAGTATAGTCGTTTGTCATCTGATGTTATGATGTTATGAAAAAGCATCACCCTTTTATACTCTATTCTATTTTCAACTCGAAATATTCCTGTTTCTGTTATTAGCCTCCAGTAATGTGTGGTAGTAACCTGTTCAAACATTCCTTTCATAATTTTGTACTGTATACTTTCTTGTTCTTTCATTTCATTGTCTTTTATTACATCCCAAGTCTCAGTATTTGCAAACATTGTAGGTACTATTACTGTCTCGTAGATCTTTCTTCCTACTAGCAATGCCAATACTGTCTCCATACTTCCTAACTTTTTGTACCTTGTATTTTATTTCTGCTTCCCTTTTGGTTATGCTGAGACTATGAGTTCCTTTTCCTGAGTACCTTTCTCCTAAGTATTTATATAAGGCAGATAAGATAATTGCCAAGACAGATATAAAACGCGAAACCAGAAAGTGGGATACTGAAAAAGTGAAAGAAACTGAAAGTAAAGTGAGCTTGGAAATACAGAGAGTGGAATAAATACATGACAATGCATTTCCATCAATCAAAGAACTAATACGTTAAAACTAAACATATATATATATATATATATATATATATATATATATATATATATATATATATACATCATGAGGGAAGTGTGAATTGTAATTTTTGTGAAAATGAGGAAGAAGATTTTGCCAGGAATATAGAAATGAAAGGAATGAAACAATTGAGCTCCAAGCCCCTATGAGGAAGACCTAAAGAAAATAGTAGGATCAGTTTTAATCAGTGAAAGAAATTTAGAAAAGAAATATTGAACCTGATGTTGAGAAAAAGACAAAACAGCACAAATAAAATATAATCTCAAATAAGTAGTTTTTAAAGACGCCGTTGCAATGGCCATGCCTCAATTCTTAACCTGACCTGATACGACAATCTTTGTGGTAGACGCATGGCCGACAACATTTTTTGAAGAGTCCTACAGATAAAGTCAACATATATACAACATTTATTATTATTATTATTATTATTGTTGTTGTTACTAGCTAAGCTACAATCCTAGTTGTAGCTTAGCTCCAACAGGGAAAAATCGCCCGTAGAGGAAAGGAAAGAAGGAAAGAAATAAACAATCTAAGAAATAATGAACAAATAAAATCGAATATGTTAAAAACAGTAACATCAAAACAGATATTTTATCTATAAACTATAAAACGACTTATGTCAGCCTGTTCAACATAAAAACATTTGCTACAAGTTTGAACTTTTGAAGTTCTACCGATTCAATTACATGACTAAGATCATTCCACAACTTGGTCACAGATGGAATAAAACTTCTAGAATAGTATGTAGAAGGCCTGATTATTAGAATTGATGTATGCCTCGTATTACGAACAGGATGGAACTGTCCGGGAAGATATGAATGTGAAGGATGACCAGAATTAT